>NW_023458556.1:69418815-69420238 GCF_013731165.1 Rhagoletis pomonella
CACAATCTCCATCAATCTTTGCCCACACAACTGCTTCTGACTTCGGTGGAATCTGCTCGCTTTCCTCTAGGATCACTCGCTTGCTGCTGTACGGACCATCATACCCAAACCTAAGGGGCACTTCCATGTTGTCGTACGTCATGATCCTGTTCTTCATGTCGATCTTCATGCCTTGACCAAATAAAAAGTCTAATCCAATGATGACTTCATCCATAATCGCCGCGACTATGAACTTGTGTAACACCGTCACATTCCCTATTGCGACTTTGCATGTTACCTCTCCTACAACTTGGGTGTCCTCACCAGTTGCTGTCCTCAACCTTGCTCCAGGTAATGGCCTTACCTCTTTAGTGACCAAATCAGATCGAATGATGGAATGTGATGCGCCCGTATCCACAGTTAGTACTCGCTCATGTCCGTCCACATATCCACCAACAGTAACGTTGCTCGCTTTTCTGCCAATTCTCGAGACGGAGATTATGGGGCATTCAATTGCGGGAGCCAGCGTGCGCCCCTTGCTGCTGGCTCGTTTTAGTTTAACGACTGGTCGGAGTTGGGCTCGTCATCCTCAGTCCTGCGTTTACGTACTGCTGAACTGTTTGACCTGTTGGAACCCGTCTTACATTCGCGTGCGAAGTGGCCTGGTTTTCCGCAGCTAAAACATTTTCTAGCACCATCCTTCCTCTCGGTTGTACCAGGAGTATTCTTCCCTGCCATCGACTTGAGTGTTTTCAGGATCTCGTTCATCACGTCAGGTGTTTCCACTTCTACTCGATGGGCTTTGTAGGCTGGTCTACTTAGGAGCGCTGCCGTTTCACGTGTCTGAGCATACGAGACCGTTTCAGCAAATGTTTTCTTTGGATTTGCATACGTCTCGCGCTTGGTATACACGTCCCGCATTCCGTTGATGAACCTCTGGATTTTTACTCTTTCGAGGTGCTCACCAGATGCATCTCCAATTGCCAAATGAGCCAACCTTTCAACCTCGGAGGCGAATTCCTGTAGAGTCTCATTGGATTTCTGGCAGCGATTTTCCAGCTCCATCTGGTAAATCTGTCTCCTGTGCTCGCTACCATAACGTCTTTCCACTGCACCCATTAACGCATCGTAACTGTTCCTTTCACAATCAGGAATAGTCTGCAAGATTTCCGCTGCAGGTCCTTTTAATGCAACGAACAGTGCAGCGGATTTATCCTCCATGCTCCAGTGATTTGCTGTAGCTGTCTTCTCAAACTGGAGCTTAAAGACTTGGAAAGGAATCGTGCCGTCAAAGGATGGAGTCTTTACCTTGGGCGCGCTGGTCGAAGAAGGTGGGCGATTCAACTGCATATCTCGGAGGCGACCTTCCAACTCTTCTACCTTAGCCTCGACTTTCTCCTGAATTAGCTCTTCGATTTTATCTTGTCGTTCCTCGATTTTATCC
>NW_023458556.1:69420248-69427203 GCF_013731165.1 Rhagoletis pomonella
TGCCTATTTCTCGTTGTTCGCTTTGTGTTGCCGCAGTATTCGCCACAATATCAATTTTTTTTGCCTCCTTCCAATTTCAATTCACTTTTTTTACTTTTTAGATTATTCTCACTTTTTGCGTATTCTTTAATTTCCGTTAATTTAAATTCAGTCGAGTTTGACACTTTTCAGGATTTTGCCAGAAAAAATTCTTCTGACTAAATCTGACTACTTTGGACTGATGAGAGTCACTCTCACCGAGTGTTGCTCTCTCATTTTTGCTGTCATTTCCGAGTTAAGGAACGCTTTTTGGACTAAATCTGACTACTTCGGACTTTTTCTGACTATTTCTGGGAGATAAGGAACGCTCCTAATATGTTCTTTGCCTTAGCTGACTCGATCTGTCTTACCAGAGGATCAATTCCCGTTCTGCGTTATCGTGAAATGAAGTGAAAAGAAGAAAAATAAATGCGGTGTGAATGTGTTATTTTTATCGCTTCACGATAACGCAGAACGGGAATTGACCCTCAGAGCACCATGTAAATGAAAACTCAACACCGCAGAATTTTTCTGTAGTTGTAGATAGTAGCGCAGAAATTAGATTTTTCCGTGTCAGCTGATTTCTTCATTCTATAGATGGTTGCCACTTCGTCAGGTTTGCAGATGTGAAAAAAGTTATAATTTCCTATTCGAAGTACTGTATTAGAAGTACTGTAGTAGTGTAGTACAGTATTCGCCATACTGCGGCAACGCGAAGCGAACAACGAGAAATAGGCAGAATGTTCGAGGAATGAAGTAGAATGTTCAACAAAGAGAAACGTTAAGTTGGATGAACACTGCGAACAGCGAGAGAAAGAGAATGAGCGATGATCTTCAGAACATTCTAGAGTTGCCATGAGTGCGAGCGCAGGTATATAAGAGCCACCAGACACCGGAGTGAGTAAGTTACAAGTCAGCAAGCTAAAAGTAAAGTGAGCAGAGAAGTGAGTTGCGAACAGGGATGCCGTTTGGATCTAAATATATCCAAATGGATACATTTTTAGACGAATTTTTGCGGGATACTTATTTTTTCCGATCAGTATAAATGTGGATACTTTTTTAAATAGGCCAAAATTTTACATTTTCTATAAAGTTTTTTTCGTTAAAAACTCGATTTTCATTAATGACGTTTTTTAGATGTTTTAAAAATCGCTACTTCAGCGTGAAATTAGAGCATTTTATTTTTTGTGAACGAAGCAATAAACATATGAAGAGATCTCACCAAAGCAGTGTAAGGCGCAATTGTTTAGTTAGCTAAAAAAGATGCTTTAAGCAAGATCTAATATACACATATATAAAGTAAATATATCACTTTCATATCACACATTTTCACTTGTTAATTCTAAAAGAAAGAAGATCTCAATCTAGTTTAAATACACTGTTTAAAAAACAAAATTTGATTTATTTAAGGAAATTTTTATGAATTTTACTGAAAATACTTTAAATACACTCTAATTTTTTTTTGTTTATTTGCGCGTATTAAGGGCCAGTTTTTCAGTGCACGGCCGTGGTTTACACCAAGTTTAAACGCCCGATCTGGCTGGTCTAAACTAAGATTAGCCAATCAAATGCCAGCCAGTTGTTCAATTTAAACTTACTTTCTTAATCTAAGTTTAAACTGGCATTGAAAAACCGGCCCTAAGAGGTAACTATTTTCCTCTTTTAATGTGTGCAAATTGGCACACCGCGTAATAAAATTAAACACTGCCTGTTTACTTTAACATTCCAAATTTGTCGCAGAGAGCAAAATAACACATAAAATGTTTAAAATAGAGTAAATGTAAGCCCCTAATGTTTTTTAGTTGTAGGAAATGTATTTTTAGTTTAAAAATTTTTGCAACTTTAAACATTTCATGTGTATATTTTAAAGATCTCAAGCTCAAAATCAAATCCTGAACATTTTATACGTATGTATATTTATACAGATTCCTGTTGAAAAATAGATACTTTTCAGTAGTAGTTTTACACACACTTTTTAGAGTGTACAGGTACAAATGTAACATATTAATTACTATTTATTATAATTACTTTGCAAAATACTTATGCATAAAAAATATTATTTATAAATTGAAATGTTTGATTTTATGAAATGTAAATAATATATACACGTATTCCAAGTCCTTAGGATGGGTTAAATTATGTCTTTTTCTTGAAAATGTTTGGTTTTCTTACAAATTATGAGATGGATACGTAAAAAAAAGAAAAATGGATACATTTGGATACATTTTTGGCTTGGTCGGTGATACATTTTCTTGGGACGGCGCGGCAACACTGGTTGCGAATAAGCAAGCTATAAGTTTAATTGTGTTAACAAGTTTAGTCAGGCGTTGTTATTGCTTTAACGAGTATTGTAAAGTGTGTTTACTGTATTAGCGAGTATTGTAAATTGTTTGTATTACAATAAAGTTGGTTGTACTACAATTTGGTCATCGTTAGCATTTATTTAACAATCCAGCGATACGAACCGAAGATTTGGGAAACCCGGACATGATCCAGCTACACAAGATCTGACAAGATGAAGCAAAAGAAAACATTAATTTTCTGGCTGACGTTTGTAATTTCGGCGCCATATCATTTTCTTTGAAAAGTAAACAAAGAATATGAAGACGCATTAATAAAAAAGAAATTCAAACAATTTCGCAGTACATGTTTGTGCTAACCAAATATTATCTTGTACGTGTTTTTGCCACCAATCACCGCGCACTTAATTTTAATTACATTTGTACAAAAAATTTTTTGAAAATCGCTTAAAAATCACTGAAATAAACCACCGAGAAAATACACATAAAGAAAGAAGCAAAACAGAAATAGCAAGCTTCGAAATTACGAACGTCACACACTTTTTTCTCAATTGCTATTACAAGTGGCTGCTTCTCAACCGGTCAGATCTGTTCTAATTGGTTCATGAAATCCGGACGAGGTTTCAAGGATAATCGTAACAATTGGTGTCAGAAGTGGGATTGTTAAATAAATCCCAGAGGAGAAACTTCCGAAAATGGCAAAAATTCAGGATCTAAACATTGAGGAACTCAAGCAGGAGTTGGAGAAGCGAAATTTAGCAACCTTCGGGAGAAAAGTGGAGTTACTCTCACGGCTGCGAGAGGCTATGGAAGCAGAAGGCATCGACGTCGACAAATACGACTTCCAGGGTAAATCCGACGATGCATCCGCAAAGGACGAACAGAAGGATGAGGCTGCATATTCTACGAGGGATGTGCATCAGACATCCGGGTCTGAAGAACAGCAAAAGGCTCCTTCGTCATCAACAGCTATCGACATGAACACATTATTGGCTGTCATGTCACAGATGTCATCACAGATTTCATCCCAGCTGCAAGCGCAGGAAACACGCATGTCATCGCAGCTAGATGAAAAGATTACTCAGCTAGAGCAAAATTTATTAAAAAAAAACGCGGAACTCAGAGAGAGACAGGATAAAATCGAGGAGCGGCAAGACTAAACCGAAGGGCTAATTAAGGAGAAAGTTGGGTCTAAGGTAGAAGAATTGGAAGGTCGTATCCGAGATATGCAATTGAATCGTTCAGCTACTTCGACGAGTGCTCCCAAGGTAAAGACTCCATCCTTTGACGGCACGATTCCTTTCCAAGTCTTTAAGCTCCAGTTCGAGAAGACCGCTACAGCAAATCGTTGGAGCATGGAGAATAAATCCGCTGCTCTGTTCGTGGCATTAAAAGGACCTGCAGCGGAAATCTTGCAGACTATTTCTGACTGTAAAAGGAACAATTACGATGCTTTGATGGGGGCCGTGGAAAGTCGCTATGGTAGCGAGCACAGGCGACAGATCTACCAGATGGAGCTGGAGAACCGCTGCCAAAAAGCCAACGAGACCCTACAGGAATTCGCCTAGAGATCGAGAAGTTGGCTCACTTAGCTATTGGAGACGCATCTGGTGAACACCTTGAAAGGGTAAAAATCGAGAGGTTCATAAACGGAATGCGGGACGTGTATACCAAGCCAGAGACGTACGCGAATCCAAAGCCAACATTTTCTGAAACCGTCTCGTATGCCCAGACGCGTGAAACGGCGGCGCTCCTAAGTAGACCAGCCTACAAAGCACATCGCGTGGAAGTGGAAACACCGGACGAGACAAATGAAATGCTGAAGAAGATTATCCAACTGCTGGGCGAGAAAAAGAATGGCTCTGGCAAATGTTTTGAATATGGAAAGCCAGGCCACTTCGCCCGCGATTGCAGCGCAAGTTCCAGTGGGCTCAACAATTCAGCAGGACGCAAACGCAGGGCTGAAGGAGACGAAGCCAACTCCAATCAGTCGTTAAACTGAAACGAGCCAGCAGGAAGGGCCGCGTGCTTGCTCCAGAAGTTGAAGGGCCCATAATCTCCATCCCAAAAATTGGCCGGAAAGCATGCAACCTCACTGTTGGTGGATGTGTGAATGGGCAGGAGAGAGTACTGACAGTGGATACTGGAGCGACACATTCCATTATTCGACCGGATTGGGCCACTTTTTATGTGAAGCCACTACCTGGAGCAAAGCTGCAGACTGCAACTGGTGAACGCACCCAAGTGTTAGCAGAAGTACCATGCGAGGTAATAATCGACGGTGTGGCCTCGTACTCTAAGTTTATAGTGGCAGACATTGTGGATGAAGTCATCATCGGCGTGGATTTCTTACTTGGCCAAGGCATGAAGATTGACCTCCAGAGAATGATCCTGACAGATCCTCACAGGAAAGTGCCACTTAGGGTTGGTTACGATAGCCAGTGCTACAGATGACGGTTAGTCTTAGAGGATGTGTCGAAGATTTCACCAGAAACGGAAGCGGTTAGTTGGGCGGAGGTTGGCAGTGATGGAGACGGAGTGATTTCGTCAGGAGAAGGAAGCGGTTCACCGATACAGGAAAAGCGTGACGGTTCCGCCAGCTCAGTGAAGAAGAGGTCGCAACAAGGAAGTGGTCATGGCAAGCCAGGCAGTGTTTCCGGCAGGAGGAAAGCCGCTAAACGACGTTGCAATGGTGATACGCCGGTGGCCGGAAATGGAAGCGGCTGTGGGAGCAGTAGGCGCGCTTTAAAGTGTCCCGAAAAAGGTAGTCGGCAAAGGCGAGCAGTTAAGCCAAGGATGAGGTTATGTATGTCCGGTCAATGAGGTTGACGCCGGCAAAAGAGCTAGATGCGGAAACCCTGGGCAAGTTTCAGCGTGAGGAACCGGATTTAGCAAGATATGCTAAAGGCAGTGCAGCACGAAGGCAGGAGCATGGGTGTCATGGACAGAGGATGCGGCATAGATCTGGCAAAAAGGGTGCCCACGAGAGGAGACATGGTCTGGTCACCACCAGTGGCCAGCAGAAGCACGACCATATGAGATGGTGCACCACCGGAGATAAGCTGGAAGCAATGTCCAGTAACGCATCGAGCCGAGAGGAGCTACAGGAAGGCGATTTGGTGTTGTTGCACATCCGCAGCCGAAGAAAGGCTTCACCTCCGAACATCGTAATTGGGAAGGTCCGTATAGGATTGACAAACGGCTGAAGGACGCAGTGCATCGAATCCAGACAGCTGTGAGACTGAGAACTAAGATGAAAGACTAGCAACGTTTGGATCAGCAAGTGTGTCTGATCGGGACGATCAGACTTAGGTGGAGGACAGTGTGGCGAATACTGCGGCAACGCGAAGCGAACAACAAGAAATAGGCAGAATGTTCGTGGAATGAAGTAGAATGTTCAACAAAGAGAAACGTCAAGTTGGATGAACACTGCGAACAGCGAGAGAAAGAGAATGAGCGATGAACTTCAGAACATTCTAGAGTTGCCATGAGTGTGAGCGCAGGTATATAAGAGCCACCAGATACCGGAGTGAGTTAGTTACAAGTCAGCAAGCTACAAGTAAAGTGAGCAGAGAAGTGAGTTGCGAATAAGCAAGCTATAAGTTTAATTGTGTTAACAAGTTTAGTAAAGCGTTGTTATTGCTTTAACGAGTATTGTAAAGTGTTTTTACTGTATTAGCGAGTATTGTAAATTGTTTGTTGTACAATAAAGTTGACTGTACTACAATTTAGTCATCGTTAGCATTTATTTAACAATCCAGCGATACGAATCGAAGCATTGGGGAAATCCGGACGAGGTTTCAAGGATAATCGTAACAATTGGTGTCCGGTGGGGACATGGTATAACAATACGTTCAAAATATTTGAAATTTACTATTCAATAAGGTTTTTTGTTGAAAACTAAGTAGTTTTTATACAGCTACGATCTATTATAGCACGAAAAATTGTACTTGAAAAGGTTAGTTTATGAAAAAGCAACTAAGCCGTGAAATTGAAGCATTTTGTTTTTTTGTGAACGAAGCTCAAGGTATAAGCGCAATTGTTTTAATTAGCTAGAAAGGGTGATCTAAGCAAGATCTTAATATATATAATAATAATATAATAGATTGGCACTTACACATATGTTAGTGTTTCGCCGAGCTTCTCCTCCTATTTGTGGCATGCGCCTTGATGTTGTCACACAAAGCGGAGGGACCTACAGTTTTACACCGACTCCGAACGGCGATTGTATTTTATGAGAAGCTGTTTTTCATGGCAGAAATACACTCGGAGGTTTGCCATTGCCTGCCGAGGGATGACCGCTTACCACTACACCACAGCGGCCTAATATATATATATAAATTAAATATATACTCCTTCTGTAGTGATCTCTTTCATATCACATATTTTCATTTCTTAATTTAACAAGTAATTTTTAAGCAAAAAGAAACCGACTTCAGTTCTTATATAATAATGTAAGATTATCGCTAATTTCTTCATGATACAACGATGATCTGATTTAAACCAAACTATGTAGTATGGGACCACGGTGCAGCGAAACAAAGGTGGCGCCGTCAGAGGTACCGCTATTTTGGTTTTGCCGATTTTGACAGGCGTAAAACTTCGCGTGCGCTGGGTTTGGGTCCCGCCACGTTAAA
>NW_023458556.1:69427303-69429274 GCF_013731165.1 Rhagoletis pomonella
AAGGTAGAACCGCTGAGAGTTACTTTTAAAATTCTTGACGTTTCCAAACATTTAAATTTTTAAATTTACTCACAAACTCACACACACATTTTCAATCTCAATCAACAACAATTTCGAACAATTTCAATTTTTTATTTTAAATTTGATATGAGTTTAAAATGCTGGCAAACTTCAAAAAAAATCATGGCCGACAAATTGAAAGAACGGTTCTACCTTGCTATCATGAACCAAAAATACAAGATCACGTAAGAACGCGACGTTGTATTTGTAACTGGTTTTGAGAAAAAAATTTACGAAAGCGGGTTCGTCAGCTGAGCGTTTGTTTACATCACAAGCACCACTATTTTACACTTTTATTCAAGTAAAGAAGAGTTAATTCAACATGACAACACATTTTAAAGCATTTTGTTGCATCGTTTTACCTAAATTGTGCGTTTAAAGTGGCTGACAATAATTTTGGCTAATTTTGGTTTTCGTTGTTTTCTTTGCTTTGTTTACTTTTCGCTCGTTTTCCAGTGAAACAAGATGGCGTAGAACCCGCTAAAAAAATTGACTTTTTCACTCTCTTGTTCTTACGTGATCTTGTGTCTTTCGTTCATGCCTTGCTATGTTTTTATCATGGTAATTGAGAAGTTAGCTTATACCATGTTCTGACCGACAATGAAAACACTTTGAAAACGTATTTTGGGATTGTGGGTTGAAGGCTGTTCACACCGGCTGTTAGTGTTTTCGTTGACATTTCTTACATCCTCTGATTACAGTTTTGCTACACAAAAACAAAACCAAAATGCTTTTCCTTCATTTTCTTTTCATTAGCAACCTCTTACTTTCATTCTTATTTTACTTTTGCCAGCCAATTAACAATAAATCCGAAATGGCGTATTAAAGATGATAAAATATGACTTCCACTTCGATAAATAATCGAAAAAAACTAGTACAGACACCGATTGGAATGAGTGGAGCGTGAGTTTTCAAATGGTTTTCAGCGAAAACCAGTTTTCGTTTGACAGATTTTACATGGACGAAAACACAAGTTTTAAGTCGAAAACCAGTTTTAGCAACGAGGGCATGAGGTTTGTATAGTAACTTCTCCAGTAAAACATTGCAGCCAGAGCGTAAAAGAAAAATAGAGTGTAAAATTGAGAAGAAGAGAATACTAGCAGAAAAAGTTACTGAACGCAAAACTAGTAAAAACTTGCAAGTGAATAGTTGTTGCACCCTTTTGATATTCTGCTGTAAATATTTTAGTATTTGTAAATCAGTTTTAATATTTTCATTAATATTTTGATTTCCACCCATTTGACTTTTTTTATTGCTAAACCAATTCAACAAATGGCGGCTTTTGACATTTATTCTTCTTCTTCTTCTGCTAGTAAAAATTTCACTAGCAAGAATTTGCAGCTCTCCCGTGTTGTTAGGCTCTCGATTCAGTGCTCTCGCAAATTGTTTTAATTATCATACACTTTTCCAGTAATAATTTGCAGGTTCCAGTACAAATTAGTTCTGACTATTGGTTACTATGCAAACCTATGTTTTCGATGTCGGTCAGAACATGGTATTACTGCCAACATAGAAGTATTACATATATGATTGCATTACTGCTTTTACATAGTTCAAGTATTGAATTCAATTCTGCTCGCATGTGGAAGAGAGGGGGTGAGAAGAAAAGGGACGAGTACACACGCGTCTGTACCGTCAAGTCGTTTCAACTTTCTTGCTTTGCTTTTGGCATTTTCGTTGCTTCCCATTTAAAGAACCAAAAACTTGAATTCAACCGAATTGAAACGTGTAAAAGAAAATAGAAAACACAAAAGAGAATGAGCAAGAATTGCTTTCAAGTACTTGAATCATGTAAATCGGGTGCATGTACAATTATTGTCGTGTGTTTTTGGCCATTAAACAATTTTTCTTTCTACTTTGTTCAATATTGTGGCGAATACTGCGGCAACACAAAGCGAACAACGAGAAATA
>NW_023458556.1:69429374-69431721 GCF_013731165.1 Rhagoletis pomonella
AAATCGCTTAGGCGGTTACAGCGCCAAATAAGAAGAAGAAGAATGTAACTCGTAAATAAACTTTTGTTTTCAAATAAGTTGCATAGAGAATTTGAATTATTAGTGAAAAATCGGTTAAAATCGTGTTAATTTGCAATTTTTAGTGATTTTTCAGTTGAGGAGTGTGTAAAAACTGATAAAAATTAAGTGCCGTGTATTTAATTGCGACAGCCGTCAAGGAAGTGCCTCTAAATGCAGCTTTTTTTCCTTTCCTCGCAACGAGGCCGTGGCGAGAAAGTGGGTGGAATTCTGCGGGCAAGTAAAGACATTCAATTTGGATACCAGCTTCATATGCATACAGCACTTTACCGACGATGATTACCACAATGTTATGCAGTACAAAGCGGGTAAGTATCATTTACTTTGAATTACGTATATATCTAATAAACGCCCGTTACTCAGGCGCGATGCGGTGCCATCCATTTCTGTGTGTGCTATACCTGTCGCAGAGTCTCAACCGCATGATGACCACAATATGGAGGTGCTTGAGATAGGTAGTTGCGAAGGTAGTAAAAATAGTACGCCCTTAAAATTATATTATTAATCTCAGGGGTTTGTTACAGTGGTTGTAAGTGAAAGCAATACAGAATATCGACCCAAGGACGGTACTCTTGATGCTTCGACATCACCAATTCGTAACTGGGTTTATTATGTCGGCGATCTTCAAGAAGTGGAAGTGTTAAAAGCGGAAGTGTACGTTAATAATTTCAAGATCATAATGTGCAAATCAAATCATAACTTATATTTTCTACTTCTTGCAGAGCGACATTGAAGCGCGAAAATGCAATCCTCAAAAAGCAAACCGCTAAGCAGAGTACCGAGATCGCTACATTAAAGCGGGAGTCTGACCTTCAGCTGAAGAAGCACGCGTGGGAAGTAGAGTTGTTGAAAAAGAGTTTGTATGCAATGGCTGCCGAAATGGGAAATATAGAAGATAAACTGGCTTCTATATTCACCAAAGGTCAGATAGACAAACTGAAGACTGGGTCGAAGCGACGAAATTGGGCGGAGGAGGATATTGCACAGTCAATTACATTGTATGCTGCCAGTCCAAAGGCATACAGGCTGCTGTATAAGCAATGTTTTCCACTACCTGTAGTTCGTTCCCACGACAGTCGGGTCTACGTAACCGGAACGACCCAGATTTATATCTGGCCAAGGACTGTCACCCCAGCAACACTCCCCAAAACTCTATGGGGAACTTGTATGCTGCTACAACAACAACAACTACCTGTAGTTCGCACACTGCAAACTTGGGCACAAAAAGTGGAGATTTCGCGCGGACTTATAAACCCAGTCTTCCGCTTGTTGGTAGCCGCTACCCATATGGACGAGGCACAGAAACTATGCGTGTTGAGTTTCGACGAAATGTAAGTAAGACAATCTTACTGTTATGATGTTTCGTCGGACTCAACATTAGCACCCGTCAACTATGTGCAGGTAGCGATGTTAAGAGGTAAATATTACAGAAAAGATTTTTTAAATAATATAAAATATTTGTAAAGCCCTTATATATTTCAGGTCTCGCACTTGCTAAAACTTTTGCGAAATCATTTCCTTGATCAAGGTTTCCTAATTAATGGAAAATCTGTGAAAAAGGAAATAATTTTGGAGTTATTGTCAATTACAAGCACGGACTTGACAACAACTCACAAGATTTCAGCAAGTAACTTGACCGTGGCTGGAGCTCACCGCCAAAAGGCTGCAAAATTATTTTCGCACACTGTAGCGCAGGCCATCAGAAGGGCAGCAAGTGTGGGTCACCTGCAGAAGCAAAACTGGGCCGAATGCTTCCAACTGTTTAAAACAGTATGTATTATTGATATTCCTATATACATATATATATGTGAATTATATGTGAATATATGCACATACATATATGCATATACATATGCACATACATATTTAAACCCTAATATTGAAAGGTATGTTAAAATTATACACCATAGACGAATGATTGGTTTGATGTTTTAAACGTCAGGGTTCCCCACGCCGACTCCAGGAAGCGGCGTCTTGCATATGGTCTAGCGCTCGAGGAGCAAGACAAGATCCTTGACGAAATGGCCAACCTAATAAAAAGTATGAGGGTGATTGGCAAATTCAGTCTGCTGCCATTCCAAAAAGGTAAACTAATATGTGTTTCTCAAGATAAATATTAATTTTTTTCTTTTTGCCTAAAGGAATCATACAAACGAATTTAGCGTTAAAGTTGATGTTCGAGGATATTAAAGCTCGATTTAACATCAAGTATGTGTTAACGGATCGCCTCAACCAGGACGTTCTGGAAAACTTCTTCGGAATTATTCGT
>NW_023458556.1:69431821-69434964 GCF_013731165.1 Rhagoletis pomonella
TGGCAAGGCGCAGAGCGTTCGGGGCAGCAATATTAATTTGTATCAAATATAACATTAAACGGTGGTTCTAAAACATTTTTTGATATTATTAACCAGAGTACATACATTATATGGTATTTCTTTCAAAATTAATGCACTATATGAACTTTTTTTTCAAATATTTCTTAAGTTTCTTTCATGAGTGCTGAAAAGCAACCATGCGTGTAAGAAATTGTGTGCTACCTAAAATTTCACCTCTGGAAACTTTATCCCCATAAAGGACTTCACCACAGTTTTTTTACTGGATATACTGAGCTGTCAAAACAGTTCACTTTACAGCGAAAAACGTGTTTTGATTTTGATCAATGCGAAAATATTGCATTTTTCATCTAATCTATTGGAGAATAGTGAACGTTTTAGTGCACTCCATGCTTTGCAATTAAGGCTGCTGCAGCAAACGTTTTACTGAACTCCATTGCTTTGCAATTAAGGCTGGTGCAGCAAACTGCGCCAGCATCTGAGTGGGATTGATTGGTTAACTTGCTAAAAGAGGCTGCTTGGAGCAGAAGCGATATGATTGTGATAAAATGCTGTAAATATAATAATAAAAAAACATTTCGGCTTTGCCACGCCCTATATACACAAAATGCAGCGATTCGTCGCAGCGTTACACTTGCATCTATGCATAATGAGATGGGGCACCATGGCACACTTCATGGAAGGACAACAGCGCGAATCGGAGCCATGCAGTGTGCATGAGTGCAGTACTACCAACAGCTGTTCCTGCAAATCGTGAATATCGTGAAGCATCTGGAACGCAACTATTATTTCGTACCTTGGTCGTTTACGCAACATACCTGAAGAACTGGAACAAAGATATAAATCACAGGGATTGATCCGGGCCAATAAATATGCAGGTTAATTGGTGATAATTGAAAATGCAATTTCTATAATTATGTATTTATGTTATACACATTTGTAAATATAGGGAAAACTTTTGCTTTTTGTCGCAGGCGAATCGAGAAAATCTACTTTCCTCAAAGAGATGCGTATAATACGCGGCATTATTTATGAACTCGAACTTATTCCAGAATACAAATAAGGGATATATGAAATGTATTACGAGGTAAGCTTTAAATCATTTTTTCCAATAAGATCTGTAAAAGAACTAATCAGGAATCTTTGTTTGAAGGAAAGCACGTATTGATTGATGCTCGTCAAAAACTGGGAATCCCATAGGGAAACACCGAACAAGAAACAATGCGAAATAGGCGAAATTAATTGAATGTATGAATGAATTGAATCGACAATTTCATACAGTGGGCTAGATATATTCGTAGACTATGGCAAGATCCTCTTGTAGTTTTCTACGTCAATATTGACATAACTCCAAAACCAAACGCTCGAAAAAACTGTTTTCAAGTTTTGAATTTTACCTTAAATTAGAAAGGCCCCTATCGTCGCTGAAATGTAAAAAAGCCATAACTACAATTTATATTGCATAAACGATGAAACGCATCATAATCAATCGAAAAGCGAGTTTTGGATATTGAGTTAGTTACGGCATTTTGTATTTTAACGACGATGTGAGATATGGCCCTTCTATGTTAAGGTAACGATATACTCCCATATCAAAAATGAATACTTATTTTGCTTTACTGAGCTAGTGCAGGGGGAGATTCCGTAACCAGTTAGCGGCAATTTGCGAATCGCTAACTGGTTACAAAATCTCCCTCCAGATATGAAAGTACACAACATAGAAGAGCAGTTAGCAGCCATTTCTCTATACTTAACTCGATTTTGTATTATATTGGACATTGAGATTATGACACTATTGAAGTAAATGAGCAGTATGTAAACACAAATTTTTTTGTCTCTTTGTTAATTTAATTTGCGGCCCTGAAAAGGGCCTTTTGCACATTTCCATATACATATGCATGTAAACACAAAAATGCTGGCCTAATTTAATTTGTACTTTTGAAAGCATAAATAATTGTCTCTTTGTAAATTATTTGGCTGCCCTGAAAAGGGCCTTTGATTCATTCATGTTATTCTCCTGCAAATAAATAAATATTTTTTTTTTTATACAAGATGCCAGATTATTTGTTAAACTCATAGGCTTACGTTGCATCCATGCCTTATAATTTTAGGCGGCTTAAACATTGAGCTTACTTTGCGGGAACTGCGGACGTTGCTGCATGCTACAATCAAAGAACTTTTAATTTCTACAGATTTATACAACATTTCAGTTGACAACTTACCGTATGTTTTTAGTACGTACTTACAATTTATAATGGTACCATATGAATCTAAGCCAGAGTTTTTTTAATTTTTCTTTTTTTCTTGTGGGCATTTTCAATGAGTTCTTTATTTAATTTTCTTATTTTAAAGAACATTCTTGCCCTGAAAAATAATTTTTTCACTTTAATGTCCCAATGAATTTTCGAAGCATGCTCAATGTGAGTTTTTACAAAATCATTTGTAATGAGCAAGCTATCTTCGTTCATTGCTTTAAACACTGACTCATATGGTCCATCATAGATGAACTTGGTATTGACAACCCACCCTCGCTTAGGTGACTCGCCCAGGAACATGAGTTGTCATTGCTACCAAACGACGTGCTTGGAATATCATCCTTTAACCTGTGGCAAATATACCCGGCTAAATGCTCCAGTCCGTCAAATTCCAAATCGTCGAATTCCGCCTCTTCCACCGGCCATAGTTGTTTATTAGAACTCAGGTTTTTAGCAAAATACCTGTAAATATGGCGATACATTAGGGATGTAATCATTAATACTACAATATATTTTTATAATTAATAGAAATAATAATTAATAGTTAAAAAATTATGTTAAAGTACTTGTAAGAGGCGGCTGGGTAACTTCTAAATCTGGCGTATCATCCTCTTCTACGTTAGCACAGTCGGATAAGACGCCCTTGTTGTGTCCCAGCAAGTAGAGCCTCAAACGGTATTTAAATTCCTGCTGGTCAAGGTGATCATGCAACCCGCCTTTCGAACGAATAATTCCGAAGAAGTTTTCCAGACGTCCTGGTTGAGGCGATACGTTAACACATACTTGATGTTAAATCGAGCTTTAATATCATCGAACATTAACTTTAACGCTAAATTCGTTTGTATGATTCCTTTAGGCAAAATGAAAAAA
>NW_023458556.1:69435064-69438683 GCF_013731165.1 Rhagoletis pomonella
AACAAATAATCTGGCATCTTGTATAAAAAAATATCCATATTTATTTAGTTGCAGGAGAATAACATGAATGAATCAAAGGCCATTTTCAGGGCGGCCAATTAATTTACAAAGAGACAATTATTTATGCTTTCAAAAGTACAAATTAAATTAGGCCAGCATTTTTGTGTTTACATACATATGTATATGGAAATGTGCAAAAGGCCCTTTTCAGGGCCGCAAATTAAATTAACAAAGAGACAAAAAAATGTGTGTCTACATATTGCTCATTTACTTCAATAGTGTCATAATCTCAATGTCCAATATAATACAAAATCGAGTTAAGTATAGAGAAATGACTGCTAACTGCTCTTCTATGTTGTGTACCTGTACTATGTTTCATACCTGGAGGGAGACTTTTAGCGATTCGCAAATTGTCGCTAACTGGTTACAGAATCTCCCCCTGCACTGATTACCACTAGCTCAGTAGAGCAAAATAAGTATTCATTTTTGACATGGGAGTATATCGTTACCAGCGTTGCCGTTTTGGTCCAATTGGACCAAAATTGGTAGCTTCATTCTCCGTTGGTATCTTGGTTGGTTTGATGAAGCTTTTGGTAGGCAAAATTGTTTTGAAAATACAATCAAATTGAACATTAAAATTTGTTTGCTTAATTTAAGTTTACACGTTCAAAACACTTCTTTCACTTTGCTTACACGTATAAGATTTCTTTATTTTTTTCTTTATTTTATTAAACAAACAATTTTCTGCAAACAAAAACTCACTTCCCAAAGCTATGACCGATAAGCTGTGGAAATTAACGAGAAATTACCTATTGTCTTGAAAGAAAAATTGGTGATAGGCAATTTGCAAAGTGTGAGTGTATTGGTAATAAAAAAGGGTGAGTATATGCAAATTGAATCAAATTTGGATATTTTTTATTGAAATGCATAAAATGTCTGCTTTTGTTTATTCACACACATAAAAAAAAAATTTTATATGAATTGAATCAATCTCAAAGATATTTACTTATTTTACAAAAGTTTTTTATACAATAACTTAATTATTTTATTTAAAGGCCCGAATTTCTTTTGTTTAATCTGAAAGATTGGTGTGAATAAATAATTACGTGCAGTTTTAATTTTGCTGCTAATTTGGGTAGCTAAAAACCTCGCAAACTCGAGAAATCTCGTTTTAATGATGAACAAATTTTGGTAGTTTGGAAACTGATTTGGTATTTTAAAGTGGTAACACTGATCGTTACCTTAACTTAGAAGGGCCATATCTCACATCGTCGTTAAAATACAAAATGCCGTAACTAACTCAATATGCAAAACTCGCTTTTCGATTGATTATGATGCGTTTCATCGTTTATGCAATATAAATTGTAGTTAGTTATGGCTTTTTTACATTTCAGCGACGATAGGGGCCTTTCTAAATTAAGGTAAAATACAAAACTTGAAAACAGTTTTTTCGAGCGTTTGGTTTTGAAGTTATGTCAATATTGAAGTAGAAAACTACAAAAGGACCTTGCCATAGTCTACGTATATATGGAGCCCACTGTATGAAATTTTCGATTTCCACTTTACTAGATTCAATTAATTTCGCCTATTTCGCATTGTTTGTTGTTCGGTGTTTCCCTATGGGATTCCCAGTTTTTGACGAGCATCAATCAATACGTGCTTTCCTTCAAACAAAGACTCCTGATTAGTTCTTTTACAGATCTTATTGGAAAAAATGAGTTAAAGCTTACCTCGTAATACATTTTGATATATCACTTATTGGTATTCTGGAATAAGTTCGAATTCATAAATAAATCCGTGTATTATACGCATCTCTTTGAGGAAAGTCGATTTTCTCGATTCGCCTGCGCCCAAAATCAAAAGTTTTCCCTATATTTACAAATGTGTATAACATAAATACATAATTATGTAATTAAGATTTTTAATTAATTTAAGGGTTATTCGCAAAAAACACTTGCACTTTGCACTTTTCACACCATGTTTCGATGAATTTGACGCAAATAAATGGAGTAAATGAAAGTTGTTCTCTGCAAAAGGTGTTCAGCCCCCCTTCTTTGGCAACAAAGAAACGAGAATTCAACTGCCTGAGGGTTAAAATCCCTAAGTGAGGCCGAAGGCCGCCAACGCAAAAAGGAGTTGGACGCCTGGTTCCGCTAAAGTGCACATTTACCCAGCTGTTTTCTCCATTAATAAACCTTGTGGAAGGTGGTCACCTGGAACGACTTCCTGTAAAAACCTGCAAATCGTGAAGCATCTGGAACGCAACTATCCCTTCAAGTCGCGATTGACAGAAACTCCAACACATTCACAACGAAAACTAACACATATGCAACATTTTATATGTCAGTTTGGCCCTGTAGCGAATGACTGTCAATTGTTTCATCATGTGAGTGGCAATGCTGATAGAAGTAACGGTAGTTGGTTGCCATAGTAACCACAAGATTTAACAGGGCTGCATTTTGTGCTAAACAAAAGTAGTTGTACCTGTCAAATAATATTCGAGTACTGAAGTACTTGGATATAATTTTGAACTTAATTAGTTTAAACTATAATTTTACCATTTATTGGTCCCCATTCATAGCAAAAAATGAAGGTAAGTAAAAATTAATGTTTTTATTGCGGTATGATAATTTCAAGGTATGCAAACGTAAAAAATAAAACTGGATTATAATGTACTTGGTACTGAAGAAGTTCAAATGTGCACATCAACGGAGAAAAGAAAGTCGCGAAACGAAAAGCCGCTCGAAATTCAAAGTGCTGTGAAAATTAAAGATAAGTTTTGTAAAATATTTAATTTAAAATGAAGAAAAGAACATATAATAATGCAATGACCATAGAAAAACGGATTTACGAATCCAATGTAAAAAAATTGCGAGCTCTAAGGCAAATGAAAAGTGCAGAAAATGTGAATGTAGAAAGTAGTGGTGTTGTGCATCCAAATGAACAGCCAGGACCCTCGTTTCTTAGTACAGAATCTACAGAAAGTACAACAAACTCATCTGAACTACAATTCGATGAGAATACTGAAGATTCATCTGAATCTGAATCAATTACTGTGCTCCCGCAAGAAAGTGTACAAAGTAGTGAAGAGATTAGGTTGTGGGCTATTATGAATATTCTTTAGACGATTTGTTGCGAACTTTATGCAAAATTGGGGTACCGAATTTGTCAATGTCTGCCAAAAGTTTGTTAAATACAGAGAGAAAATTAATGTTGGCAGGATTCCAGATGGAGATTTTATATACCTAGGAATGCAAAACTATTTTAAATCATCTAGTATCTCTAGTTTAGAAAATAAGGAAGAAGCTTTAATTGACGTTGGAGTCGACGGTTTAAAATTATTCAAAAGTTCAAACCGCGTTCTTTGGCCTATCCTTGGAGCTATTGTAGGGGCCCCTCATATCAGACCGTTTATGATTGCTTGCTTTTCTGGTTTCAAAAAGCCGGGAAATATTGATAGCTTCATGGCTGACTTCTGCAATGAAGTTAAGTTATTAAGAACTAATGGAGTTCAAGTAGGCCTTAATCCAAACCGGTTAAAATTTAACGTACGCTTGTTTACGTGTGACTCTCCAGCTAGGGCATTTGTAACTGGCGTTATTGGGCACAACGGAAAAAA
>NW_023458556.1:69438783-69439999 GCF_013731165.1 Rhagoletis pomonella
AAAAAAAAATTGTTTTGCCGGGCGGAAAAAGATGAATTTTGCCCTACTTACTTGCATGTTGCATTTGCTAATTTAGAAAACCATATGCATTCAGCTAAAAATAGTTCTTAATAAAATAGTTGAAAGTCGTGAATTTAATAGTCATTTGTTATATAAAATAACTCACAGAATCTGAATATGAGGTCAAAAAAAATGGAATAGGTTTTAAGAATTTGCGTTATTATCGTTTTTTTTTCAAATTGGGAAAAAAGCATTTTCAATTGTTTCCAAAAATATCCAGTTCTGATTATCACACCGCAAAAAGCTCTCCACCAAATCAAAGGTCTTCAAAATCCCTATGAGCTTGCTATACAACGTTTTGTAATCAAATTATCAATATCATACAGTTGGGTGTACCGTCGCCTCGACTCAACCGTATTCAACGCCACTGAATTTTAGCGGCGACGGCATCGAGCTTTGCAAACGTCATAACCAGGCATGGGCAGAGTTTGCAAAACTGACGAAGTGGCAACCATCTATAGAAGGAAGAAATCAGCTGACACGGAAAAATCTAAATTCCGCAAATTTCTGCGCTACGGGCTACAACTACAGAAAAATTTTGCGGTGTTGAGTTTTCATTTACATGGCGCTCTGGTAAGACAGATCGTGTCAGCTGACTCGGGTTTACGTACCGGTAGGTTTACGTTCTTGACTAATTTCAGCTGAAGGCTGTTCACACCGGCTGTTAGTGTTTTCGTTGACATTTCTTACATCTTTTGATTGCAGTCCCTGCAAGAACAGTGACTATCATTTGACAAATCATTTGAGTGGCAAGACTGATAGAGATTTCTGTCACTGGCTACCTACAAGTTTCTATCAAATTCTAAAGGGCAGTGTGAAAAATCTGATGTAAACATTTGTGTACAAATTCTTCCGTCTTCCTCCAACTTATGGCCTTATTTTATGGGCTCTTTTTAACCAACGCAAAATTTGCATATGTGTTAGTAAGATAAATGAGAATGTGTTGTTTCCATCACACAATTCTTGTAGGGGTTTTGCTACACCAAAGAACGTAAACCTATAAGAAGAGACAACACGTTATAATTGTAACGAGTGGGAACATCAGGAGCGTGCTTTCTCTTTTGTCCAAATACGTTTTGTGATTGGATGAAAAGAGAAGGCGCGCTCCTGATGTTCACACTCGCTACAATTATATCGTGTTGTCTCCTCTTATAGA
>NW_023458556.1:69440099-69452529 GCF_013731165.1 Rhagoletis pomonella
GGATATTATTTTAATTGCTATCTAACAATTTAGGATTTGAACTTTAGAAATGTTAACAGTTTAAATGCACATAAAAAATAAAATGTCAAATTAAATATAATGTAAAAAAGTCATGTCTCAATCGATATACTTTGATGGTTTGTATTTACACGGGCGTTGTGAATGAATATATCTGGCGATATTCGATGCATACTATAAGAGGGGAAACTCTCACCGTTATATGCCATGGAATCACCACAATCACTCTGCTCAAACGATACGCAGGACATTCGTGGCGGCGATAGCGATGTGTGAGGGGAATGTTTGATTGGTGATTGTGAGTCCATTATTTGTAATTCGCGAGAAGCTGTTTGGCAAGTGTTTGTGTTGGTAGAACTGACAGTAGTAGTAATTGTGGGAGAAGGAGAATGTCTAGGTATCGGGATCCTCTTTCGAACAGGTTTACCAAACTTACTTGTCTTGGATCGCGGCTCACGCGGCCCATCTACGGTGACTTTAATAGCTTTGGCATAGGTGGCCACCTGTATTGGGCTGGTGTTGACGGTGATTGTAAGCGTAAAGCTTTTACCTGAAAATACAAAAATAAAATTTAAAAAATATTGCTTCTACATACATATGTACATACGTACATACATACTTATATGTATGCATGTGTGTTTGAGTGGTGAAATAAAGTTAAGGCTTATTCAATTAAAACGGCTTAAAAGAAGAGTTCGATGCTGAAACATGCGGTTTACTTGAAAAGTGAAGTGCGAACGTAAATCTTCGACAATGTGGCAATATGTCAATGGGTTGACATGCAAATGGATTTAGGAACTGAGCAACAAAGACCGAAAACTACAAATTAGTTAGGTAAACTTGGATAAGCGCCCGCTTGAATGCATTGGATAAGTTTGTATGTTCGTTGATGTTGCATAGTCTGCGCTTTTGGTGTTCTTCAGCTGTGTGCTCTACGAATTACTCTGAGGGTCGCACTTTTTTTGATTGGTAAATTAATTTAAAGTGATCATTACACACGCCTTAACAGCTGGCAGTAAGGCGGCAATGCTTGAAGATGCAAAGTGTGGCGTTTAATTACCAAAAGGAAGCTGGCCGTGAGTGTGAAATAATTTTAAGGATTTTTACTTGAGTGCTAATGTATCTGACAGCAGCATAATGAGAAAATGATGAATTATGAGTGAGAAAACTGTGTATACGAAATTAAGAAAAATTGGGTCAGAAAAAACAGGCGAAGAAATTTTATACTGCCTTAGATGAGTAGAAAGATGTAGTGGGGGAAATTTTAGAAAACACTTCAAAAATAGTAAGCAGTTTCAAAATATATTTACATATTTACATAAGTACATACATAAATATTTACATAAGTACATACGTATGTACTTCATAGAAGTCCAAAACTCAGTAAACTTGTACGAATGAGCAAGAGCCGCTCACATTTATAAATTTAGTTTTTAGCTGAATAGTTAACCACTCCTTCAAGAGCTTTAGGCACTTTTAGCCACGTTTTGGAAATCCGCAGCTGTTTTTAATCCCATACCCTCTACTCTGCTTTGTCAAGAATTTTTTTCG
Source organism: Rhagoletis pomonella (assembly GCF_013731165.1). Classification (NCBI taxonomy): domain Eukaryota; kingdom Metazoa; phylum Arthropoda; class Insecta; order Diptera; family Tephritidae; genus Rhagoletis; species Rhagoletis pomonella. The sequence continues at coordinate 69,441,669 of NW_023458556.1, forward strand.
CAGCAGAGTTTATGGAAGGTCTTCAAGGATTTAGCTTAAACGTTACGGTTGCCAGACGTACTGATTTTATCAGTACAGTACTGATTTTTCAACTTTCGTACTGATTTTATTCATTCCTTCAATCAGTACGCTAATATCCTGATTTTTTTTAATTTGTATTGATTTTTCAATTCTGAGCAATCAAATTTGTAATAGAGTTCTTCCCACCGAGCTTGGTACACGGTAACTCGGTGATCGGTAATTTTTGCGCATGTATTTTGTTTGTGTAATATTATTTTACACAAACAAAATACTTTACGATTTGCGTAAGATTTTTACATAACGTTGCAACTTTCTTAAAATTTACTGTAAAAAGTAAGAAGAAAATAATTTAATTATAGTTGACTTGCTGTCGGTAATGTTTGATATGCGCAAGAAATTAATATAAAAGAGCAATCGTTTTAAGGGCATATTGCGGGTCAGAGGGCTGACATTTTTTGTCGAGTGTTGTTAGTTATCTCGAAAATAACTTTCAGTTCAAAAACAACAAATTTGAATAATTGAATGGCTTTGCCTACAACTTACAATTCGTTTTTCTTAATTTACTCATTCAATTTAGATACTCCTTTTGGCGTATTCTTAGTCTTTCAAAGTTTTTACGCAGTTGAAAAAATAATTTAAGTCATGAGGAAATACGGATGCAGTCCTTGAATAGAGGTCTCTTTTCACAGTTTGAATAAATATGTAGTTTTGTTTTTTCAATACCACGCTCAAACGAAGCACCTGAGAGGAACTAACTTAAATATAAAGTTTACTTCCTGGCGAAAAGAGAGAAACCGACTTCTAATTAAAATTTTAGAAAGTGAACTTCAAATTAAAAGTAATATTAAAATACGTATAGGTGTAGAGTTCTTTGACTATTTAAACACTGAAAGTGGAAATTATCTCATTATTGCTATTAAAAAATGTCATGTACATATATAAAATAATTTATTGGCTCCTGTAATATTATAAAGGTATCTCGTACTACATGTTAATGTGTATACTCATCTTAAAATGAATAACATTTTTATTATTTATGAACAACATTTTATTTATAAACAGGTAAGGCTTCCTCAAGTAGACCTCGAATTTACCAAGATTAATATTTTTCAATGATATTCAGGCAGCGCCGAGTTTTTTAGTTGAAAAGTACACTGTAAAAATTTTGTTGCAAAATTCCAAATAGTTTGTTTTTAATCAACAATTGAACATTTTTGCAGTGTTTTGAAAATTTTTATTTTTCTTTGAAAGTAAGTGTCCGAAAGAAATTTTTTTTTTGTGTGCAGAGTTAAAAAAACATTAAACTATACAATGAAATTATTTGCGGTACAAATTTTTTGTTTGCTTTTCTTGGTAAATAATAGTATAATCTTGGTAAATTCGGGGCCCACTTGAGGAAGCCTTACCCATACCAAAATATTATTAGAAACAAGTATTCTGGCGTTTCAAAGTATTATCTGCTACTTACATTCATAATTCTGCTTGGAATAAAAATGGCCTGAAAAGGACTGACTTTTATATGTGAATAACATTTTTATTTTTAATGAACAACATTTTATTTATAAACGGGTAAGGCTTCCTGAAATGGGCCCCGAATTTACCAAGATTAATATTTTTCAATGATATTCAGGCAGCGCCGAGTTTCTTAGTCGAAAAGTACACTGTAAAAATTTTGTTGCAAAATTCCAAATAGTTTGTTTTTAATCAACAATTGAACATTTTTGCAGTGTTTTGAAAATTTTTATTTTTCTTTGAAAGTGTCCGAATGAAAAAATTTTTTTGCGTGCAGAGTTAAAAAAACATTAAACTATCAATGAAATTATTTGCGGTACAAATTTTTTGTTTGCTTTTCTTGGTAAATAATAGTATAATCTTGGTAAATTCGGGGCCCACTTGAGGAAGCCTTACCCATACCAAAATATTATTAGAAACAAGTATTCTGGCGTTTCAAAGTATTATCTGCTACTTACATTCATAATTCTGCTTGGAATAAAAATGGACTGAAAAGTATTGATTTTTATAGCATGAAAAAGTCTAATGTACTGATTTCGCGCCAAAAAAATCTGGCAACCCTATTAAACGTCCATGTGGCTATTCGCTGCAAGACACCGCAATTGCTGGGATGTCCAGATTTAAGTGGAAACATTACCACCATACATGGTGGTAAGTCTGCAAGTTACCAATTTTCGGCAAAATTTTGATTATACTACTCGAATTTATGGCAGATAAGAAACAAAAGTATGCAAAACTGTTTTTTTTCTACGAAACTAACAAACAGATAGAATTTTTTGATACCAAGTTTCTTTAAAAAATTAACAATATTAAAAAAATAATAATTTTGATCAAAGAACTGAGAAAATATTTTAATTATATTGGGTACGTTCAGAAGGCGCAAAAGCTCAGTAGCTGTTGCGATTGCACCTTCTGAACGCGTTGTTGTGTACTTCTGATCAACTGTATTTGTATTGTATTGTATTGTATCAAGCCGTTCAGACGGTAACTAATGTGACCAACTATTTCATAGCCCAAGGAAGTACAGAGTTCGAATCGCGGCACTCGATATCAAACGCAACTCGAATCGAAATTTGATATTGATATCGCGGAATTCGATAGCGAGTATGCCTCGCCCGTTTAAATTATATTGTGAAGAAAACAGCTGTCATTTTGTTTCATCCGATCACGTGTCCCGCGATTCGGGAACGAAGACCCTTAATTTAGTAGTGAAACGCCGCGAGCCGATTACCAAATTTCGAATGACGCTAATTTCGACCCCTGAGAGCTCAGTGTTAGTTAAGAAGTTGGAGCCAAAATGCTTCCATCTTAGCCCCGCGAAAGGTGGACAGTCTTAAAGAAAGTGTGGAGATGTTTCCACCTCATTTGCCTCTGGACAGCTGATACAAAAGGGATCAGATGAAACTCCTAGCCTTACCGCGCGTATTCTAATCCCCCAATGGCCTGTCAGAACCCCCATCATTAGCCCTTGAGAGGTTACGTGTTTTTCGGCCCCTTTAAGGGGTAACATGGGTCACTCGTGTCTTTCGCTGCAAAAAGTGTTTTTAAGTCTCACAAAACGAGCATCACTTTCTTTTGTCATTTTATTAGGTATTTAATGGAGTTCCCAATTTCATTATAGAGACCGATTTCGAACGCACCATCACATCCTTTGGCATGGAGTTGACCGCTTCCTTGATGGCAGCTATTTTCAACTCAAAGACACTGCAGGAGTCCGGAAGCCTGAACATAGTTTTGGTGGAGAGTTTCCCTAAACATAATCACAGCCCCGTGTTCAACATGACGTTAAGCGCCAGTGTAGGTGCCCACTTTCGATTAGGGCGATCCACTGTAAACGCTGCAGTTGTTTTACAAGTGTAGCCTTCTCTATAGAGTTCCACCAGACAAGGGTTCTGAAACAAGATAGGCTTGAATCTGGTTTCATAAAGCTAATGAATTACTTTGGGCGAGAGAGCTCACCTCACGGATAGCTCCCCACAGCAGGACAATGTCAATGTTAGGCTTCCCATCCAGGGTCAAGCCTAGGTACTATACCCTGTCTGAGCCGTAGACGAACACTTCCTGGTAAACAAGACCAGGATTCAAGGATTTACTGAGAGGCCGCCATTGATTACCCACTTACTTAGTAACCTGGTTCGGGAAACCTTGAGCCAGATCATAGGGTGTCTAGAAATCGTCCCATCATCTACATAGGCGATCATCCGACAGCCCACTTTTTCCAGTCCCTCTAGAAGGTCGTTTACAACCGCGATCCAGAGCAGGGGAGAGAGAACACCGCCTTGCGGAGGGCTCCTATTGACTCTGCGCTGAGTGCAGGCGCTCTCCCACTCCACCGCGGCAGTTCAGTCACGAAGTACGCTGTAGAAAAGCCTTTTTAGGTTGGTTTCAACGCCCTGATTTTGAATAGTGTTGATTATTGCCTCTTGAGGGGCATTGTTGAAAGCCCACTCGATATCGAGGAAGGCCCCCACTGCATAATTTTTTATGCGTGAAGACTTCCTCTTACCACGTTACCAATGTGCGCGGGGCGGTATCCACCGACCTTTTCTTGCAATAAGCTCTTGAAAGACAGTCACGAACAATCGCGTTTCTTATGTACAGGTCTATCAGTCTATTGTGTGTAGCAAAAACTAAGACTGACTGATAGGCCTAATATTCATAGGGGAAACATGAGAGCCTTTTCCGGCTTTCGGGATGAACGCAACACTGACTACCCTCCAAACCTTGGGGATGTACCCGGCCCCACGCATTTCGTATAAATAGGAGCCAACCAATTGCACGACACCACTAGCGCCCTTTACAGCTGGGCAGGTATGATGCAATCGATCCCCGGCGACTTGAAGGGTTTGAACTAATTTATCGCCCAGACCATGTGACGATCGTCCAGAAGATCGCAGAAGTACAGGACCTGAAGTACAAAATATTGCAAAGAAGTACATTTAACTCTACTTCGAAGTACGAAGTACAAGAGCTAATAAAGAAGCACTGTACTCCCGAAAGAAGTACGGTTGGACACATTACGCATAACGATCGCAGATTTTTTTAGCAGCGGTTGCGCTGAACTGCTGCACCTTCTGAACCTACCCATTGATATTCCAAAAAAAAGACTCCATTAAAATCGAAGCTTTTTGTACTGGTTCAGATATTGAAAGTATTCGCAAAGTTTAGAGCAGGTATTTAAAGACCGAATAAAACCATCTCTATTTCCACATGGAAATCAAACTGATGTAGCAGATGTAGTCAACAGAAGGCCTCATTATCTTGAGTTCATCAAATTAAATATTATTGGTTGATTACCTACAGGTTATTGAGGCTTTTTAACCAGTAAAAAAAAAATTAGATACAGGCAAGCATACATATGTATGTATGTATATAATAATGGAGATGTTTATGCATAGGTTCATTATAATGGGCGAAACTGTACTTTGTAAGCAAACATCAAATCATAATAGCGACGAAGAAGGCGGCGAAGAAAATATATTGAATTGAGTTATACGCACAAATAATCTGAATCGCGTTTGAAAGTGCAATAAATAAAAATTATACGCAAATTAATCAAGTCTACATAGGAGAAATAGGGTAAATGATTTGATGAAAGGCAAATGCCTATCAGAAAACAGGTTATAACAAAATAAAACAAAGATTTTAAAATTTCAAAGCATCGTCCTAAAAATGAAAATGTTACTATGCATGTACATGTATACACATCTTAGGGTGGGTAAATTTTGTATGGGTATAGCCGAAAAGACTATGCGCGTATAGCACAGGGGGATTCTACGTGTATTTCTTAGCAAATTTTCTGAAAAAACCATACGTCTGAAATCAATTTGGCGTTTGACAAACTGAGAAAATAGGTTTCATTTCCTTAAAATTTTCCTGTAGTGTCGTAAAGAAGTGTTTTTATATGATGAATCCATTCCTGAACTTATATTTTTTCGAAAACATCCGTCAGAGGTGGAAATTTTGAAAAATGCATATGTTCGTATGTATAATAGTTAGTGTTCTACTCTGCGTTCGGGTTCGAGTTCATTTACCGAAAAATACGAGAAAGAGTTCCAGAAATTATAACATATATGACAACTTGGCTTGAGGCGTAGTTCATTTCCACCAAGCCTTAACTGCAGTTTATGCCTATTGGAAAAAAGAGATTACAACTCGAAGGAGGTAATTACTCATATTAAATACAAACAAAATAAATGAAAAAGTTAACAATTAATTTCAATCTCTGTACGAATATTAAGTAGAACGAATATTAAGTGCAAAAGGTGGAGAAGGACTTAGCTTCACTTGGCATTTCCAATTGGCGTCAGTTGGCACAAAAGAGAAACGACTGGCGTACTTTGTTGACCTCAGCCAAAGTCGCTTCGGCGGTTACAGCGCCAAATGAGGATAATAAGATGGTACAAAGTTTAACAGTGTTAAAATCACATTGATTGATTTTATAGTTTTTTTTATGTGAAAGAAAATGCATAACGCCATAAACGCATAAAAACGTTAAAATTAGCGCGAATTTTAAGACATTCACAATTTGCACTTTATTATACTAAAATCTAATAGGCTATAAAACTGCATAGTCGAGATTAAAAACAAACATACCCGCCCTAATGTGTGTACATTAGGGTGGTCCTTAGCCATATGGCACAATTTTAATTTTAATTTTTGTTAGGTCGCACCCTCCAGATTGGTGAATATTCACGAAAAAATTTGTCGGATAAAGTAAAGGCGTGTCGACCGCCCTCCAAAGTTTCATTATAAGTTAGGGATGTGCGATTAATCAATTAATCGAACAAGCTGATTAATCGAAAGGCGATTCGAGAAATTACATATTAATTAATCAGAATCTAATTAATTTGACTAATCAGCAAACTGATTAATCATAACCTGATTAACTAGAAATCTGAATAATTGCTGTAATATTTGGTTTTACATACATACATATCTATGTGTACAAAAATATAAAAGAATTTATACCTACATATATACATATGTATGTACGTATATAGGTATATTTTTTCATATATACATACACAAACAAAATATTACAGCAATTACTCAGATTTCTGGTTAATCTGTTTGCTGATTAGTCAGATTAATTAGATTATTATTAATTAATATGTAAGTTATCGTAAAATTAGTCATATGTATGTACATATTTGCGTAGTATGTACCATGATAAAAACGTTACAAAGTAAACTCATTCTCTCAATTCGTCGGCCATGATTTTTTCTGACGTTTGCCAGCATTTTAAAATCATTTTAAAATCAATCATATAAAATTGAGAATAAAAAAATTAAATTGTTCACAATTGATGTTGTTTGAGATTGAAAATGGGACTGTGTGTTTGAGTTTTGAATTTTAAAATTATGTTGCTGTCAAACGTCCGACTGCCTCTCAATGGTTTTACATTGTTATACTCTGCAGCCATTTTGATTGGAGAGGCGTCAACAGTTAGAGTTTTTCCAATGATTTCTTTTAAGTTAAACTGTGGCTAACATGGTTTGAATCATGCAAGAAAAATGGAAACTATCTTTAAATTGGATTTCAAAGTTAAAGCTTTACGGTCATCCCCAATTAGCGCGTTCAGCGTTACCCTAATAAAAATGTAACTGAAACTAAGCTTATTTAGTTGTGGCAGTTAAATATATTTGAAATATTAAAAAGTAACCGAATTGAGCTTTTTTCTTTTTGCTTATTTATTTTAAAGGTGAAGTAGCAAAAGCTACATATATACTGTTTAAAAATATTTTTATTTCGAAATTAATTTGCCTTATCGCCAGAGAAACAAAATCAGCTGTGCCAAATTTGTATTTTTATTGTATCCAAAGCGAATTTATACAAGGTTTTGTTTTTAGATCAGCTGATTTCTTCAAAAGCAAAAACAAAATACGTGTAAACTTAGGGCGAATTGAGATTTGATATAACGCCCGCAATACAAAATACATGCGGTTGTTGCTGTTGTTGTATTCGTGCTACCACCTTGTATAAATTCGCCTTGATTGTATCCATATACGTTAAGATCATGATTCAATAATGAAAGGTTTTGTAAGAAAAACTTTCTCTCGCTCTAATTTTATCAATGACACTCCCACCCTACTCCTAAAAACAAAAGCAGTGATATTTATTTTCCAAATTTCTTTGCAAGTTATAAGAACATTTTAAAATTTTTAGTAGTGAAATTTTTACTTTTTAAATTTGAAGAAATATTTGTTCTTCATTCGCTGGCGACAACAAGACAAAATGGGTGAGAATGGTGGACTACAGACATTCAATGTAGGCTAAAGAAGGTATTTAGGTATTGTCCTCCACAACACAATCCTGGTGTCCCGGAACGAGACTTTGACGCAATATAATATTGCCAAACTGCATCCATGGGCACAATCGCCATACGACAGCTGGGTTTAGTCAATGGCGCGATGTAATTGCACACTTACGACACTTCTCATTTGACGATTTAGATTACGTTCCCTGTTTCAGTCGTTCAGTAGCGTGTTCTTTTTATTCTTCTTGAGTTCGTCCGGCACGAATCGCCAATTGTGTAAGCCAATGTTTAATATTCTGACGGTGGCATACAGGCCAATTCTTAATACTCCCGGGGAGTTTGTTCTCCGGGAATTTGTTTCTCCCGAAAAAGAAATCCCCCAATAATTAACTCCCAGGAGTAGAATTTTCCCCGAAAACTTGGAAGGATTAAATTCGAACTTCGAAAAAGCTGTTTACCACTTTTTTGAGAGCTCACCTCCGCCATCCTCAAGGAATTTTTATTCACGATAGGAGGAAAGGGAAAAGAGTGAAAACTTCCGGGGAATTTCTGTTCAGAATCGGCCTGATAATCTCCTCAGAACATTAAAAGTGCGACATCAAAGAATTCGAATTACCATATTCGAGGCAATCGAGCCATAACCGCGAAAGAAACGTAAGCTCAACATTTTTTTATTTATCGTTTTTTTTAAGTAAGTTTGCATAAGTTTTCCACAAACAAATAGCTTCTTCATATCCATCATCTGGCGAACAAATACATCAAAAAAAGCTCAAAGTGGACCATCCATTCTCGAGTTATGCGCCGTCTGACGTACGCAAGTTTGGTATATACATAGAAATATTTATTTTTAATAACAAGCAGGGGTTATAATCGCTGTAAATGAGCTTGTTTTAATTAAATCCAATTCGTTTTGTTTTGTTAAAAATCCACCATTCACTATCATCCACACCTTTTTATGGAATTTAGCTTCCATTTTAGGAAGTGTGATTGAATTCTTCCCCGTTTTCTCCTGCTTCCAAAAACCATCCCTGTGGGTGGGAGTGTCTAATTTTAGAAAAAGCTACTTACAAACCCTTTAATAATTGAATCATGCGTTAAGATGTGGTTATCTGTCCCTTTGACTCTTATAGCAACATACAACGTTTTGTTCTTTTGTCAAAAATTTACCAGTTTAATAAAAAAAAACGGATGCAGATATATCCAGAGTTTAAGATAAAAAATATATACCAGGGGAGTCATAAGAAAGTATCAAATTTCGTGTATAAACATTGGGCTCCTAACTGCATTGGCAACTGGCATGTACAACAGCTCAAATTTTACTTTTCAGTCAGGAAATTTTTTTTTCCGATATCGAAAGCGAGTTCATGTGTGTTATTAAAGCATGTTTTTTGATGTTTAAGGTTACTATAAGCTTAGAAGGCTGTTTAAAAAGCAATCTATGTTGATTGCTCTACAGATTTTCATCATTACATAGTTTTATTGGTTTCTGAGATATTAGGAATAATTTGTAGTAAACTAATTTTTTCATGGTGAATTTTTCAATTCGTCTTTTCCACAAAATGCGCAGGGTTATTTTCCTGAATCTTTTTAATTATAACCGCAAGGCTTTATATATGTCGTTATAAACAATAGCCGCCTAAGTCGACTTAAGAAAGGATTGAGTTATATATGCTATCGTATTCTGCAACTACTATTCCATGTGTATGTGAAATCCCCATCTCGCCAGCTAGGCTATTTAAAAAGATATAGATGAAAATATTTTGGTTTTCCCATAAGGTTAACGTTACAATCCAAATGTTTAAAACGTTTTATCTCTCAGGTTTTTCGACTTAGGCGGTTATTGCTTATGACCACAAATATATTAGTAAGCTTAAAACATTTGCACAAGCACTGACACATTTTTGAGATAAATATGTGAACTTATTAATTTTTATCAGGTACGGTCTTCTCTTATTTTATCAAAAATATGAACCACGTGGAAGTGTTTTAAGAAAACATCCAACTAAATTGAAGATAATGGTAAGTACCGTCTGCATTTATTCTTTATTTCAAAATTGATAACTTTTATTCCAGACGGAAACCATTTATACATTCAAAATCGGGATTTTGTGTAAAGCGTTATTTAAAAGTCCTTCTAAATTAATGAAAAGCAAGTTCAGCAATGTGGAAGAATATATTTCTAACCAACTGTCCAGCCTCGAAAAGAAAGAAACTGCAACAATCTTTGGGCATATTCAAAAGTCGAGTTACTTTAAATTGGAATATATCGACTGCTCAGTGGAAGATCGACCTAAAAAGGCAGCCAGCTCGAAAACGTTCTATCTCAAAAAACTTTTCCAGAACGACCTATTTCAGAACTCGTTTCAAAAACGCCCTATCTCAGCTGCCTATATCAGCACATTTTCAATACATTTTGAAGTGGCGTTCTTCAACCAAATTTTGAGGAAGGGTATTTTTCAATAAAATTTTTAAATAGGGCGTTCTTGAAAAGGTTTTTTGAGATAGGGCGTTTTCGAAATGGCTGCTGAGATACATAGGTCGATCTTCCACTCAGCAGTCGATATGACAAAAACAGATTTTATAAATCCGAAAAAGTCTGGTTAGAAAAAACTGGCAAACAGTATCCAGTGAATTTAAAATAGATAATATAAAATTCAAGACGTTATGTCTGGATACTGCGGGATTGTGTGCCAGCCTTTATCCCTGGCATCCAATGACAACACCAGTGCACAAAATTTTAATGTATGGTGCCGTAATTGTATTGAATTTCCTTCTACCGATTGGACGACTAAGTGAAAGGCACAGGAATCGCGTTTTAGCAGAAAAACTTCAAGGCAATCAAACTTGAGATGTATTTTACCGTCTACTTGATTCTTTGGATCCTCTTATTACAAGTTTAAGGCCTTTACAAACATTTAGAAAAAAATCATTTGATCTAGAAGAGACGTGCTTTCAGAAAAAAGTTTTGCGCATACATAAACTGAATTTGATCCTTCTACAGACGAATTAAACTTTTATCATCCACTGTTACCGTTTTCTCATGGTTTCTATCTTAAGAAATCGTTATGG
>NW_023458556.1:69452629-69452986 GCF_013731165.1 Rhagoletis pomonella
ACGGTAATTTCCAGAAATACGAAAACTGCGATATTTTAGTAACTACTGAAGATAATTCACTCAAAATTGATATTTACAATAATTTTTAGACGAAAAATAAGAATATTATAAATTTTTGGAAAATGGGCGTAGCCACGCCCACTTATGGTTACATGTGTATATCTTGGTAACCGCTGCACCAATTTCTTCCAAACTTGGCACAGTTGTTGGCCTTCGCATAACATACCAAATGGCCGAAAATTTTTAAAATCGCTCAATAACCACGCCTATTTCCCATATAACGGTAATTTTCAGAAATATGAAAACTGCAATATTTTAGTAACTACTGGAGATTATTCACTCAAAATTGATATTTAT
>NW_023458556.1:69453086-69455355 GCF_013731165.1 Rhagoletis pomonella
TTACATGTGTATATCTTGGTAACCGCTGCCCCAATTTCTTCCAAACTTGGCACAGTTGTTGGCCTTCGCATAACATACCAAATGGCCGAAAATTTTTAAAATCGCTCAATAACCACGCCTATTTCCCATATAACGGTAATTTTCAGAAATATGAAAACTGCAATATTTTAGTAACTACTGGAGATTATTCACTCAAAATTGATATTTATAATAAGTTTTAGACGAAAAATAAGAATATTATAAATTCTTGGAAAATGGGCGTAGCCACGCCCACTTATGGTTACATGTGTATATCTTGGTAACCGCTACACCAATTTCTTCCAAACTTGGCACAGTTGTTGGCCTTGGTACAGCATAAAAAACCGCCGAAACTTTTTAAAATCGGACAATAACCACGCCCACATCCCATATAACGGTAATTTAGAGAAATACAAAATCTTCGATAAATCATTAAATATTGAAGCTCATTTTTTTCAAAATTGATGGTTGCAACAATTCTTTACCAAGAAATGCGTTTATGGTAAAATTTTGGAAAATGGGCGTGGCACCGCCCACTTATGATCACATATAAGTATATCGGTAACCGTTCTACCAATTTGTACCAAACTCGGTATGGTTATTGTACTTGCCACGTGTAAGCAAAACGTTGAAAATTATTGAAATCGGACTAATATAACGGCCGATTCTCATATAACGGTAAATTTAAGAATTGCTTGAAACTTCAATATTTCGAAATTGAAGGACGCTAATTTACTCAAAATTGTTACAACTCGGCTTACCATCTAGCGGAAGGTTTCGGAAGGGTGAAAAAACATATATTTAATACTTGCGCCGGGTATTTAATGTTCGGCTCCGCCCGAACTTAGCCTTTCTTACTTGTTTTATATAACAAGTGTAGTTTACAAAAAATGGCGTTGATTTTTTGAAATTTTGTTGCTAACGGTCTCCGATTTTGTTTCATAAGAAACTAATGCTTATATCGAAAAAGTGCAAAGATCCGTCACCAAAAAAAATGCCAAAAATCAACTTAGAAACTTGTACTTCATTAGACTAAAATTGCATACCCAAAAATGTTCTAGAGAATCAGATTAAAAAGTTGAAGTTTTGATGAAAATTTGTGGAATATTTCTAAATTTTGTATAAAGTTTGTGACTGTGATTTAAAGCCTGAACGGTATTTTTATAAATAAATAACAAAAAAATTATATCTAAAAACATTACGAATATTTAAAAAACAATCAACACTTGGTAATTTTTTTGAGTCACGTACTTAGTTTTTCTCTCTGACGTCAGGATTTTTTATAAGGACTATGGAATTAAAAAAATATGATTATTTCAAAAAATTATTTTAAAAACTCAGTGCAATGTAGTATACAGATAAGGGTATCAAATATAGGAAAAAACTCTGTAGAATTATAACAGAATAAATTTTTTGGTGCATAAGGACGAATGGGTATAAAATTTTAAATTAAAAATTTTGTCCTTAAAAGTCTATGAAAATTTGCAATATTTATTTTTGAAAAAATTATTGTTTGAGGACTAATATACATACGACCACATCATCAAATTTCATCCTGCAAACTTAATTAACTTGAAAAGATAAATTTTTATTAAAAGCGCATTTTCAATGCCTATTCGTCTTTGTGAACCAAAAACTTTATTGTTTTTAAATTCAACAGAAAGTAAAAATAGTTGACATCACTTTCTTTTTTAACACTGACCATTGTAAAGGACCCTGAATGACGGCAAAGCTCAAAGCTCTACATATTTGTTGATGTGATTTTTGAAATGAACGATAAAAAATTAGCCGGTATACATAAATATTTTAAAATTTTTAGAATCAGTGGTTGAAATTTTATACTGAAAGGGTTAAGAAAGCTTTAGTTTAAAATTGTGATACTAAATGCCTTTCACCATAAACGGCGCCAATTTTCTGAGTTATCAGGCCTCTAGCAGTACACGATTAATTATTGTCTTTCTCGAAGGTCTTTAAATAAATCTTCAACTAAACTCTGAAGTATATTAACGAATATCACGTTTTATTTTCTATATGTGTTGAATTTAATTTCTTAATTTTAGTAAGTAATTCTTTACTGCATTCACCTGAATTTCGGGGGTTACTACTAGTTTTAATAAATTGTCAGTTTAATTTCTTTTAAAATTTACCTTTAAGTTTTTGCATACATCGAAAATTTGTTTTAGAGAATCAGTGTGAAATAATTGCTGAAACGATTAACCCATTTGCTGAGCAATCGATACGTCTGCTTTTT
>NW_023458556.1:69455455-69457050 GCF_013731165.1 Rhagoletis pomonella
GAATAAAAACATCTCAACAGCTGATCTAGTAACACCACCTTATATAAATTCGCCTTGAACCAAACCTTTAAACTTCAACTTGTTTTTCTTTTATTTCCTATATTTCGTTACGCTTTGAATGTCATATCGTTGTTTTTTTGAATGTTCGTTAATAAGAAATTTTAATTAACATTTGACTTTTTGTAGTGTTGTGCGGTTTATACTTAGTGTATGTGTTAAAAATGCAATACCTGAAGCGTTGTTTTTATGTGGAGTTAAATATAAAGCAGATACCACTAATTTTTTTAACGTGCCTCAATGGGCCTGAGCTCACTAACTTGATCAGTCGGACTGAGCAGTCCACCACTCGAACGCACACTGGACTGGGCAGCCGGCCGAAAACAGATTTCAGTTTTGTATACATGAACCACGCATGATTGTGTTAGTGCATGTGGCACATGCAAACAAAACGAAATAGAAAACATGTTTTCTATGCGTGCGTGTCAGTCCACCTTCAATCCGCGATTTTCGCGGACTGAAATGAGCGAGGTAAACTCGAACTCTCTTCCCCCTCTTATCCACACAAAACCGGTTTTAGGCGGACTGAGCAGTCCAGTGTGCGGAGGCCCAATATCCTTCGCGTAAGGAGCGTTGTGATAGCAGCTGTGGGGCAGAGGTGCAAAATGCCTTGCTGTGTGTTAAACATTTTAAAGGAGCAGATTTCACAAATACACCGGGAGGTACAGGAAAGGCAAGTGCTGTTCCTATGACCCTTATGCCGAAAAGTCCCCCAACAACACTGCAACCCATAAATCAAAAACAGAAAACAACATACAAGTTAACAAATTTTAACTAAAGAAAATAAATAAATAAAAATAAACTTCTAATTTACTTAAAAACGTCAACCAGTGAAATGTAATTTTTTATTTTTCCTTACACACGCTCATTTTTATTTTTACTCTCCCGAAAACTTTGACTTTTGTAGGTTTGACGTCAAATTGGCTTACCTGTTTTTATTGTACCATGAGCAGAAGCGCAAAGTTGGGTTTTCTATCGTGCGTCGAATTAAATAATTTTTTCTTTGAAGCGATGATTAAATAGTTCCGCTTGTCATTTTGCTCTTATTAACAACTAAAGGCTGATTCACATACAACTTTCTTCGCTTTGCTTGATAGTTCTTTATATTTAACTCCTCCATTATAAAATCTTGTGTCATATTCTTAAGCCAAAAATAAGAAAATGCAATGAGCTTCACCATAGATAGCCTCGACCTATCAAAGAAAGTGTATTTTCTTATTGAAATTTGCTGATTACACGTTCGCACTTGCTTTCCAGACTTCGAAATTTTACGGCACATACACTTAAAATTTTAATGTATTACAATTTAATAGACGCATGATAAACTTAAGGCCGGTCACCATAGAACTTTCGCGTTGGCTTTGGCGTTGGCGTTGGTTTGACAGAACGCACGTTAAAAGTATGCTTGCTACAATGAACGCTTGGCAGCGAATGCTTGGGCCACTAAATTAACATACTAACGACAGGTAAATCAATATTTCATATCAATAATTGCATTAAAAACGATATTTCTTGCCCGCACTTGATTAAAAAGGAAA
>NW_023458556.1:69457150-69550762 GCF_013731165.1 Rhagoletis pomonella
GGCCTTAAGTTTATCATGCGTCTATTAAATTGTAATACATTAAAATTGTAAGTGTATGTGCCGTAAAATTTCGAAGTCTGGAAAGCAAGTGCGAACGTGTAATCAGCAAATTTCAATAAGAAAATACACTTTCTTTGATAGGTCGAATTGTGAAGCTCATTGCATTTTCTTATTTTTGGCTTAAGAATGTGACACAAGATTTTATAATGGAGGAGTTAAATATTACCAGACCGACCGCAGTTGATTGGTGTAATTTTTGCCGTGAGGTAGCGTATGACGGCATGATTGTAAAGGGGCAGAGAATTGGAGGTGGCGGGTCTATTGTTGAGATAGATGAAAGCAAATTCGGACGCCGGAAGTATCATCGCGGACACGCTGTTGAAGGGCAATGGGTTTTTGAGGGAGAGGAGCGTGGTACCAATGAGTGTTTCCTTGTTCCCGTTGAAAAGCGGGCAGTTATAAAGAATTGGATTCTTCCTAACACGACCATAGTTTCCGATTTTTGGAAGGTGAGTTTAATGTCTAAGTATCTATGTATATATGTAAATTTAAAATGTTTTTCATTGCAGGCGTATGACTGTTTAAGCGATGAAGGGTACGTTCACTTTAAAGTTAACCATTCGGTTAATTTTAAAGACTCAGAAACGCAACAAAAGTTTTTTCAGCGGGGTTGAAATTCGATTTTTTCCGAATTTCGAACATTGCCCAACCATTCGATTATTCGATTCGAAATTTGGTGGTGCAAATTCGATTTAATTCGAATTTTCCAAAAAATTTTTTGAAGTGAAACTTCTTAATCGAGTTCGGAGATGTTTGCGTTAAATATTTAACACCATGTTATAAAATCTGTATCGTTCGTTCGATTTTCAAAAAGGAGGTAGGTGTCAAATGAAAGGTGTGGCCCTGTAGATGTGTAATATGGTTTTAGCTTTGTGCCATATGAATGTATGTAAGAAAATCAAAATCAAATTATTTAATAAGTTAAATAAATTACCCCAATATGGGTATCAATCGAAATGATTTTGAATAAACTTTATTTTTGAATTGCATTTAAGAGGGGTGCCACCTATGTGAAAAGTTTAATTTAGTTAAAGAAGTGTTATGCTTAAAATACTATGCAACAATTACAATATTTTTGAGGTGCTTGAAGAGAGTGGTCACCTGTTTAAAAAGTTAAACTCAAATTACACTGTAGGACAGCCCAAACCAGCCCGGACTTTGTTAACATTTTCTGAAAGTATACCCATCCAGTAGTAAAACACTCGGCGGATTTGCGAAAGTTAGCTCGTATTTTTATTTCATGGCCTACTAAAGTTTTCATGTCTCGGCCTAAGTAGTTTTCAAAAAAATAGTTAAAATAAATGTCTGAGCGAAATTAAAGGTTAAGATATATATAATAAAATTTCATGGGAAATATTTTCGTAGAACATTTTAACCTATTAGCTCCCGCCTAAAAGGGTAATTTTGATCCTTACTTCAATAAATCCCGCAAAAAGCAAATTTGGAAGGTCGTTAGAGGACTGGTGTACTCTAGAAAATTATTCTCCGGAAAATTTTACTAGGGGTCTTCTCAGGCAAAAGCTTCGTGCTACCAACGTAAAAGCCTCTACAAATTTAAAATAAAGAATCAACAAAAAAAGTACTTTTTACAATTTTTTTTTTTTAAATTTAAGAATAACAGTTCCTTCTTGGCACAGATTTTTTGTCTCGATGCATCAGATCGAAAAACATGTATTTTTTACTTGCATCCCTAAGACAAATGGAGTGCCGCATACAGTGATGGCAAATTTAGTCAGAAACAAGAAAGTTGAAGAGTTGATTTTTTTGGAAATAAATATGAAATTCGGTTTTTTCTAGGAAAATTCGATTTTATCCGATTTTTAGTAACACAAAGTTCGATTTCAAAAATTCGCCATTTTGGAGCTAAAATTCGATTAAAATTCGAATATCGAAGCTTCGAATATCGAATTTACCCATCCCTAGTCGGATGTTTTCTTTTTGAAGTGGAAAAAAGTGATGTGTCCTTTTTGTCTGGCAACACAGAAAGAAAAATTCTACTTAGTAAGGGTTATGATCCCTAAGCGCGGCCGAAGGCCTCCTACGCAGAAAAAAGTTCTGCACAAAAGAAACTATGGTATCACTTCTACGCTTCCGCCCCATTTCTTGGCAACACAGAAAGGAGAATTCTACTTAGTGAGGGTTATAGTCCCTAAGTGCGGCCGAAGGCCGCCTGCGCAGAAAGTTGTTCTCTGCTAAAGGTGTGTCCAGCCCCCCTTCTTCGGTAACACAGAAAGGAGAATTCTATTAGTGAGGGTTATAACCCCTAATTGCGGCCGAAGGCCGCCTGCGCAGAAAGGTGTTCAGCCCCACTTCTTCGGAAACACAGAAAGGAGAGTTCTACTTAGTGAGGGTTATAATCCCTAAGTGCGGCCGAAGGCCACCTACGCAGAAAGGTGTTCTCTGCAAAAGGTGTTCATCCCCACTTCTTCGGCAACACAGAAAGGAGAGTGAGAGATCCGCTTCTTCGGCAATACAGAACGGAGAATTCTACTTTGTAAGGGTTATGATCCCTAAGAGCGGCCGAAGGCCACCTACGCAGAAAGGTGTTCTGGGTAAACGAAATTATTATATCAACCACACTTGCCACTTCCATGTAAATGCTTTTAATTTTTTTTATCACTGAATTCTGAAACCTCAAAAGTAGATCATAATAAAATATGTATATCAAATTCTAAATAATATATTTGTCTTAAGCATTGATTGACTTTTTTCTAAAAAAGGTTATTTTATGAAAAAATTATAACATTTTATTTGGTTTTTAATATTTTTGGCTTAAATATATAAACAAGATCACACATTTTATATATCAACTTAAAAATAGATTAGTTGTATTTATTTTGACGTCATTGCTTTTTTAATCGGTTACGTAGTTTAGAAAATATTAATATTTTAAAATATCGCAAACATTTTATTAACCTCTTATATCTTCTTTACTTTTTAATTGCAGCAAATAATATTTATATAGTTGAAATCAGCGCTAAAAGTACTATCGGTCTGCATTTTTAGTTTTCCCATAGCTGAACGGTTGGTTATCTTGATGTGTTCCATAATATTAATGTTTGTAAAATGGGTATAATACCTATTTTATTAATTGCCTTTTTTTATTGAAAAATGTTTATATTAGTTAGAGTTATAAAAAAAATTCCAACGAGTACAGGAATTTCTCTTAAACAGTTGGAAAATCCAACAAATTGCCAAAGTAAAAATATCACGAACTCGTCCCCCCTTTTCCCCCTTCAATAAACAGAGCATCTTTTTCTTAAGTCGTTTATTGGGACAAATCGAGAATATAGGAGGACAAAAATGTTTACTCTATATGTATTTGACATATTTCAATGAAATTTGGTATCCAGGGGTTTTCGTTGTCAATGATTTCGAAATCTTCTCAAAATTCAAAATGGCGGTTACATTATGGCGTAAGATATCTTAAAAAATTTATAGATTAATATGAAGCTTGGTATCCAGAGATTTTCGTCGTCACTGGTTTCGAAATTGATATTAAATTTAACATGGCGGATCCAATATGGCGGACTACTTTTTTTAAATTACAGTTTGTTATGAAAATTGATATTCAGAAATCCTCGTTATCTTTGATTACGAAATTGAAACTAAATTTTCAAAATTTAAAATGGGTTCAAATGGTGAAAAGTAAAACGCCTATTATTCGGGGTGCCATATTTGATCCGCCATTTTAAATTTTTGAAAATATAATATCAATTTCGAAATCAGTGATGACGAACATCTCTGGATACCAGGATTCATAACAATCTATACATTTTTGAGGAAATCGTCTGCCATATTGGATCCGCCATTTTGATTTTTTAAAATTAAATATCAATTTCGAAATCAGTGACAACGAAGAATTCTGGCTACCAAGCTTCATAACAATCTATACATTTTTTAATAAATCGTTCGCCATATTGGATCCGCCATTTTGAATTTTGGCAGTTTAATTTAATATTCGAATTCAGTGAAGACGAAAATCCTTAATTACCAAATTTCATTGAAATCTGTCAAATACATATGGAGTAAATACCAAGCTTTATAAAAATTTATACATTTTTGAAGAAATCGTCCGCCATATTGGATCCGCCATTTTGATTTTTGAAAATTGAATATCCATTTCAAAATCACTGACGACGGAAATCTCTGGGCACCTATAGACATTTTTTTAAAAATCGTCCGGCATTTTGGATTCGCCATTGTGAATTTTGGAAATTTAATTTAATATTCGAAATCAGTGATGATAAAAATCCCTAAATACCAAATTTAATTGAAATCTGTCAAATACATATGGAGTAAACATTTTTGTCGTCCTATATTGTCGATGCGTCCCTATGTGGAACGGTCTAATGTACTTAGAAAATCTGTACTTAATTATTGTTCATTCGTTTCACTTTGATAGACACTGGTATATAAAACCAATATAATTATGAAGCAAAAATACTGACGAAAATGGTAAACATTAACACAAATGTGTCTGGTGTTTATGATCGGTTTTTTTTTATTTAATCATTTTGTTTTTATATAAAGCTTCTTGGGTTTGTGTCTACATACATACATATGTACGTACATACTGTATGCCCATTCTGTGAGAAATTCCCATAAGCTTTTACACTTTACGAAGCAGATAAGTCTACAAAGTATATTCGTATATGCATACAACAAGTACAAGCAGTCACTTGTGATAATAATGTCCAAACCTTTTCCCGTTGAAGTCGAATGATTTTTCAAGAGTTCCCTTCAAAAACATTTTATCAGCAAAACTTTTTCCCACAGTACGAAATCTCGACGCACGGCTGCTATACAAATTATTATAAAAATAACATGTGCAAGTGTACTCGTATATTAATTTCTCACCGTGTGAAGCTTTAAATATTTTACCGTTCTACTTAATCAAGTCGGGTTTTGATAAGGGTTAATGGTGATTCCACTATCGCGCATGTAAAGTTCTATTATAGTTAATAAAATAACACATTTTTTTAATGAAATTAATTATGGAATTGATACATTTTGACATTCGCTTATAAGAATTTTAATGAAATATTTAAATAGTTAGCAGGAAGGTTAAAATGCTATCGCGGGTGCTACAAAGTTAGTACACAAAAGCGGTGTTGGGCGCTAATCAATTAATTTTTTAATTATCTTGTTAATTGATTGAAAAAGTAATTGCAATTAAATTAATTGCGATTAAACTTTTAATTGTGCTTTGCAATTAAATGAATTGCAATTAAATTATTTGCAATTAAAATTTTTATTGGATTTAAACTTTTAATTGCACACGGCAATTAATTTAATTACAATTACTTTTTTGATAACAATTAACCTACTTATAAATATAATAAAAAGCACGGTACAAGCCTGAGATGTGGATGGCTATCATATCCACGTTGCACGCCTATATAGTAGGCATTTTTAATCGTTAATTTTTAATAATATTCACAAAACAATTGAAAAGTTGTTAATTGTTAATTGCAGAAAATTACAATTAACAATTGATTAATTAATTATTTGTTAATTGTTATTCTTTACTACAATTAACAATTAATTAATTGTTAATGATAATTGTCCACAATTACAATTAACAAAATGTTAATTATAGTGGTAGCAATTAACAATTAATTAATTGTTAATTTTAAATTGCCCTTTCAATTAAAATTTGCCCAACACTGCACAAAAGTCAGTTGATTGGGAAACATTTATCATGTGATACTTTCCTATTTTGTAAATTAATTAAATAAAGAATCTAAATATATGTATACATACATAGAAGTCAAAAATAAACAATATATAATTCAGTTTAAAACCATTGCGGGTCTAAATCAAATACAGAAATGAGAACATAGAATTTTTTGTGTGGATTTTTTTTTAAATTGATAAGAGGTTCCATATCGTGTTTGTCCACGATTGAGAGAAATAGAGATTGCGCCAATCGCGGTACCGCTAATCCGCTCTTTGTGATTTTGACAGATTCAGCTGTGTGCGTGACGTCATCTTGGTGCAATTGTTGATTGTGAGCATACGAAAAAACCAAATAACAATTTTAATATATGTGCGTTAATATTTCTGCGTGGTTTTAAACAATTATTGAGACATTACAAAGCAAAATGAAGTGTGCCGTGGCAAAGTGTAATAGTAAAAACAAAAGGAAAGCGTGCGATATAAGTTTTGTTTTCGTTTCCTACGGACGCAAATCTGGCGGAAAAGTGGAAGCAGTTCTGCCGGAGAGGATATGCATTAAACACCAAATCGAGCTATGTGTGCATGAAGCACTTCACTATTGAAGATATTGAAAATAATATTTTTAGTGCTGGTATGAGGTAATGCACAAGTGGATAAGGTCGCCAGGCGCTAATTCAAGCGGCATCTTACCGCGCTGTTACGTACCTAATACAAAACAGTGGCCAAATTATTATGCATTTAAAAGTTCAGCTATAAATTATGTTTTAGTTACATAGAATATTTGTTTCCAAAGAAGCCACACTCATGCATCCTCTCGGAAATGGTACAAAGTTATCAAATAAAAGCTGTGGAGTTTATGGTGGTTGGGTACCGTCCACAAATATAAATATCCACTCTGCATGGCTTTTTACAATGGCGAGTCCAAAAATCCACTTTGCTGCACACCTTCCTTTTGGTCTACATGAAATTGCAAACACTGTTAATACATCCATTTTTTCATGTGCTAAAAATCGTACTTAACTAAAGGGCTACATGTCCAAGGTTATTTCTACGTGTTCCTAATTAATCAATCTTTGTATATTTATTGATTCCTGCAAAATTGGGCCATGTAATATTAAAATTAACACATTTTTCTGCATTGTTTACATATTTTTATATGCGTTTTGGCATTTCTCTCTCGCAATTGCACCAAGATGACGTCACGCAAAAATTACGCTCAGAAATCCTCTCTCATTGGCGCAATCTTGTATTCTATCATTCTTGGTGTTTGTCCCAACCACTTTCTGTTTCAGTGGAGGGTTTCGAAGATTTAAAAATTTGTGTGCGCTTAGGAAGAGGCAGTGAAATTCGCGCGATACAAATTCTGCCGCCGGCTTCAGATAGAAAGAATTGCTTCGATTGAATGCCTGGTATATTTTTCAGCCCTTTCCATTTCTCATACAACACGGCCTTAATTTCATCTTTTGCTATGAATATATATATGTATATATATATGTTTTTAGGGAGACTGACGGCCAAGCCATGGAATTCTTGAGCACTGTTCTCCGGGACTTAAAAGAAATCCACACTGATATTTTGGCACTACCACCGATACCATCGACTACATCTTTGCCATGTGCGGCAGCGAATAAATTCCATTGAGGTGAGTGAATCCATATTCCGTCCGATATTAAAGCACACACTATTTTTAGCTGACAAAAAGTTACCCCCGCGATTTGTACATCCCGATCGCGGGCGCAACCAACATGAGTAAACGTTTATTTCTGTGTTCGTATGGAATAGTAGCTTATGTCGAAAGGCTGGCTTTACTATAATGCGACCTTCGCAGCATACGATTGCGAATGACTCACTGGCGCCGAGCCGTTGAAGAACTTTTGGCAAATAAACGTGCAATAAATAGTTTCGATACTAGCAAGTCAATATTCTCATAAAAAAATTCCTTGTCATTTAAAGTATAAAGGGAGTGCTGCATTATACTAAAGCCAGCTTCCCGACATAAGCTACTATTCCATACAAACACAGATTTAAATGTCCCTTCTTTATACTCTTGAAAACGATTATTCTTAAAATGGTATGTGTTTTCTCCTTATTTATTCGCAATTTAGGCAAATTAAGCTTTTATATCTGTGAAAAATAAAGAAAGAAGTTTAAAATGTTAAGCTCTCACCAGAGGCGTAAGTATAGGGTGGCATGGCTGGCAAAATGCCACGGGCCCCCGATCCGAGAAGGCCCCGGCCCAAGAGACCGCGAGCTCAGAAATATCCTAACATTTGTAACAAAACTAAGTACTTAAAAGTGAGACACAACTAAAGACCATATGAGCATTTCCAGAGAATCCCGGGAATCCCGAGCCCTTTTTTGAGTCCCTATATCCCGGGATCAAGCCCTCGGAATCCCGGGATATAATTTAATTTACGACCAAATTACAATAAAACGAAATTCAGACACTGTAATGGCATAAAAGAATTACAAAATGCAACCCTACAAATAATCAAATATAATATTAAAATTCTAACACTACTAGGTTAAGTAAGGTTAGGTAAGTGGGCTGCCTCCGCGTATGGAGGCACACTTGGACTCGACTGAGCAGTCCATTGTGATGCTCTTAGAGGGGAGAGGGAAAAAGACGCAGGGAGGCCGAAAAAAAGAGAGTGGCTGGGTAGGGGAAAGAGGAGGGAAGCTATGGGAGAAACACGACACCTATGGCTTTTTGCCGGAGAAATGCTCCGTGCTCACAACGACGCTCTTCAGTCGACTGATGTCCAATCCGGAGAGCTCATCGGGAGTGTGGAAAAAGTGCGATCCAAGGTGCTTAAACCTTAGGCTCTCAAAGGCAGGGCACCAGAGCAGCAGATGTTGAGATGATTCCACCTCATCGTCCTCCATGCAGCTGGTGCAGTAAGGGTTATCCACGACATTCAGCCTTACGGCATGGTTACCAATCACATAATGACCAGTAAGCAATAGAGATAAATGCAGCTTGCTTAGTCTCAAGAGCTCACCAGACCGCCTCCGGTTCACCCGTGGCCAGAAGGACTTTGCCTCCGTGCACTTCAAGGTCTTCGCCCAGCGCTCGCTGAGCTGACTAAACGCCTATCTGTCCAGAAGCAGACCACACGAGGTCAGGGGAGCCCCAGACCCTCCCTATCCGAAAGTGATTCCTCGAGGGTTCCCTGTATTGCGAACTCATCAGCCATGCATTTGCCAGCGATTTTGCTGTAACCTTGAACCCAAATAAGCTTAATAGCAAAATAATCAAAATAGCGGATCCCAGTTTCAAACAAATACAATCATTTTTTTTAAAAGTTGATCGGCATATTGTTTCCGCCATTTTGAATTTTGAAAATCTGACATCAGATTCGCAATCAGCAACTCCAGAAAGCCACTGGTAATGGGTTTCAACCCATGACAAAGCTTAAAAGGTTCAGTATTAACATTTTAATTTTAGTAATTTTTTAAGAAATTTATCGCCATATTGGATCAGCCATTATGAATTAAAAAAAATTGTCTTCAGATTCGTAATAAGCGACCCCCCCAAAAACTCCCGAGTGCCGAGTTTCGAACAAATCCAATCATTTTTGAAAATATTTATCGCCATTTTGGATCCGCCATTTTGAATTTTAAAAACTGACTTCAGATTCCTAAGGAGAAACCCCAAAAAACACCCCGGCAACAAGTTCCAACCCATGATAATGCTTAAATCGTTCAGTATCAACGTTTTAATTTTAACAGCTTCTTTTCAAAAGCATAAATATTTTCGGGCACCAGACCCATTCGAACTGTCCAAGACAGTTATGTTATTAAGGGAATGTTCCCCAATAATACCTGAGTAATTACATGTAAAAACAACATTTTTAGCTGCACTTTAACATGTCACGAAGATAAAAAAATCTTTTTTTATCACAAATAACAATATTTTGTTGTAGCGTTTATGAATTTCCAAAAAGAGTGTGTTTTTTTCTAACCACTCTAATGTACATACCAAGGGCTTATTATTATTATTATTTTACCTCCCTTTTATTAGCTCGGGATGTAACTATGTAATATTGATGCGCCTAAAAGATGCAGCGATTTCTATTCTCAAGTTACATACCTGATGACAGTACGAATGGAAATTATAATAGCGAGGTTTTAGTTTTTTAAACTATAATTTTATTTTAAATAGGAACAGTGATTTATGGACGTTTCAGGTAGACTTTGTCGCTTCGCTAAAATTTCTATCTTTGCCAGCAAAGTGCAACACATAGAAGATATAAGTGTGTTTGCATTGTTCAACTTTTCGTTCAACATTTGCGTTCAACTCAGCGCAGGGTTGCACGAAAAAAAGTTGAATGGCTAAAAATATCAAAATATGAAAAAATATCAAAATATTCGCCATAAAAAGGTGTTTGCATTGTTCAACTTTGCATTCAACTTTTGGTTGAATGGCCTTTCAACTAATCGCTTTCAACAAAGTTGGTCGCCAGCCAACATTTTTAGCCATTCAACTTTTTTTTCGTGCAACCCTGCGTTGAGTTGAACGCAATTGTTGAACGCAAAGTTGAATAATGCAAACACTACTTATGGCACTGTGATCGTCATGGGAACACTTTCGCACTCTTGAAAATTGTTTACCTACTCGTGAAAATTGCTGTGAATTTAGAAAATTTAGTTTTAAAAATATCAGTAATGTTATTAGTTTTTATGTTAGTTTTTATCAGTAATATCAGTAATATCAATAATATCAAAAATATCACTAATATCAAAAATATCAGTAATGTTATTAGTTTTTATGGCGACATCAGAAGGCATCCCGTACTGTATTGTGACCAGTGTTGCCAGAACTTTTTGGACCAACCGGCTAAATTGGCAAAAAAAAAACGGCTAAAACCAACCGACTGTTTCAACTAAATTTCACATGTTTTATTTAAATAAATCACAAGTAGAAATACTAGTTCTTGGAGAGACGTTGCAAATTCAAGCTGGAAAAAATTTTGCCAGCAAGATCTTGCAATTAGGAAAAACGTATGATTGTGGCACATGGTTGGATTTTTTGTCGACGATAATTTGAATAAACAAGTTCGATAAGTGTAAAAATTTACAAACTTAAGCGATTTTAAAATTAAAATTTAAGTGAATACTTGTTTACTTATTTGATTTAGTTAATTCCAATGATTTGAAAGGTACTCGGCTGAAAAAAACTGTATTCCTATCGGAAAGCAATCTCAACCAGAGTCGATATAGGAAATACTAGAGCTGTCAAACTATCGATAGTCAAGTCCATCGATGTTTTACGATAGTCTTAAGGGAGACTATCAATACTATCGATAGTATCGACCCATTTCATATGTTTTTGTAAATCCATTTATTTTTTGTTATCTTGCTTTTATAAATTTGTTTTTTTTTTATCGGTCCACGGTTGCATTTTAGTATCGAGAAATATTGCTAGAAATTCATTCGCAGTGTAAACAGTCAAAAAGCGATTTCAGAAATTTTCCCTGCAATTCGCCTTTCGGAAATAAAAAAATTTCTTTCGAAAGACACTTTACATGCAAGGTGCCACTGCTCATGCATCTGCTTTCTGAAATTTCTCAATTTGACAGTGCTTTTAAAATACCAGGCAATGCAGGGTCATATACGCTCTTAAGACGGAAATGTAACCTCTGCTATTTCCACGCTTAAAATAAAAAATGGCGCTTTTAGAAATAATGCCATGAACCAACTAAACAAAGTGCCAAAATGGCTCTTTTGAAAACTAGCAATATTTCAATACATTTTTGTGAAATCCTTTGCGTGTACTTTCTTTTCTCAACTAAAATTTCCTAATTTCTATAGTGCATACAACTGGTTTATCTTATTTTGGCATTGGACTTTTGATTTAGGAATGTGTTTCTTATTTTAATGCTAAATGGGAAGAATTAAAAATAATGACACCTTTTTTGGCACTATTATTTTTCTATTTGACACATTTTGGCACTTTGTTATCCACAATATGGCACTTCATAGCTAAGTATAGTTGGCAGCCCTGCATTTCTCTTTCGCATCGCATAAAAGAGAGTCTTAAAAACGGGAACGCTTCGAATATATGGACATCAAATCAAATTCAGAGGCATTTGTCGTCAATTAAGTGAAGACACATTGTCAAATGGGATTAAAAAGCGGGTTATCGACTAATTTGGATCTGGATAGGTCTTTAGTCGTGTACATGCGCTGCTAAATCGGCTATATGACTGTTTTTGGACTATAATATCATCGGTCAAGGTATGGATAATATTTTCCATATTCAAATTTGCGTATTTTTGTTTTATAAAAATGAGAAAATCAATTTAATCATAATTGGTTCATTTTCACTAACAAATTTAATTTTTATCTCTTTTCCTAAGTGTACGTAGAGTAAGTAAGTACAGCATAACCAAATTTCAGCGACATCAGATTACGTTTACTACATTTGTACACAGCTAACTTATTTACATAGAATTGCTTTATCCACCTTTTTCAATTGAGAAGACATATCGTCATCATCTATCCAAAGTGCCCTTTTTCTAAAATACGTTGTTTACATATTATGCTAGTTTTCTCTCAAATACATACATATGTGACGCCGCACGAGGAAACACTCCTGCGTCCAAAAAATTGATTTTTCATTTTTCATCCATATTTATAAATTTTGAGTTGATCTTTAACGTAACGTAACGTCCCGTAAAATTTCCAAAAAGACGCTGAGGTGTGTTTCTTCGTGCAGCGTCACATATACAGCCTTATCCTCAGTTTTGCCTTAAAAAAAATTCACCCGAAAATTTGTCATCCGCCCATAGTAAAACCTTGGAAACCAAAGGTGAAAAGTGAACCGGTTCGGGGAAAATGAAACTCATGATAAGGCTGATAGAAACCAAAAGTGAAAAGTGAACCGGTTCGGGGAAAACTAAACTCATGATAAGACTGGTAGTGATACCTAAATTCATAGCCATAATTTAAAAACTTAAAATTTATTGGCATCATTGGGAAAGCCTCGTAAGCACCAGCGTTGGAACTTTGCTACGTTTGTACTAAATTTGCTACGATTTTTATACCCGAGCGCACTTGTGAACAAGGGTATATTAATTTTGTTCACATAACGGTTGTTTGTAACAGCCAAAACGAATCGAGATAGATATAGACAAATGTATACATAAATGACCAGGATGAAAAAAGAAATCGATTAAGCCATGTCTGTCTGTCCGTCCGTCTGTCCGTCTGTCCGTCTGTCCGTGTACACGATAACTCGAGCAAAAATTGGGATATCTCAACGAAATTTGGTATGTAGGTTTTCCTTAATCCAAGGTAGGTTGGTATTGAAAATGGGCGAAATCGGACTTTAACCACGCCCACTTCCCATATAACGGTAATTTCCAGAAATACGAAAACTGCGATATTTTAGTAACTACTGAAGATAATTCACTCAAAATTGATATTTACCATAATTTTTAGACGAAAAATAAGAATATTATAAATTTTTGGAAAATGGGCGTAGCCACGCCCACTTATGGTTACATGTGTATATCTTGGTAACCGCTGCACCAATTTCTTCCAAACTTGGCACAGTGGTTGGCCTTCGCATAACATACCAAATGGCCGAAAATTTTTAAAATCGCTCAATAACCACGCCTACTTCCCATATAACGGTAATTTTCAGAAATACGAAAACTGCGATATTTTAGTAACTACTATAGATTATTCACTCAAAATTGATATTTCTAATAAGTTTTAGACAAAAAATAAGAATATTATAAATTTTTGGAAAATGGGCGTAGCCACGCCCACTTATGGTTACATGTGTATATCTTGGTAACCGCTGCACCAATTTCTTCCAAACTTGGCACAGTTGTTGGCCTTGGTACTTGTTGGCCGAAACTTTTTAAAATCGGACAATAACCACGCCCACATCCCATATAACGGTAATTTAGAGAAATACAAAATCTTCGATAAATCATTAAATATTGAAGCTAATTTATTCAAAATTGATGCTTGCAACAATTCTTTACCAAGAAATACGTTTATGGTAAAATTTTGGAAAATGGGCGTGGCACCGCCCACTTATGATCACATATAAGTATATCGGTAACCGTTCTACCAATTTGTACCAAACTCGGTATGGTTATTGTACTTGCCACGTGTAAGCAAAACGTTGAAAATTATTGAAATTGGACTAAAATAACGGCCGATTCTCATATAACGGTAAATTTAAGAAATGCTTGAAACTTCAATATTGCGAAATTGAAGGACGCTAATTTACTCAAAATTGATACACCTCGGCTTACCATCCAGCGGAAGGTTTCGGAAGGGTGAAAAAACATATATTTAATACTTGCGCCGGGTATTTAATGTTCGGCTCTGCCCGAACTTAGACTTTCTTACTTGTTAATTTTTCTTTTTAAATTTGCAACCCTCTACGCTTTATTCTATTTTTACTACGCTGGAAAACATGCAAGAAGCGTCAGAGCAACAACATCTTCAACATAAATAGGCTGTTGTAAACAGACGGAAAGATTCAATGTATAAGAAGGATATGAAGTTGCGCCCAGAGGTAACAAGCAGTGTTGCCGCGAATAATTTTTAGTGGTAGCCAAATTCCTTTAAAAAAAGGGCTAAAAAAGAGCTAAAAAATGTCTTGTGGTTAAAAATGGTAGCTAAATTTTTTTACTTACACATACATATCTGTGGTCATAAGCAATAATCGCCTATGTCGAAAAACCTGAATTCGAGAAAAACCGCTTTAAAGATTTGGATTGTAATGATAACCTTATGAGGAAACCAAAATATTTGCATTTATAACTTTTTAAATAGCTTAGCTAACGAGATGGGAGTTTCACATAAACATAGAATAGTAGTTGCAGAAAACGATAGCATATATAACTCAATTCTTTCTTAAGTCGACTTATGCGGTTATTGCATAATTTTTTTTTTTAATTTACAACTGCAATATCGTGAACTTAATCTTCCACAAACACGGCTTTGACTCATATTGTGCAAGAAATTTCCGCCAAAATACTTTTTACTTAGAAAATTGAGCTAATTTCACCACTCACGACACCAGCAGCTGGTACAATCACACCCAAGAACATACACGGTCAATCGAATTGATGGACCATTTAACAAATTAAGCATATTAAGGGCAGTAAAGTCAGTGTTGCCAACTTTTGATTTTCAAAAAGCACCAAAACCTTGGAAAAAAAGCGTTTTACCGAACTAAAAGCACCAATTTTTTTTTAATCAAAGGATGCTTTTTTCATAACAGTTTGTATTTAACAAAAACAAAAAAATTAAAAATTTTTACAAGGATGCATACATAAATTAATAAACAAAACTTTTTCGCTCATAACGATTGAAAAGCCACATGCTATAATGACTCATGCTCACGACGTAATACCGAAGTACTGCACATTAAAACTGATATATCTCAAGAAAGAAAAATCGAATCCCAACAAACGAAAATCATGCCCTAAGTAGAAATGAGCAAAAAAATTTATGTTTTCATTATATAACCTCAAATATTGCAAAAACACGTGTTCTTGGCAATCTGGGGGTAGAATATCTAAAAATTCTAGTACTAGAGCAATTGTGCGGCCAGATTTGGATTCAGCACCAAGAAACGATGTGTTTTACTCAGGTGGTCCAAAAATAAAAATTTTTACAAATAATTAGAAAAGAAAAAAAGAAATACTTAACTTACTCGCATATCTACTAGCATTTTCAAGGTAAATAGAATTGAACAAGGTGGGTTTGCAAGTTCAGCTTTTTATCAATCATGGTTGTATTTAAATGCATTTAAATTTATAGATTTTTGTAAATTCAGTGCTGCCACAGCTTTGAATATTTAAAAATTATTTCAGGTCTTAACTATATCGGAGTAATTTGAGTTCAGAAAAAAAGCACTAAAAAAGGCACTAGGCACTAAATAATTTTTTTTGGCGTTTTAATTTAACTAAATCTAGTGCTTAAAGCACCAAGTTGGCAACTATGAGTAAACTTATCTATTTTAAACTATAGTTAAATCGCTAATAGATAAGTTAACAGCCTTAACACTTTTACAGTATGTATGTATAAAAACGTAAGGAACATACCATACATATAGATACATATGTATATATATCATTCTTTCTTAGTTTAAAAATTCGCCTCTTACATAAATGAAAAAAATTAGATCAAATTAAGCATGTACAACTTTTTCGTGCCAAGTATAAGTAAATTCTCCAAAGAGCTAAAAAAAGGGCTGGGGGCAATTTTAAATTTCTGTAGCCAAAAAAAGTATGTGGTAGCTAAATCTAGCCACCAAAGGGCTAAAACGGCAACACTGGTAACAAGTAAGAAAGTCTAAGTTTGTGCGGAGCCGAACATTAAATACCCGGCGCAAGTATTACATATATATATTTTTCACCTTTCCGAAAGCTACCGCTACATGGTAAGCCGGGGTGTATCAATTTTGAGTAAATTAGCGTCCTTAAATTTCGAAATATTGAAGTTTCAAGCATTTCTGAAATTCACCGTTATAAGAAAAGCGGCCGTAATTTTAGTCCGATTTCAATAATTTTCAACGTTTTTCTTCTACGTGGCAAGTATAATAACCGAGTTTGGTACAAATTGGTAGGACGGTTACCGAGATACATATATGTGATCATAAGTGGGCGGTGCCACGCCCCTTTTCCAAAATTTTATCATAAGCGTATTTCTTGGTAAAGAGTTGTTGCAAGCATCAATTTTGAATAAATTAGTTTTAATATTTACTGTTTTATCGAAGATTTCGTATTACTCTAAATTACCGTTAAATGGGATTTGGGCGTGGTTATTGTCCGATTTTAAAAAGTTTCGGCGGTTTTTTATGCTGTACCAAGGCCAACAACTGTGCCAAGTTTGGAAGAAATTGGTGTAGCGGTTACCAAGATATACACATGTAACCATAAGTGGGCGTGGCTACGCCCATTTTCCAAAAATTTGTAATATTCTTATTTTTTGTCTAAAACTTATTGTAAATATAAATTTTGAGTGAATAATCTTCAGTAGTTACTAAAATATCGCAGTTTTCGTATTTCTGAAAATTACCGTTATATGGGAGGTAGGCGTGGTTATTGTCCGATTTTGCCCATTTTCAATAACATCCGTCCTACGCCGGAAAGAAGTGCATGTACCAAGTTTCGTTAAGATATCTCAATTTTTACTCGAGTTATCGTGTGCACAGACGGACGGACGGACGGACGGACAGACAGTCACCGCTTAATCGATTTCTCTTTTCATTCTGATCTATTATGTATACATTTGTCTATATCTATCTCGATTCGTTTTGCCTGTTACAAACAACCGTTATGTGAACAAAGTTATAATACCCTTGTGCACAAGTGCGCTCGGGTATAATAAAATATTAATAAGCCACAATAACATTAAAAACTTTTTTTCTTCTGTAAAAATACAAAATTTGAAACGGGCTTTTTATTGCCTTGATGGTGAAGATATGTACATATGTATGTATGTATGCATGTTTCCAATTTTTTTCCAAAAAAGCAACCCACTCATGGGCGTCGCCAGGATCGAATTTAAATTCCTCGAAAATTTTATATCAAAATTTTAATGTAGTTGATTGATTAATCCTTATTAATGCATATGTGTAAACTAAATGGTTCCATTTCAAAAGACAATCTTAACTAATAGCCAAATATAAATTTAGTTTAGTAAGTAGAGTGGAGTACAAAACTTACATTTTTTGACTTGTTTTCATGCAAATACATAGAGGAATATTAACAGGAAATCGATACCTGAGTGGAAGATCGACCTATCTCGGCAGCCAGTTCGAAAACTCCCTATTTCAGAAAACTTTTCAAGAACGGCCTATCTCAGAATTCGGTTCAAAAAAGCCCTAACTCAGTTGCCGATTAAAAAACTCCCTATCTCAGCACATTTTCAATACATTTTCATTTGAGATAGGGCGTTTTTGAACCGAATTCAGAAATAGGGCCTTCTTAAACCAAATTATGGGATGTTTTTAAATAAAATTCTGAAATAGGGCGTTTTCGAACTGGCTGCCGAGATAGGTCGATCTTCCACTCAGGTGTCGAGATACGACTACTATTTTCTTACTACAAAGATATGTAAGACAGGCGTATAAAAAATTAATAAATGTGAAGTAAATACATATCGTCACCATTATGCCAGATGCATGAATGTGCAAATTTACCAATTTTGAGTTATTGGGTTGACTTGATTAACCTTTGGATTTTCTATGTGCTATGTTATACCAAAAGCCAGAATACCATGCGTACATGGAAAGCACATATTTCACAATGTCAATTACATGAATGTAGAGTTAAGTCTCGTAAAAAAACTTCAAACTTGATTTCCCAAAATTTTAATTTTTACACATTCAAGTTTCTGCATGCGGGGAACGAATGTACTTGCCGATTGGTTTAACAAAAATTGTTTAAAAAGCAGACGTATCGATTGCTCAGCAAATGGATTAATCGTTTCAGCAATTATTTCACACTGATTCTCTAAAACAAATTTTCGATGTATGCAAAAACTTAAAGGTAAATTTTAAAAGAAATTAAACTGACAATTTATTAAAACTAGTAGTAACCCCCGAAATTCAGGTGAATGCAGTAAAGAATTACTTACTAAAATTAAGAAATTAAATTCAAGCATATAGAAAATAAAACGTGATATTCGTTAATATACTTCAGAGTTTAGTTGAAGATTTATTTAAAGACTTTCGAGAAAGACAATAATTAATCGTGTATTGCTAGAGGCCTGATAACTCAGAAAATTGGCGCCGTTTATGGTGAAAGGCATTTAGTATCACAATTTTAAACTAAAGCTTTCTTAACCCTTTCTGTATAAAATTTCAACCACTGATTCTAAAAATTTTAAAATATTTATGTATACCGGCTAATTTTTTATCGTTCATTTCAAAAATCACATCAACAAATATGTAGAGCTTTGAGCTTTGCCGTCATTCAGGGTCCTTTACAATGGTCAGTGTTAAAAAAGAAAGTGATGTTAACTATTTTCACTTTTTGCTTTCATGAAATATATTTCAAAACTATGAATAACACTGTGCCGAAAAAAAAAAAAAAAAAATGTCAGAACACACGAAAGAATCGATATACTCACGAAACTATGGGCCAAATATAGTAAAACTGCATTTTTCGTTTTTCACTCTGACGTCGGCATTTTTTCCAAAGGACTTTGAAATGTTAAAGACTTGATTAATTCAAAAAATTGTTTTAAAAAAGCAATCCAATGTAGAATAACGATATAGGCACCAAATGAGAGAAAAATTCTGTTGAATTTAAAAACAATAAAGTTTTTGGTTCACAAGGACTAATAGGCATTGAAAATGCGCTTTTAATAAAAATTTATCTTTTCAAGTTAATTAAGTTTACAGGACGAAATTCGATGATGTGGTATATTAGTCCTCAAACAATAATTTTTTCAAAAATAAATATTGCAAATTTTCATAGACTTTAAAGGACAACATTTTTAATTAAAAATTTTATACCCATTCGTCCTTATGCATCAAAAAATTTATTCTGTTATAATTCTACAGAGTTTTTTCCTATATTTGATACCCTTATCTTTATACTACATTGTACTGAGTTTTTTAAATAATTTTTTGAAATAATCATATTTTTTTAATTCCATAGTCCTTATAAAAAAATCCTGACGTCAGAGAGAAAAACTAAGTACGTGACTCAAAAAAATGATCAAGTGTTGATTTTTTTTAAATATTCGTAATGTTTTTAGATCTAATTTTTTTATTATTTTTTATAAAAATACCGTTCAGGCTTTAAATCACAGTCACAAACTTTATACAAAATTTAGGAATATTCCACAAATTTTCATCAAAACTTCAACTTTTAATCTGATTCTCTAGAACATTTTTGGTAGGGATGTGCCGGATATAGATTTTGCCGGATAGCCGGATTCCGGATATCCTGTAAAAAATAACAGCCGGATTCGGATATCAGATCGGATATCCGGTAGACTACTACCCTTAATAAATTTCACAATATTGTTTTTTTGCCGGCTCGAGTTCACCTCGACCTCCGCACCATTTCTGATGCTACAGAATTTACCACTGCGAAAACACAATTACACACACATCTGTGCGATGCTATCGCAGTGAAAAATGGCATCTTATAAACAAACAAAAACAATCTTCATCAAATTCTTTGCTTTTGAACAACAGAACCCGCCTATTAACCTTTTTCGTTTCCGAACGCGTAGGTCTGCAATTTCCAATAAATAGTTGCGGCATTGTTGTAATTTTTTCGGAACAGATTCGCACCGTCAGAATCGCACATGTGTGTTGATGCCTTATATGGACCTAACATGGTCACATTGTTTGATCAAACTGTCTTCTGTGTAATTAGATGGTTTAACTTACACGCTTCAAAAAACCCATCAAATTTCAGTTTTTCGTTTTGGAGGAAGTTGAAGAGAAGCTTAAGAAAGCTTTGTATTCATTTGTTAATACTAATACTAAGTCGTATACTTTTCAATTATGTGTTTTTATTTAAATTATTGTGCACAGATATGTCTGTGTAATTAGATGGTTTGACTTACACACGTAAAAAAACCCATAAAATTGCAGTTTTGGTTGAAGTTGTATCACCACAAAAAAGGTTTTGGAGATTTTTGAAATAATTTATTAGTTCTAAAATGAAGTCGAATTATTTTCTTTTCTTGCTCATTTCCTCTTTTTATTTAAATTATCGGGCGTTTGTTCTTTCACTTTGTTTATCATTTTGATCAAACAGCACTTTACACGGCACATGTCAAACGACAATCAAATTTGATGAAAGTCAAAACTACTAAGGGTATTCATCAAAGCTTATAAATGCAATGTAAACCGTATAAACTTATAATTGTGTAAAGTTTATAAATGAACTGTCAAAATTTGTATGGAAACTCGTTTACACATTTCTGATAAATTTATCCAGAGATTTCACTGAATAAACCTGATAAACTAAAGCCAATGCGACTCTGTCGCAAAAGGTATGAAATTGCGATTCACTTATCAAAAGTATTTATAGAACTATTAATAAAAAAATTTACTTGATTATAGGACTAAACATTCAACAACGACAATGCTTCACTATTGCAACATTTTGTGACACACGTTTCAAAACTTGTTTTTTTTCTGACGCCAATAAAGCTAACAACTGGGTTGTTGATGAACTAATTCGAAATTATAAATCAGTTATCAAACGATTGGTAGACAAGGCAGCGAACGTACATGAAAAAAGGCAGCGATTTATGAACTAGAAATAGAGAAATATTTGCAGCTACCTCTTATGTATATCCAGACAAGAAGATCCCTTAACTTGGTGAAAGTATAGCCGCAAAGAATTTCCAAATTTGTTTACACTGGCAATGAAGTATCTCTGCGCGCCACCTTCCTCAGTGAACTCGGAAAGAGTATTTAGTGCATCGGGTACGATTTATGTTGAAAATAGAAATAGGTTGTTGCCCGATAATGCGGAAACTTTGATTACTAATTAGATACTATTAAACTGGATTACAAAAATACAAAATCTGGGTTAAATTTCTAAATTGAATCTTCTATAATCGATATCCGGAATCCGGCCGGATATTAGCCAGTATCCGGCCGGATAACCAAAAAACGGCCGGATAGGCCGGATTTCGGATATCTACCGGATACCCGGCACATCCCTAATTTTTGGGTATGCAATTTTAGTCTAATGAAGTGCAAGTTTCTAAGTTGATTTCTGGCAATTTTTTTGGTGACGGATCTTTGCACTTTTTCGATATGAGCATTAGTTTCTTATGAAACAAAATCGGAGACCGTTAGCAACAAAATTTCAAAAAATCGACGCCATTTTTTGTAAATTACACTTGTTATATAAAAAAAAACAATTCCAAAAAAACAATTATCAAAAATCAGCGCGATTTTTTAGCTCGTTGAAAATTGCAATTCATTATATATGTAATACTTCTATATTGGCAGTAAGCTAACTTCTCAATGTGTAAGTATTCCGAAATCAAAGCGAGACAGTCTAGTACTGTTTTTATCAATGTATTGTGTACTTGAGTGCCGTTTTTGTTTATGTGTTGTGTACATGTTTATTTATAAACGTTTGTGTTCCTTTTCTTTCGTACGTGTTTATTGATATATCTGTACTGTAGTGTTTTCGGACGGTACTAGCTCTTACTGCCAATATAGGAGTATTACATATATGCAATTCATTAGATTAAAATTGTATGGACTAGAAAACTGCATACCCAGTTTAATAGATTAAGAAGTTGAAATTTTGTTGAATTTTCCTAAATTTTGTATAAACTTTGGAACTTTTGGAACTGTGATTTATATGTTTTTTACTACCGGGCAAAGACTTTTGCTTTCAGCTGCCAGTTCTTAGTATTGTATTCTACATAGAAGGTAAACTTCAAAGGTTAGGGGGGGCTCGTGCCCCCTTTGCCCCTAGGTAGCGACGCCCATGAACCCACTATATTTATTGCAAATTACAACATCTACTTACTATTTAAGAGCGCTTTTGTACAGACAATGACGATATTTACTTCGTCCTTTTTAATAATAAAAACCTTAATTAACCACAAAAGTCTGCGCCAGTAATGAAAATTAATCCTTCCTTAAAAAAGGATTACGCCAGAAACGTATACATACATATACATATATGCATGTACATTAGGGTGATCCAGAATTACTAAACTACCGAATCTATGGTCTTAAAAGAACCTATTTACTGAGGAGAAAATTCTCCCATTTGAAAAATTTTTTATTCCAGTTTTCAAAGGTATAGGTGAGCATTTGAAATTTTAGATAAAATTTGGATGAAAAAAATTGCTAGAACTATTGAACAGTTAGAGACAAAAAAAGAGTTTCTAGGCATATTCTTATAGGGCATTATATTCTCTAAAAAATTACCCGGGCGGTAATAGTCTATAATTAAAAATGTATATACTTACGGGCTACGAAAGTCGAAAAAGCAGAAATATGCAGTTTTAGCGCTTTATGATCGGAAATATTCCTGCTAAATGAAAAAACTTACACTAAACTGATACAGAATGTGTAGAAAATGTTGATTATGAACTAGATTTGTCAGAGAAGAGAGAGTTTTAATCCATTTATTTATTTTTCACTGTATTTTTTTAAATTAATAATCTTTTTAATTATAAATAAAATTAAGTTTAGTGCAATTAGAATAATGCTGGCGATGTAATTGCACTACTTGCAAAAGGAATTGCTTTGTTCTTCGTCTTTTGTCAAACATCGATTACAACGCTATACCTCGTTCAGCCATATCGACACCTGCAAACAATACCATGCTAAGTCGCCTTTGACTTAATCAGACTGGAGGAGGTATGGAGGTGTCGATATGAATAAAATATTTAATATTCTTAATCATCTCTAAGACAATCAACATAAGGGTAATTTTTTAGAGAGTTTAATGCCCTATAAGAATTTGCCTAAAAAAAAATTTTGTCTTTAACTGTTCACTAGTTATAGCATTTGTAATGAAAATACAATTTTTTCATACAAATTGGAGAATTTTCTCCTCAGTAGTAGTATATCCTTTTAAGATTGGATCACCCTTACGTACATACAATATGTACAAAAATATGAATGTAGAATGTATGTACCAACGGAAACGTATTTTCACTCGAACCCTCTACGAAAGTCGAAGGAAAAAGTTTATTGAAAAAATGAATACGAGTACAAAGAAATGGTGCAAACGTATGTTTAATGAAGCAACAGTGATATAAACATCCGTCTGTATATCGTCAGGCTATGTTCGCTACAGATTTAAATATTTTTATATATGTATATACATGGTTCATATGAGCAATATGTCGTACAAATATACAAATAGTACATACAAACATATGTATAAGCGTGAACACCTAAATGTCGGATTTCTTCCTTCCGATGGGCAAATTTAAGTAGGTACTTATTAGGGATATTAATTTTTCAGCTTTTCCGATTTCGATATTCATTACTTTTCGACAACTTAAATCGAAAAAATTGCTTCTATATTGTTTGAGAAGTTCTCCTACCCAGTGTTGCCACAAAAAAACTACAGAATTCCTCAAAAACAAATTAAAAATCCTCAAAATCCGAACAATTTATTTAATTTTTTTTTGCAGATATGAGTATTGTGTACTGCATACTATTTACAGGTACTTAGTATAAAAATTAATTATATTCTCCAATTCAATTGGCACATTTGTTCTTGCGGTTCAAACAAAGTATCACCGTTGTTTTTTATGCCTTGGTTTGTATATAATACTGCTGCAACTATATCAGTGCTCAATCTGGTACTCAAGTCAGTCCTACACATTTTAAACTACTAAATATACGTTCTACTGAAGCATTACAAAAGGGCTATATTATCAATGTAGATATATTTTTTTTTAATTGGGAAACTGATATGAACCTGAAGAATCTTTTAATTCAAAAACTTGTTTCCTATAATTTTCTGGATCTAATGAAGAATCAATATGAATATCCTTATGATCGAACGGTGCGTGTTCTCTCCATTCATTACCGAGATTTTGCAAGTTCAAAATACA
Source organism: Rhagoletis pomonella (assembly GCF_013731165.1). NCBI lineage: Eukaryota > Metazoa > Arthropoda > Insecta > Diptera > Tephritidae > Rhagoletis > Rhagoletis pomonella. The sequence goes on from NW_023458556.1 coordinate 69,481,451, forward strand.
TAAGTTGAAAATATAACGACGGAATGAAAAAACATATCGATAAAATGTTGAATATTTAGTAGCAAATGCAGATGTGCTTAAGCCGCTTGTGTGGTGTATTTCGCTCTTTATAAAACTTCGGAAAGCCCTTTGTTCAACAATTTGCAAATCGATTTACTGTTGTGTAAAACATGGTTGCTTTTGTTATCTGCAAATGTATCTAGAAAAAATTCCTCAAAAATTCCCCAAAATAAAAATCCTCAAAAAATACTCAACCGCAATTACTCACAACAACACTGCTTCTACCATAAAATAAATAATAACTAAATGGGTTTGAAACCTATTTTTTTATTTAAATGGTGTTTTTAAATTATTAAAAAAATTCAATGCAATGTAGAATAAAAATATGGGTAACAAATGCAATAGGAAATTTCTTTAGAATTTAAAAAATTTAAATTTTTTGGATTCACAAGGATGAATAGGTAATTTTTAAGCTGACAAAGTTAGAAGAACGAAATTCGAGGAGTTATCGAGTTTATATAAGCCCTTAAAATATAATTTTTTCCAAAACAAATACCGCGAAATTTCAAGGATAAAATTTTAAAATTACATTTTCAATATTTACTAGCCCTTCTGCACCAGAAACTTGAATCTGTTTAAATTCTCCAGGATTTCCTCATTAATTTTATACCCATACTTCTGCTCCAAGCACATTTCTCTGAATTTTTTAAATCATTTTTCAATTACTGACGTCAGAGTGAAAAACAAAAAACGTAATTTTACTATATTTGGCCCATAGTTTCGCGAATATATTGATATTTGTGTTTAAAATTTACTATCGCGCGGGGTTATATTTATAATGAGCTACACATTTATAAAAAAATATTAATTATTAAATAAGACAAGTAAGAAAGTCTAAGTTCGGGCAGAGCCGAACATTAAATATCTGGCGCAAATATTAAATATGTATATGTTTTCCACCTTTCCGAAAACTACCGCTGCAAGGTAAGGCCGGGTGGTTTTACCCCTATTTTAAACATCTTCGATAGAACGTTCAGTTAGACATAATGAGATAAACTTATATAGTCATATGTGGGCGATATTATGCCAATTTTCCAAAATTCCAAACAATGTTACTTCTTTTCAAGGGATTGTTTTTAGTATAAATTTTGAGTAAATTAGCGTCCTTAAATTTCGTAGTATTGAAGATTTAAGCATTTCTGAAATTTACCGTTATATGAAAAGCGGCCGAAATTTTAGTCCGATTTCAATAATTGTCAACGTTTTGCTCTTATGTGGCAACCACATACCGACTTTGGTACAAATTGGTACAAGGGTTACTGAGATACATATATGTGATCATAAGTGGGCGGTGCCACGCTATTTTCCAAAATTTTATCATAGTTGTATTTCTTGGTAAATAATTGTTGCAAGCATCAATTTTGAATAAATTAGCTTTAATATTTACTTATTTATCGAATATTTCGTGTTTCTCTAAATTACCATTATATGGGATGTGGGCGTGGTTATTGTACGATTTTAAAAATTTTCGTCCATTTGGTATGTTGTACCGAGTCCAACAACTGTGCCAAGTTTGCAATAAATTGGTGCAGCGGTTACCAAGATATACACATGTAACCATAAGTGGGCGTGGGCCAATTTTCCAAAAATTTATAATATTCTTATTTCTCGTCTAAAAATTGTTGTAAATATCAATGTTGAGTGAATAATCTTCAGTAGTTACTAAAATATCGCAGTTTTCGTATTTCTGAAAATTACCGTTATATGGGAGGTAGGCGTGGTTATTGTCCGATTTTTCCCATTTTCAATACCATCCGTCCTACGCCGGAAAGAAGTGCATGGACCAAGTTTCGTTAAGCTATCTCAATTTTTAGTCGAGTTATCGTGTGCACAGACGGATGGACAGACGGACGGACGGACGAACAGACAGTCACCGCTTAATCGATTTCTCTTTTCATTCTGATCATTTATGTATACATTTGTCTATATCTATCTCGATTCGTTTTGCCTGTTACAAACAACCGTTATATGAACAAAGTTATAATACCCTTGTACACAAGTGCGCTCGGGTATAAAAAGAAATATAGGCAATACTGGTGAAGAAAAGGAGTTTCTATTATTGCCATCAGTGCAAATTACAAATCCCGAAATCCCGGGGTTACTTGCCAAGAATCCCGGGATTTTCGAGACCTTAAAAACTTCGGGATCCCGGGATTAACATTCCTAGTCATGACCCACACTTAGTAGGTTTTGCCTTGTCTTGATTAAAGAGAAAACCCTTTTTTAGACTTAGCATTTATTTATCGCTTAGTTATATACAAATACAACTTATAATTTCGCTCTTTTAAACGGTTAGACCAAATAACTTAAAATTTTGGCACGCTTAATAGCTGCTTTTTTTCGATGGTATTGCATTGAGCAAGCTTACGCAAGAGAAAAGTTTTAAGCCCGTATACGTATATATGTATAATGCCTCTGCGGTTGGAACGGCCTAGGTTCCAATCCGCACCTACACTTCGTGTGCACGAAGATGAAAGCCGCACTTCCGTGGTGGCTGGTACGGCCTAAGTTCCTGGCCACGGGTGGACCGGAGGCAGTCTGGGGAGCTCTTGAGACTAAGCAAGCTGCATCTATCATTATTGGTGGGAGTGCTTAGTGGCACTGTGTGATTGGCTGAATGTCGTGGATAACCCTTACTGCACCAGCTGCATGGAGGACGATGAGATGGAAACATCTCAATATCTGCTGCTCTGGTGCCCTGCCTTTGAGAGCCTAAGGTTTAAGTACCTTGGGTCGAACTTTTTCCACGTTCCCGATGAGCTCTAGGAAGTGGACATCAGTCGACTGAAGAGCTTCGTTGTGAGCACGGAGCGTTTCTCCGACGAGAAGCCATAGGTGTCGTTTTTCTCCCATAGCTTCCCCCTCTTTCCCCTACCCATCCACTCTTTTTTTCCGGCATCCCTGCGTCGTTTTCCCTCTCCCCTCTAAGGGCATCGCAATGGACAGCTCAGTCGAGTCCAAGTGTGCCTCCATATGCGGAGGCAGCCCGCTTACCTAACCTAAGCCAGGTGATGGCCTCGCGGAAGCCGAAAACATATAACAAGACTCTTTAGAGGACATCTCGGTCTCGGTCAGTTTGGCCGAGTTGTAAGCTGTAAACGCAGTATAAACTTAAGCTAATATTGTAAGTGTAAACCTAGTATAACCTTGCCTAAGATAGTATAATATAATGGCAACCCTGTAATAATAAAGAGATTGACTTTTTTGTTGGCAAGCCTGTATTTAACTACTTTCGGAGAGGCGACATCTACCGCTAGAGTCTTTGATATAATATCTACCGACGAGGTTGATATCTAGACTAGGATGTATAGAAACTTTGCCATAATACCTTTGCTATAAATAGTGTCTGGACATACAATATTGTAAGTTGATAATAGGTTGTAATAACAGTTTCTGGGTAAATGTTTTGCACTTGTGCTAAAGCCTGTTCCTTTAGAAAAAAATTAAACTAGCAATGAAGAAAATCGATGGATAAATAAGAAAATAATGATTGGTCAAATGAAAATGCGCAAGGATTTTTTGTATGAAATATGAGCAGAAAAGAGTGTTACTCATACGCCACGTACACCTGATTAGGTAGAGTGTTTGCATCGAAAACAAGAGGTGTCAGAAATGATAAATTAATTTCTCAGAAGCTATCAGGGCCATGGAAAAGTGATGTATAAACGGTATATGGAGAATTTTATTTGCTTTAATTTCCCGTATCTCGTATTACTATGTATTACCTCTATTTTTTAAGCTGAATAAAGGTAAATTGCAAATATCTCGAAAAGTTATCCATGGAAAAAAAATCATCTCGATTTTCAGAATAACCGAGCAATTCTACATAGGAATTGGATAGTGGCATCCATAGAATAATTTGCTGTAAACCAGTGTTATTTTTTATATTTCTTATTAGAATTGAATTGAAATTTTAGAGTTATATGAAAATTGTAAACAATTGCCCTGTCTAAACATGTGGGAGGTTTTAAGCCTCGTGTGGTAGATGTGGTAGAACCCCAAATTTTAAAAAATATGTGGTAGATTACCACATATGTGGTAGAGGTTTTCACACTGGCTGCAATGTTAAAATTTGTGTTTCGCGAAAATCGAGGTTTTGCGTTCATCGAAATTACTAAGGGTGCACTTTATATATGTACATACATACATAATTACATACAGTAAGTACGCATAATACTTATTTAAACATGCATTTTCGTCTGAAGTGCAGCTGACGAATTATGCTATGCGACAATGGACTCAAAATGCAAAAAAAAACTCATGAATTTAATTCCCGAATGTGCAAAAACTAGTTTGTTCTTCAATCAACATTCTGCGCGCAAGGGCCAAAGCAACGAAGATATGAAAAAGTAAAGTTAATAAAACATGCCATACATAAAAAACACGTTTGCACATAAAGAACATAGCACAGCACACACAAGGGTAAAATTGTCTGCACTTTGTCGCGCCCCACATAAATTTACACTTTATGCTCGTTGCCACTTGTTTGTTTATGTGTCATTTAAAGGCCCCACCTTCTCCATTTATTCATTTGCACCAACGCTGCACGGAACTGCAACAAACCACATTACACACCGCAATATATGTATATACATACACTTTTGTATCTACAAATGTACAAAGCAACATTCGGGGCACACAGTCACACTGTACATATTGGGCGCATGTGTTGGTTCTCTATATACGCGAAAGGCGCCAATCAGCGCAGGCCCACAAAAGCAATAAGAATGTAGAGAACTAAAAACTCGCAGTGGTGCAGCAATCGAGGCGAGCGAAATACAAACAACAATGCGTACGGGGTGTTATGTGCGGCGTGCATTGTTGCCGAAGGCCTGCAAAGCCAACAAGTTGAAGCCGTTTGAAGAGCACGTTGCTGATTGGTGGTGGTGGTGTTTATGTTTGTGTACAAACAAAAAAACAAACAGATGGCAAAGAGTGAAAACCGATGAATCTCAAAACCAGAAAATGAGCACCAGCAAGTGAGCGGCTGAGCTGGGATCTACTGGAGCGGATTTCCGATGTCTTTGAATAGCTGAATGCTCCCAAAACCAAGTCGGCATAGAGAGCGCACAACGAGCATATATTGGTGATTTGAAGTGTGCGTATGTGCAATGACTTTTCCGGCACGAAAAACAAAATCCTACTCGAAATTTTTTTCAGGATTACACCGTTATCAAAAGAAAACAATTTAGGCCTTGGTTATGTATTGGAATGGTTTGCTACAGTAAAGCAATTGTTGTTGGTAAGTTGTTATTGCCTCGCGTGGACTTCCCATTTTGAGAGAGTAGGTATGTGTGTGTGAGTCTGATTGAGACTTTTAACTTCTACTATACATTCGTTTGTTAGTTAGTTGCTGTTGCTGCTGCCGTGGCTGCCTCTGGCTGCTGTTCCTGCCAGCTTAAACCGCTGCTGGTGGTCACGGCAAGTGCCAGTAATAATATTGTTCGGCTATTGTGAGCATCGAAGTAGCAACGGTTTTTTTTTAATCGAGTAAACAAGTGAACGTGAAGCGTATATTTAAATAAAAAATTATATTCGCGCGTAGATGACTAAGCCGCATTCGGGAATTAACCAAAAATATTTGCATATTAAAAATCGGAAATACGTTAGGAAAAACAGATTTTGATAAAAAAAATGTTAAATTCAAACTACATTTCGGGACCCCTGAAATGAAAAAAAAACTAGTGTTAGTGACAGATTATCTTTTTAATTCGCCAATAAAGCTATTATCATGGTTTGTGCGAATTTCACAATACAACGACCCACTCTCCAGCGATGCAATTTTTTTGTTGTGCTTTCGTTATGTACAATACAACTTTTCCAGCTAATATCAATTAGCAGTTTAATTGAATTACAAATAATAACTTACTCACTTCATTAGATAATTATTTGTGCGAAAACTTATGAAATTGTTATTACAAATTTTACGTATGAATAAATTTAGTGAATAAAACGAAAACGAAATTGTGAAATGGATTGCCAATTGGCTTCGTTGGGAATTTTTTCCAAACTTTTCCTTAAAAACAAGTGAAGTATTTAAATTACTAATGAAAAAGTGCATTGCTTCCTGTATTTGTTTTGTCAGAATTCGCAAATTTAATTAACACTTTTAAACGCCAATGTTGATTGAATTCGAACAAAGTGGCGCCAAATGACAGCTAATGTGCACGTACTACATACATATATACATAGGTACTTACTTACTATGTACATATGTATGTATGTACAATGGGTTTACATATATGACATACATACATTTTTGAGCAAAATATGTGGAAATATATGGATTTAAAATACTTTACAAAGCTAAATTGATTGCCCCGAAATTATAGCCATAGCCGTTTGATATAGAAAGCCCTTAATATAAATATGTAACAAATTTTTAAGTAATATTCATTTTTTTGGAAAAAACGAACACTCGCCAAAAAAAATATTGTTCGGCCGAGCTTCTCCCGCAATTTGTGGTCTGGTCTTGATGCTGCATATATCTAAAACAAATGGTGGGACTTACAATTTTACGCTGCCTCCGAACGTCAAATACACTCGTAGGTTTGCCATTGCCTGCTTTGGTTGTTAGAAAAAGTTGTACCTATTTTTACATGTTACTCAGACTAGGGATCGACCCTAAGTCCTACCGCAGTACGCAGTATTTTTCCAGCTTTACCTGTCGGATGACTCAATGCTTGCTGGCTTGCGAGTCTTAATTTTCGCTAACGGTTTACAGTGTTTCGACTATATGTAGGCAGGTGGAAAAGAGTCATGGTGACAGTTGATAAAAAACCGGGTTTAGAGGTTTAGGAGGGAAAACTAAAAGTCACAAATACAAACTTTCACATCATTTACTCACCCCACCATTCTACGAACGGTACATTTCCAAAGAAATACTAGAATCGGCGCGATATCCGGCGCGAACCCTTTAAAAGAATGGTTTCTTTTTCAAGAGTTATCAATTCTTTTAGGGGCATGGACTATTCAGGTGAAGATGTTTATCATTTATTTGGTATTTTCCTCTTTTTTGTAAAAAAAATTGGCCTGAAAATGTAGATGATAAAAATTGTTAGTAAAAAGTAAGAAAGTCTAAGTTCGGGCGGTTATTGAGCGATTTTAAAAATTTTCGGCCATTTGGTATGTTGTACGAAGGCCAACAACTGTGCCAAGTTTGGAAGAAATTGGTGCAGCGGTTACCAAGATATACGCATATAACCATAAGTGGGCGTGGCTACGCCCATTTTCCAAAAATTTATAATATTCTTATTTTTTGTCTAAAAATTATTGTAAATATCAAATTTGAGTGAATTATCTTCAGTAGTTACTAAAATATCGCAGTTTTCGTATTTCTGGAAATTACCTTTATATGGGAAGTGGGCGTGGTTAAAGTCCGATTTCGCCCATTTTCAATATCAACCTACCTTGGATTAAGGGAAACCTACATACCAAATTTCGTTGAAATAGCTCAATTTTTGCTCGAGTTATCGTGTACACGGGCGGACGGACAGACGGACGGACAGACAGACATGGCTTAATCGATTTCTTTTTTCATCCTGATCATTTATGTATACATTTGTCTATATCTATCTCGATTCGTTTTGGCTGTTACAAGCAACCGTTATGTAAACAAAATTAATATACCCTTGTGCACAAGTGCGCTCGGGTATAAAAAAGTGTGATTACCGGTTGGTAAGGTCTTGAAATTAGACGCATGTTTTTACAAATTTCATTCAGTTTCCCAACATATACATAACTTGACCTTTTCGCGCGACTTTGCAAATATGTATAATTTTCGACTTTCTTAATTTTTCGATTTTCAACTTTTTTTTGCATAATTTTCGCGAAAAGAACTTTTCGAACAATGAAACAATTACACCAAACATCGCGAGAAAGGAATATTTGCACCTTTGTACATAATTTTTAAGTGCAACATTTGCTTTTCTGGGAGGGGAAAGCAGAAAATAAATATTAACCGAAATTTCATCACAGTTACTGATTGCGCCTACATTGTTTGCGAGTTGCAGATGTTGTATGTGTGTAGTATCCTATCTTCCCAATATTTTATATTTCGTCTTCTTCTTCTTCTTCTTTTTTGGCGCTGTAACCGCATAAGCGATTTTTGCCGAGTTCAGCAAAGCACGCCAGTCGTTTCTCCTCTGTGCCAACTGACGCCAATTGGAAACGCCAAGTGAAGCCAAGTCCTTCTCCACCTGATCTTTCCATCGCAGTGGGGGCCTCCCTCTTCCTCTGCTACCACCAGCGGGTTCCGAGTTGAATACTTTCAGAGCTGGAGCGTCGGTGTCCATTCGAACGACATGGCCAAGCCAGCGGAGCCGCTGTATTTTAATTCACTGCACTATTTCCATGTCGCTGTAAAGCTGATACAGCTCATCGTCCCATCGTCTGCGGTACTCGCCGTCGCCAACGCATAAAGGCCCGTAAATCTTCCGCAAAATCCTTCTCTCAAACACTCCAAGAGCCGCCTCATCGGATGTTGTCATTGTCCATGCTTCTGCGCCATGTACCAGCACGGGCATGATGAGTGACTTATAGAGCGTGGTTTTCGTACGTATATTTAAGGTTTTCTAATAAAAGAGAGAGCACAAAATAAATTTCATCGAAATCATATAAAATTTAATGTTTCCACCCACAAGAGTGGAGAGCTTGGCAATTAAGCCATCTTTACCAATTACCAAATCGTAATTGCTTGTTCCTAAGAAAAATTAGAGCGCATGTCAAGTTTCAGCGAAATCGGTGTACGTTAACTATGATTTCCACCTGCCTCCATATAGTCGAACACTGTGCGGTGGTCTGAGATTGGAAGAAAGTCCAAGTTTCGAAATGTCTCGAAATAACCAACTACATGAGGGGTTGATTAAATTCTAGACATATAAATAGCACGTTGCATGGACTCAACAATGGTAGTTGATACATCGAATGCTGAGTTACTAGAATACTAGGTTTACTTTGTTACAGGATTTCATAATTTTTCCTAATCCTATTAACGTTTTGGTAGTTTAGTGACATAAATAAAATATATGGAAAACTCTATGAAATTATGAGACCGTGAAGTCTCAGCTTTCTTAACTTTTTGGCCACAATAACAAAAAGTTTGAAACCTTCCACACAGAAGATCCAAAAAGGTACTTTTTACAGAATTGAAATCGGTTCAGCCGTTTGCCTGATAATAACAAATACATTTTGTACTTTTATATAGGAATGAAGAAGCATAAAAATAGTATAGACTGGCCATCTGTATTAAGGGCAGATATGGTAGGAATTATCAGATTTTAATGAAAACTGGTTTTAATTTTGGGTCTTGTATGGATAGTCGGCTAATTTTGACATACTTTCAGATTTACGTTTGCTTTGTTTAAAACTAAGATATATATAAACAGAGTTTTTAGCATTTCAACCCTCCAGTGAAGTGCGCGTGGAAGATTGCTAATCTATAACCTTTTCATATTGTTTAATTTCTTATAAAAAGTCGACATTTCCGTTTTTCAAATTGTTTATAAAAATGGCATCTTGGACGGTAAAAAGCTTTGGATACTTCAAAAGCCTCTGAACTTTGTACACAAATATGGAAAATTTTTATTAAACAACAATTTTAAAAAGAATGCTTGCATTTATAGTGCCTATTTATTTACCCGAGCTTGTGAGGCATTTTAGGCCTTAAGTCAGACTTGCCTTGGAGAAATTTACGTACTACTTTTAAACTGCCTACGCGAAAAATTTATGTACAGACATTACGATGTATGCCTTACCGATGTATGCTATGCAACTGTAAACTAAACCCGTAAACTAAATGATGGTTTAGCAACAAGCTATCGATCTGTACTTCATTTTGGATAATCGAATTGAATACGAAAGACTTAAGGCACAAACTTGTGTGTCTCCGCCCAATAAAAAAAATATATTCGATTTCCGTTAGCAGTTCTTGATGATAATATCTAACTATTATTTTAATTTATTTGTGAATCTTTCATTTTAAACTGTGCGCATTCTAATTTGAATGACTTTGGCTAAAAATGTTTTGTAAATATGACCAGTAAAACTTGATAAAAAAAGAGTCTAAAATGCTGATAGAAGAATTGATTTATTTGTTTGCTACTTTGATAAATAACTATAGTAAGTAATTGTAGTAATAAAAACGGAAAATGGGCGGTATACTGTAGGGTGTTTCGTCTCAATATCGAACCCACCAACAAATTGTCCTTGTGGAATGCGGTGTTTTTTTTTTGCGTTCAGAACGTTGTTGATAGGTAAAAATAATTCCCCGATTGATTGGTTTTCCCTTTTCATGAAACTGGTGGAGATTATGCCACGTACAACATAAAATGCTGGCATCGTACCTGACTACGCATCTTTGGTGCCAATTCACCGCCTTTTTTCTTTTTTGGTGCCAATTCACCGTTTCTTTTGCCGATGAGCCTCCCCTGCATTGTGGTGTATCAAAGTTTCACCCAAGTAATGAATTAATGGCGAAAAAGCTCGTCCAAACTGTAATTAAACAATTCCAAATGCACCTTCCACAACCTCGTGTGCCTACCTTCTCCGATAAGTCGACAAGTCATCGTAAGTTTTTTCTTATTATTTTCTGGCTCTGTAACCGCCTAAGCGGTTTTGGTCAGAAAAAAATGTCCTTTAGGGCATTGTTTGCCGGAACTATATACACAAAATAACGCGTATATTTTTTTACACGTTCAACGCATTTACATAGGGTTCTATCACGTTTATACTTGGTTCTAACATAAAAATAATGCTTGATGAAAGTACCAAAGATACCTTTTTAAACTCTTTGAAAAGTTCACTCGGTTATTAACTTTCAATAATTGGCAAACACAAACGAAAAGAAGTACCCTATACAAATAAATACATATATGTGCAATCAATTTCCTGTTTAGGTTTTCTTCCTTTTAAATAAGGATATTATATTTTATTTTATGCGGTTTTATGGCGTTTAGCTTTAAAAGCTATACGTTTTTTCCATGCAATAAAGTTGGCATTCGTGCATAATTTTAACCACCTTTATCGCAAACAATGGATAGTAAAATCAATAAAAAATAATTGTAGATAATAGATTGGCGCTCATACAATATGTTAGTGTTTTGCCGAGCTTCTCCTCCGATTTATGGCGTGAGCCTTGATGTTGTCACACAAAGGGGAGGGACCTACAGTTTTACGCCGACTCTGAAAGGCAATTGTATTTTTATGAGAAGCTGTCTGCCAATGACAGCATGTTAAATGTTTAATTTTACTTAAAACCGAAGTATACTAAACATAAATGGCTTATCAATTAAAGACAATTTGGCTTTCGAGAATAGTTTTCTAAAATTAAATTTTGCTAAAGCAGTTAAAGCGAAGATAAACGATAGTTGTAAACTGAGAAAATTCAAAAGTGATTAGCGGCAAAAGAACTTAGCGTTACATATTCCAAGCAAAAAATCGGCGTTGTAGGCCTTTATTGAAGAAAAAAAAAAAAAAAATGGTAAACACCTAGTTGAAGTTGAAATAGTTCCCATATACATATCTACACATTTGTCTAGGACAGCTTGTTCAATATTTGCGAGACATACATATATATACATATGTTCATATTGCAACGCAAGCAATTATAAGATTTAACAATTTGTAGGACTTTGAAAATAAAGTTTTCTTGAATTAATTGTCTTAAAATCACATGTGACTAGAGTAACTACATATATCTAAAATATAAATCTAATATAATGATGTACTATATATTCATAAAATCAGACATTGTTGTCGAATTACGGTTTATGAGGTTTAAAATTTCGGGCCAAATTTTCAATGAATTGGCAGCTGAGATGAAAATCAATGTGTCCTAAATAATGGTTACCTCAATATATATATTTTTTTATTTGCGAAAAACACGTGACCACAGACTATTTTAGTGATCTCGCAAAGATTTGTGACATACTCTAAAATTTAAATCCAGAAAAGGCGTACTTAATGGTATGTAACCGTTACTTTGGACACTTTAATGTTCACCACAGCTATCAATGCTTTGAAAACCACTGCCGTCATTTTCGCACCATTTAATAATAATAGATATGTCTCCTCCGATTTGTGGCGAGCGCCTTGATCCATGGGGAGGGATCTAAAGTTTTGCGCCGACACTGAAGGCCGATTGTATTTTTATGAGAAAATGTTTTTCATGGCCATTTTATAAGATTTATAATTTTTACGGTTTTTACTTGTAAAAAATAAAGCTTAAAGCGTATTATATTTCGTCAGAAGATCGACTTATGTACATATGTGACAAATATTTAAAAGTGTAGCTTAACTGAACGCCTAACTCGGTTAGAATTTTCATTTAGCTACATAAGCAACCCTGTTGGCATCCGCCACGAAATATGTAATTAGTTAAATGGGATTTATGCACGAAAATCAATTGAATTGCATAATTTTGCAAAGTATTAGGTGCATACATAAGTATGTATATAAAGAAACAAAAGTTTCCCTCATAAACAAGTTACTCTCATAAACAATTGAAAATATAACAGTTTTTTCACATAACCTGTCTGAATTCGGATAAATAGCCGAGTTTGTGTTGTTAATTTGCATGTAGTATGTATTTCGTTTTTTCAGTGAGTGTTGTTTTGTAGCTCGGTTGCAAAAGAAAACACCTAATATCAAAAGTTTCTAAACCAAGCGATTTCGAAAGATCTAAATTTTGTGGAGTCATAAAAACCATGAAAAATTTAAAGAATAATGGCCTTATTCATAAAAAATAAAGTAGCTTTATAAAAGGTTTACAAATTGAAAAATGTATGAAAACGTCAATTTATAAAGCTCTTTAAACCTACTTTATTTTTTATGAATAAGGCCATAAAACAATAAGAGAAATCGTTTATTATTTCTTATAAATTCTTAAAAATTTCAAAAAGACATACATAGAGCATTGGCGTCTGTGTTAAATGATAGTAGAGTTCAAAATATAGATCGATGAAAATTTCGAAATAATTTGCGATTATTAGACCAGTGAGGCATGTCTTTACTTTTGGCTAACAATCAGCAGTCTTCGATAATCGAGTTCCCAATAAAAAATATAAACATGTGCACCGCAGGGTTGCCGTTTTGGGCTTTTCCTACCAAAATTGGTAGGTTTTTTTTTCTCGTTGGTCGGATGGTAGGACGCTTAAAATTTTGGTAGGTTTCTTTGCTCATAAAACAGTGGTTTTTAGTAGTGTCAGCACTGTGAGTAGGCTTGCCAAATTGGGACAGTATCAGTTTTACCTTCATTCTGTGGATGGGTTCAACTGTTTGCCAAATACCTTACTGGCATAGGCAGAATCTCACCAAATACCCTCGGCGATTCTCTGAACTCCGTATACGCTATAAAAAGTTATATCCACTGAGTATTTAAAGGGATATGCAGTGATTGAATTGATGGATGGAAAGGCAGGTTTGTAATTCAGATATTTTTCTTCGAATCGAAACAGTTTTAACATTGACAAAATTAAATGGCACTAGAAGAAAAACTCAAATGCATACTACATCGGTGGGTAAACGCGGCTCTTTGAGCCAAATGCGGCTCTTTGCTTAGCAAAGTGCGGCTCTTTTTACTTTTTAACCGACTTCCAAAAAAGGAGGAGGTTATCAGTTCGTCGGAATATTTTTTTTTTTTGTTATGTATGTTACCGCATAACTTTGGACCACGTCAACCGATTTCGATAATTCTTTTTGCATCGGAAAGGTAGTGTCTCAGAGGTGGTCTGGTTAAGATCCGATCAGTGGATCATGAGATATATATATATATATATATATTTTTTTTTATGAGAGTTGAAAAATTAAAAATTACTTTTTAAAATACATATTTCTTTGCTGGACATTCTTTTCTTTGTTATTTTATTTTATTCTTTTTATATACACATACGCAAATTGAGATCGGATCATTATCCGCAATTGGGGAATGAAATTGGTTTTCTGACTTAATGTTCTTTACCGATATGATGGAAAATTTGCAAAATGTTTTTGATTTGTCGCAAATTATTTTAAGTTTTGAAGCTAAACTACGTCTTTTTATCCATGATCTCAAAAAAATAATATTTCATAATTTTCCTTGGCTAGAAAAAAAATATTGCACATGCTTTAAAAACAGATTTTGAAAAAATATTTGCCCATTTGAAATTATTTAAATGTCCGTTTGCATACTTCATAAACCCTTTTTAAACCGACTTCCAAAAAAGGAGGAGGTTATCAGTTCGTCGGAATATATATATATATTTTTTTTTATGTATGTTACCGCATAACTTTGGACCACGTCAACCGATTTCGATAATTCTCAGAGGTGGTCCCGTACTAATTTGGTTTAGATCCGATCATTGGATCATGAAATATATATATGTGTATTTTTGTTTAAGTCGTTTTTTTTTGCTTAAAATTACGTGTTATGTAACATAATTGAGGATGAATTTACAATATCCGAAATTCTCCTTTTTAAGAAAAGCGAGAGTTGGATTTTTTGGAATTAGAAGAAGATAAGGCACTGGAAATGCAACATAAAGCTTTGCCATTGCTTGAAATCCAGCAACAAGTACCAGATTGAAAATATCCGCTGTTGCAAACAGCTGCGAGCCGTATATTTTAAATTTTTGGTGCAACGTATAACTGTGAATCTTTGTACTCTACAATGAAATTCGTAAAGGCAAAATACCGTTCACAATTAATTGCATTCGCGTACCCGACTATTAGCTTTTTGTTTTCACGTACGCAAAAACTTGCAAAGTAGGGGAAATTGAGAGAGCAAAATGACATTTCATTTTGAGGGAAAGCTGTTAGTTTCTGCTGGAAACATTTTTGGCAACAAGAAAATCGCTAATCAAAAAAAGCTGGTTGGAATTTACGCAAATCCCTAAATTGACTTTGATGGTTTGGAAGTTAAAATAGTAAAATGCGACTAATTAAATTTGTAAGAAGTAAGTAATTATTCGTTTAGTCGGTGAACTGTATCAGGATAAGACTTCGGAATTTGTTTTCTTACGTTTTCAGTTTTATTCTTTTGAATGTAAACAAAATTTCTATCAGCTGTTCGTCTAACTTGCAAGTTTCTGTAAATTTTCTGATGGCGTACTATTTGGAATTCTTTTGTCAGAGAACAGATGACATTTCGCCGGAATTTCGCTGCTGGACATTTTTTACAGGAGATTTTAAACGACCGTATCTGTTGACTATCCAACATTTAACAGAACTGTTACGAACGGTTTTAGCTGACGTAAAACCAGATTATGAAAATTTGGCCAAAGTGATCTTTTAAATTTTCTTTAATATCTATCTTACGTACTTACATTAGAATAATAATTATATTAATATTTAAAAATAAAATTTTGGTTTTTGTAGTTTTTTTTTGTGGCTCTTTGTAGCATTTAGATTTTACTTGTGGCTCTTTTCGGCCTGGGCCTTGCTCACCCCTAGCATACTACATAACAAATGTACGGGCTTCAGAATATGTTATTTTTTATTATACATGAAAATTAAAAAGCAAGCTTATTATTAGTCATACATGTTTCCAGTAAAACGGAGGATCTCAAAGTTTTTAAGCGCAACTCGAATAAATTAATGGCAAACCCGCAGCGCGAGGATTTTTCCCCCAGCCCGGCGGCTCCTAGACTCGGACATTTGCCAAGCCTAACTGTGAGGCTTATTTTTACCTTACTTATTTATGTCAATAAATGCAAAACCGCGTTTGTGAGGTTGCATAAATTATTTTCTAGAGAGTAAAAACACTCATACTCGCATTTCTGGCTAGTATATTTCAGGACGAATAAATAAGGCTTGATCCAAGAGATTGTGTGAGCAAATCCAATTTTTGGCAGCAAAAGTCAGTTACGTGGTTTTGCAGAACGACGATACGCGGTTTTGTATTTTAAACGACGATATATATTCTTTATAATAAATATGTGTATGTAAATGAGTGATGTATACAAATTCTACGTCGGAATTTCATTTTCTGCTCCGCTTTTTCACGTCATTTACTCCGAAGGCTTTATTAAAACTATAAACTAGACAATTTTTGCAATTTTTTCGTTTTTTTCAAAATTTACTCGAAATTTTGAGGGTGGAGAAGTCAAACAGACCTCAGATTCGGGTTCAGCGGGTCGAATTACTTGTCGGTAGGTGGGTCTGGTTAAAAGCACACACCACCTTTTTGTGTGCTATGTATAATATATACTTAATATGTACATATATACCAGCGATTATTCTGACCTTTTTGTTTATTTTAATTATAAAACCAGCAAAAAAAATTAGTTTACTGTCGTAAAACACCGTTTTCTTAAATGGTAGGAAAGAAGCTATTTTGGTAGGTTTCTGAAACAGCTCTTTGTAGAAAAGAAAGCTTTTCAGTGGTAACTCTGATGTACCTATATATGTATATTTAATTTGCATTCATATTTTGTATGTAGATACGCGTTGCGTTTTGTTGTGATTTTCTGAGAAATCGTTAAAGTCTTTGAATCGGCTAAAAAAATAAAGTCGTACAAGCTGCTGCAGCTGTTTCTGAGTGTCTTTTTCGATATCAGCGTATTTCCAACTTCGGTTTGGTGCGCGTGAGTCACACTACGATGTGTGCTCTGAAATATTCATAACGTCCAAAATAAAGTGCGCCAAGTAAACGTCACGCTGCCTGCGCTGTATCGCTTAAAAATTGAGTGAACTAAGCAAAGAGATTGAACTGTATTCATTTATGTTAATTTGTCGCTTAATCATTTATTAACTAATTCGCTGGTTTTACGTACATAAATACCTTAGTATCTATAAACGTAGGCAAAGTGTAATTAAAAATCAGTGATCATTTCAAAGTTTCCGGTAACACTTGGGAAAATCCAACATTTTCGGAAGCTACAGTGACACTACAAAATAAATCTTGAATAAATAAGCAACAAGAAACAAACTGAATCGGGTTGAGTGGGATTCCCTAATATTATGAAAGGAATATTTATATTTTTTAGCGGTCGAATGGAATAATAAAACGCCTTTCAATAAATGCCCAGTGAATAATTTGCGCCAAAACAGTTTTATTTGAAGCAACTAAATACGTAATTCTTGAAATATAAACAACATACTTGTAAAGTGAATAGTGCAATCCAAGTGCAACTTCTGCTTACCTTCGGTCCTCAGAAGCCGCAAACTGAAGATAAAAACTACACCGAGTAATCCCGCCGCCGTCGCTTCCCTTAACGCCGCCCCATTTCAGCAGCTCCCGGCCTCATCACACAACGCCACCCACGCCCAACAATTTACACCGCCCTCGGCGCAGCTGCAGCCGCAGCTACAGCCACAAGTCGAACAAAACAATCCCAACGTGGCTGCCGTTGGTTGTCTTCGTTCCCTTTCTTCCGTCACCGTATATCCACAGGCCGCCAAAATTGCTCCTTACCAACGGCGAATGCATTTGCCCAGCGCAGCTGCTGCGGTGTACAGCGGCGGTTCAACGTCGGGCGGGCTCGGCGGCGGTGGGGGAGTTGGTGGTATTGGC
The DNA here is from genome assembly GCF_013731165.1 of Rhagoletis pomonella. NCBI lineage: Eukaryota > Metazoa > Arthropoda > Insecta > Diptera > Tephritidae > Rhagoletis > Rhagoletis pomonella. The sequence continues at coordinate 69,498,999 of NW_023458556.1, forward strand.
ATCGGTGTTGGTGTTGGTATCGGCGATGCCGTCGGCCACAACGTCAGCGGCCTGATTGGCACTGGTGCCGCAATGATCACATCATCTACCTCGCCAATGGGTTGGTGCGAGGCCGCTTCAGTGCCACAACCGATTCCACCCAGTAATGCCAGCGTCGGTAGTAGTTCACCCATTGGTGGTGCCAGCAATGGTACGGCGCACAGTAGTAATAGTAATACAAATAGCAGCAGCAACAATAATCATGCACACGGTAACAATAATCATAGTAATAGTAACAATAATGCTGGCTATCAAGATTTGTGGTGGACGGAAAGAATGGTGGATATGGCCCACGAGAAGTTTCCCAACGAGTTAGGTAAGTAAATAAATGTTTAGTTTTGTAATTTGTGAGTTTATAAGTTTAAAGTGGTACATAGTGGTAATAAATCTTAGATTTGAAAAATGAGAAGATGAAAAATCTACGATGTTCTCCTTTTCACAACCTTTTATTTAATTTGCTCATCGCGGCGAATTTTCCAATTCCAATTGATTTTAAATTAAATTCCCGACGAGATAGATACTTGAAACTTTTAGATTAGCTTCGATCATGTAATTTGAAACAATTCTGATTCATATATTTAGTACAATTCTGATTCATATGTACATACTAGTGTACTGCACAAGCCGATTCATATACGTTTACCTACTTCTTTGAAAAAATACAAGCACAAGTATGATTCACACTTGTTTCAAACAAGCCAATTCAACTCATAGCTTGAACGCAAATGAATACGGTAGTAGCTTGAATCGAACAAGTTTGACTACAGCAGCAGCACTTGTAAATACATATGTATGTACGTACATATTGCAAACCGTGAATCAGCTTGTTAAAACCAAAGGGTATTGTTATGTGTTAGTGTGTTTTTGTTTCGCTAATAAATAGTGAGTTCGATATGTTTGAAGTAAATAAATCAAGTACGAGTATGAGTTGAAATCCAACAAGCAAGCCAAGCGTTTACTTGCTTGTTTCGAACCAAACCCAGTCAATAAAGTAAGTTTTCAAGTAGCTTGAAAAGTAAGTAGCTTGCTGCAGTACCTTGGTACATACATACATATGTACATATCGTCGCGACGCCCGGATAAAATGTTGTCGTATGTTACTTTCAGCAGGTTTTGGAGGTTCGCGATTGAAGTTTGGAATGCAATTTCTCGAAAAACCGACTATAGATTTTCTCCAAGGTCTCGGAGAATGCAAAGAGCAGCTGAAACCATTTCTCTCAAAGAGAAAACACCGGACCTCCATCACTCCCTTCTATTTTAAAAATTTACATCTAAAAATCCGAAAGACATACATATATGTACAAATTAGCGCACACAAGGGGTGGGTTTTGGGGTTCAAACCCCCTTAAAGTTAATAACCTCAAATACAAACTGTATCTTAAAGCTTAGAATCCAGCTCTCGAGAAAAATCACAAGAAATATTTTTTTTTTCTGTTGCTTGAAAAGGCACTTTGCTCTTGCTGTAAATTTTCTTGAAGAAATAAATATACGAGAACTTTTTTCTTGAGAGCTGCAAACTGATTTAAGAAATTTTGATTGAAGAATATTTTTTTTTAACTTTTTGCGCGTCATTTTATATGAATTTTTCGTTTTTCTGCAACTGAAGCGAATTTTCAGTATTTGCTGGTGATATATCTTTAGAAGTATAAAACCTCTCCCCACCCTCCCCTGGGTGCGCCCCTGTATGTACATATATATCTCTATGGTCCTCTGTACATAATAAAGACACAATTAAAAATTCAAAAAATAAAAAAAGTTACTACTACTAATTGGCTCTTGTCTCGAATCCTTTTCTAATCCATTTCCATCCCTCACTAAAGAAAGCAGTAAGGATTGCTAAGTACTAAAGACTAGACATGGATTCGACAAGGATTATAGACATGAGCCGCTTAACAGTAGTAAGGCTTTTTATTTTTGAAAATTTGAATTGCGTCCTTATTGCACGTTCAAATCAGAAATTTGTGAAATAACACGGTTAAACAAAATTTGGTCCTATTTTATCTCAAAAACGGGACCGACCTCATCTTATAGATTTTTTGATGCTGATTTGCAGTGCATTTACAAAATATTTTTAGCACGTCCAGTTTTTGAGAAAAAACTGTTGAAGTGTCGAAAAATTACAAATATGGCAAATTAAAAAATAAAATAAAAATATAATTTGGACATAGTTCTTCCGAAGAAGGTATAAAATGAGCTCGGTCACGTTTTTGAGATAAAATATGACCAAATTTTTTTGAACCGTGTAAGTAATTTCAAAAACTGTAAGCTTGTTTAAAAAATTCCGCGCACGGATTCGTTAAATAGTGACATGTACCGTTTTCGGAGTTGACCCATGTTCAAAGTGGTAATAAGTTATTGTTCGAAGGTTCTGCCTAGTTGATTCCCGAGTCAATCAGAAACATGTTTAGATCATGTTTTAACCTAATCGAAGGGGATCCACATTTTTAGTACAACGTTATTTAAGTACTAAATAGCTGACTTAGTTTAGTACACAAAGGAAAATGCGTCGTATTGTCGAGTCAGCGGCAGATATTTTTGATTTTCATTTAAATAATCTAAAAAATAATAGTTATTTTTGATTTTTATATTAATTGGCATAGATAACAGTTCTTGAAGACTTTTTTTCTATTTACTTATAAAATTCATCAATAAAAATTAGTCACTGGCTTTAAGTTTTTAAGTCATACTGCTGGAGAACAAAAGTTTACTACGGCTTATACAAATGAGTTTTATAAATATGACTTAAAAATCAATAATTGTTATCTAAGGCATATACTATAAAAATCCAAAATAACTGTTATTTGCAGATTATTTAGATAAAAATCAAAAATAAATGTTATTTTGGATTTATAAAATAAAAATCAGAAATAACTGTTATTTAAAGAGTAATTAAATAAAAGTAAAATAAATAATATAAAAAAAACTTTTTAATACACAACGCTTTTATAAATGGACTAAAAAGTAGAAAATAATACTTCTCAGTCCCATAGAATTTGTTTTGATAACTTTTGATTTTGAAATTTTAGCAAAAGTCATTATAAACAATCTATGAAATTGAAAATGAAAAACGTGGAGCGCATGCAATACAAAGCATTCGATTTAATTGACAATAGTCAAACTACATAACGTATACCTAAAATTTCTACAGCGAAAGTAGAACTTTGAAATCGATTTTAAGCGGTCGTTATTCATATACCCACATACATACATTCATATATTACTTTTCATATCAATTCAAGTGTATTACATGCGCCCCACGCTTTTCATTTTCAATTTCATAGATTGTTTATAATGACTTTTGCTAAAATTTCAAAATCAAAAGTTATCAAAACAAATTCTATGGGACTGAGAAGTATTATTTTCTACTTTTTAGTCCATTTATAAAAGCGTTGTATATTAAAAAGTTTTTTTTATATTATTTATTTTCTACTTTTTAGTCCTGTCTGAATAAAATTTTGCAATAGATATTAAAATAATTCAACGATATTAATAGATAGGTGCACACACATGCATTTACATATGTATGTACATACAAACGAGCACCAATTAATTTTATTTAAAGAAATGACGTGTCGTCTATTTCCGCCGATATGCGTGTATAAACCCTCCTCAAAGTCTAGCCAAAAAGCCAGCAACTCACACAACAGGTTCCACAGAGCAATTCGCTCGAGAAAGTGGTACCTGGTACACTTAATACGCGGCACACAGCACAACAATCCGCCAAAACAGGCAACCCGGCCCAAAATTACCACCGTAGAAGGCAGAAACCCCGAGCGGCAGTGCAGGAGCCCAAGAATTACCCTTAAAACGGCCACAGGAGCTTAAAAAGACCAACTGGTCCGAAGGTAAGTAGTTTCGGACTAGTCCCAAACTGGTTTCCAACTGGTTCCCGGACTGCTTACCAACAGGTCCCACGAACTAGTTACCAACTGGTCCCAAAATGGTTACCAACTGGTCCACCTATACCTCAAGTGGTCCACAAGTTACTTCACTTACAAAGCATTCGATTTAGTTGCAATAGTCAAACTAATTTTATTTAAAGAAATGGCGTGTCGTCTATTTCCGGTGTAGCAAACGTAGTACATAGGGCGACATCTAGATGTCATCTACCTCGCCCTATTCACTATGCTTTTTTATAGTAGCTTTTCAAAGCTTTGCTTTGGTGTCGGAACACAACATTGAAAGTTTCTGGATCCACAACATTGAAAGTTTCTGGAACACAACATTGCAAGTTGATAAAAGCGTTGTAATTGTAATAAAAAGATAATTGGCAAACGCGATTTTTATAATAAAAGCTGTATTGTTACGGTCGCTGGAAAAAAAAATTATTCAAATCCGGCACTGACTATATGTACTTCTGTAAGTCATCGAAAGCTCGCTTAAAGCATGACCGACCGATCGCATTTTAGTCAGATCACATAGATATTATTTATAACTTCATATGCATGTATAGAAAAGGGATATTTTTTTAAATAGATATTAAATGTGATGAGCTGTACGTGCGCCAAAAAATCAATGATCTCGTTGTAATTGATATTATGAATGTTGTGAAAAAATGTTTAAGGCTTCACTTCGCAAACGTAACTCGATACTTTCTTAAGGCGCATGGGAAAATTTTTTATAAAAAGCATACATATTTAGTACATGCATGCATATGTAAGATTTGGGATGCAAACTTTCATTCACAAAATTCATTGATACTTGAGAAATACATAAGTAATATTTCTGGTTTGATGCCGGTGTAACTGATATGTGTAGAAGTGCGACCTGCTGAAATAAGCGTTAGCACAAAAGGAGTTTGTCGGCTATGAAAAAGTAAAAAAAAAACTAAAGCAAAATATCTACATATGTACATATCGTCATATTAAAAGCAAAAGATCTTGACTTATTTAAAATTTTCAGGAGTCAAAACAACTTTTTGAATTCAAATTGAAAATGCCCGAACGGGTATTCCAAAGATGTAAATAAATCGAGTACCTTCTAAGCCTTGGCTTTGAATTTTGGTATGCATGTTTAGGGATTTCCCAAAAAAAGTCTAATAGGGCATTTTGCATTGGTGATGGTCACACAAGCATCGGTTTTGAGTGAATTAGCTTGAGTAGTTACTGATTTTTCGCAATTTTCGAGTTTCTGTAAATTACCGTTATATGAGAAGTGGGCGTGGTTATTTCCTGATTTCAAAGATTTTCTGCATATTTGTCAGATAGGCCGAGTTTGGTAGGGATTATTGAAGCGGCTACTGAGATACAGCATTTCATCATAAGTGGGTGGGGCTACGCTCATTTTCTAAAAATTTCGTAATAATCTTATTTGATACAAAAATTATACTTCATATACCAATTTTCAACAATTTGGATACAATATTAAATAAAATATCGTAGATTTATCTAAATTTACATTTTTCTAAATTTAAACGCTTGCTACCCAAACTATTTCTTTAATTGTTAATTATATAATACCAATTTAAAAGAAAATTAATGCACATTCCGAAATACAAAATATAGTTGGGTTCGCCATACATTCTTGGAGATTTCCAGCAACAGGACCCAAGAATCCTAGAAAGCACGACTTTTGCGTATATATCGAAAACTATTTTTGAAAAATCAAATGGATTCATATTTTGGTTCAGTGGCCCCAAAATTCATCTAAAAAGTTTAATTTTAGTGATAAAATAGCTCTAAAGTAGTGTTATTATCAGGGAACGGACTTCATGAAAATTGCCTTTTTTCTGCTAAAGAGATAGAGTATATTCGATTAAGAATGTCCACGATTTAGCTTTCCCTGATTCCATATATACTCATTTGATGTTGCCTTTTTTTCCTTTTTTAAAATATTTGCATTTTTTTGCCTTTTTTAAAATATTTGCCTTTTCTATCTTTAAAAGTCATTATAGCATTTACAATTTTTTTTTAAAGATTAAAAAATATACACATGCCCATGCGGCTTATAGAAGCGCAGGGACCTCTTGCCAAATTGGTGTTGGAAAAATTCAAAGCCGTTTTCTCAGCTAACGTAGGCTTGGAGACAATAAGGGGTGTGGATAAAATTGTTAAGGGCGAGGAAAACGCCCTTATTCCTGATAATATGAACGTTTCAAACGTTCCATATTTAAATTGGGCTTCACTTGTATCAACTTACGTCGAGCACACATTTAGTACATTCAAGGCTTTTCCTCGCGAAAATCGAATGAAAATGCTGCCAGAAAACTTCAAAATGCAACTTGTGGCTCAATGTTACTACAACTATACAGATTAAAGTTTTATGAGTTAGAAACTAGAAAGGATAAAATAGTCAAAGATTCAAAGTACAAATTTTTCATATAATGAAACTAGTTCATAGTTTTTTCTCTTTTTACTTGTAATATAAACATTTCTAAAATAAAAGTATTTTTGATTGTTTTTCGTATTTTCTGTCTTTTTTAGTGCCTTATTTTGCTTTTTTGCAATACCTAGTGCCTTTTCCTGCCTTTTTCGCTATTTTGTTTTGCCTTTTTTTGCCTTTTTTGCAATACCTAGTGCCTTTTCCTGCCTTTTTCGCTATTTTATTTTGCCTTTTCCAGCCTATTTCGTTATTTTATTTTGCCTTTTTTATAGGTTTTTAGGTCCTAAAAATCCGTTCTCTGATTTTTCTTTAATACATTTTCTAATTAAAGAAATACCATTTCTCTGCCATTTTCTGCGGGCAATCTTTTCAAACTACATGAGCCCAATTTCTAAGTTTTCAATTGAACAAAAAATAATAACGCGATCTATTCTGGGGATACAACAAATTCATTAACATTCAACAATCTCGCAATATTTTGGGAAGTCCCTTTGCCGTCCTTGCATATTGGGACGCATCTCCTCAAACACAACAGTTTTACAAACCTCTCTTCCAAAATGCTGAAACTATCTGGATATTCGCATGAATTACGCTTTTTGCGAAGGCTGTTCCTTAATCTTCTTTGCGAATCGGCGTGTACATCTTTATAAAGTACTCATGGCTACTCTACAGGAGAAAAAATACACGATATCACCAGAAGTTCGGATACAATTTTACCTTTAGCATTTTAGCGATAGCGAAACTTGGAATCCGGCTGATGGAGCATGAAAAAAATAAATGCATGTTAAAAGTGAAAAAAAAATTTGCTTCCACCATTTCCATTTCCATAGTATGCCATCAATATTTTGTTTCACCCCATGTTTTTTATGGGGGGGGGGGGGGGAATGAAATAACACAAACGGCAATAACGCAAATTTGTGTTATTTCCCAATTGAATGTGAAATAACACAAATTTGCTTTATTTCATTTCTCGTTGAGCAATAAAACCAACTTTTATACTTAACAATTTGAGTAATAAAGCAAAATAGTGCACATATGTAGGTAGTCACCCAGTTACATTTGACAAAAAGTAGTACATGAACAAGTTAAATGGTCGGATTTGTAAGTATACAATTTTGAAAGTGCTGGCGTCGCGGCGGTCCGCGTTCGTGCGCCGCCCCGCGCCACCCCGCGCCACTTTCGACGTCGCGCTCGCGTCCCCCGCCCCTCCCCTCCTTTCGCAATTATGTACTGGTGGCTTTATAACCGTTTAGAAAAAGGAAAAATGATAAAATAACACTAGTTCACTTCTGAAACTGCTTTTTAATGTCCAAGTAATGGGAATTATTGTGTATGGTTTTATTGCATGCATCCCACCCATAGTGGAATTTACCAGGTGCCACTGCTTTATTTGAAAATTTGCCTATAAAATGTGACTATAAGGCAGCCGAATGTCAGAAAATAAAGCGAGAAAGCCGTTTTATTACTTCATCTGTTTATTGCGGCATGGTTCCATGCAAACATTTTAAGGTTTTCCAGCAATGTTTTTAACATATTAAAAAGCATGCAGACTTTTCATAAGTAAAAATATTTTGTGAATATTACTTTCTTCATATGAATTATATCACATTTTTTGTTTAATTCAAGGCCTATCAAACAGGTTTAGAGCATTTGAGCAAAAACAACATTTGCCTGTATTTTGTCGTTGCTTCTGGTATCGAAGGTGCCAAAAACTGTTCTGATTTTTTTCTTCTGCATCAAAGCGTCCCATGCGAAATACGAAAAAGGTAAGAAATTTAAATTGAAAAAATGAAAATTGTTGCAACTTTCTTTCTTAGTAAATTGGCTCGCTTCTCGAAGCATTGATCCATCATCCTGTGCCAGGCCCAGTAATCAGCGGTTGTGCTGCTGAGTTGGGCGAGCTTTCCAAAAGCTGCTATTTAATCGCTGGTTTTGTATGGAAAATGTTTCAAATGCAAATAGATTTTAACAATTTAGAATTTTTGTGAGAAGAAATGTAAATTTTTGACATTTTCGAGAACAAATAATTTGAAAAAAATCAAATCAGCTGCTATACTGATATTACCTGTTCAATGTGCCTTGGTTTAATTGTATTTTTGGAATAAACTAAGTTCTTTTTCCTTCTGTCAGTAAACTGTTTTTTTTTTACAAATATGTAGTATAAATAAGCAATGGGACATAAGGCAAAATTTGTTTTATTTCCAACCTTTGTTGGAAATAAAGCAAAACTCAGATTTTGGCATTATTTCCCATTTAAAAGTGAAATAAAGCAAATTTTGCGTTATTGCCGTTTGTGTTATTTCACTTATTATTTTACCGGTATCCATTGTGTATAAATCGATTTCAAACGTATGATTCCTTCTTAAGTTTTATCAATCTCCTGCAATTATACGTTTTCCGCACTTCATTATTTTTACTTTAGTTTATTTTATTTATTTATTTTTTTTTATAAAGGATTACCAAACTACAATAAATTACTATTATATGTAGAGTAGTCAATGTTAAGAGCTTCTTGACTAGGACTACGAGTCTTCAAGCTTCACTAAGTTTTTTTCATTTACATTTACTAGTAATAATCCCCGAAAACCGGAGCACCGTGGTTTAAAAAATCTGCATATGGCCCAAAACGCGGACTGTTACATTAAATTTTTTAAATACCGCTGCAACTCGCGAGAATACAATTTTCGGAAAGTTTTTCTTCTTGCATCCGAAACAGGGTAGCCAACTCTTATTTGAAAATTCCCCGATTTCGACAATGAAATTCCCCTATTTTGCCCGAAATTGATTGATAAAAGTTTGGTTTGGTTTATCAATACATAGATGAATTACGTTTAAAAATAAAATAAACAGAAAGACCAGTACTATGTCAAAATACATACATAATGTTTACTTCTGTTTTTTGTAAGGAAGGAGATATCTATGGGTGGGGAATTTTACGCCCCACCGATAGATATCTCCTTCCCTACAACAAACAGAAGTAAACAAACCAAACTTTTATAAAGTTAGTTAACAAATAAAGAATAAAAAATATTTATGTAATATTTACATACATATGTATATGCAGTGGTCGAAAAAATTTGACTGGCACCAATTATTATTATTTTTTTTGTTATTTAATTTGAGTTATTTTTTTTATAAAAATATAGTTCATTCTTTAACAAAAACCGTTTCAACTTCGGGCAATATTTGAAAAAAATTTCAAAAAATTTTCGTTTTAGGGTTTTTTTCCGAAGGTGTTGCGATTTTCTTCCATATAAAAATAAGTTATGTTCATTCGCTATATGAAAGCAAATGCGACAAAGAAAATTCTAAAAAATCAACGGTAATTTTTAGCCATTTGAAACTTTGTTATACTAGAGTTGAACGCATGATTCAATAATAAAAGGTTTGCTCAAAAAACAGTTTTCTCGCTCCCTCTTGTCAAAATCGGCTCCCTTAGCAAGGCACTGTGTGTGGGTTCGTGTGTGTGTGCAAAGCTTTTGTAAGGGAGTTAAGGGAGTGTCAAAAGTCTAATGTCACTAGTGAACAAACCTTTAATTATTGAATCATGAATTGACCGAGCTGAAATTCCCCACAAATAAAATTATAGTTCAAAAAACTAAAACCTCCCTATTATAATTGCCATTCGTACTGTCATCAGGTATGTAACTTGAGAATAGAAATCGCTGCATCTTTTAGGCGCATCAACATTTCATAGTTACATCCCGAGCTAATAAAAGGAAGGTAATAATAATAAAAACGGTCCATTTCCCGATTTACCACGCAAACTGAAATTCCGCGCAAATCGGGGAATTCCCCACCAGTTGGCTTCCCTGATCCGAAAGCATAAGTATGTGGCATTATTTAATATATACAAAAAAAATATTGTAACTGATGTTGTTTAGGAGTTATGAATGTTTTAACAGCGGACTGTTGCATTACAATTTTTGGAAGTATTTTTTGAAGTTGCTCTATATTATTGAAAAAGTCTGCTCTCCTAATATAATGTTTTCAAAAGTTAATACACAGTTTCTTAGCTTAAGGATGGAGCTCAAGAGTCAAGACCTACATATTAATTGAACTGATACAATTAATTTTGGGGTTAATATTTGTAAAAAATAGTCGGACTGGTACGTTACAGAAAAAGACTGTTACGCTAGCTGTGCGATATACGTGTAGCGATAAGATTATAATTAGGTTTTTAAATCGCTTTTAGTGTATTTTAGTCAACAAGTTGCATGAATTCAGTAGTCTTGCGATGTGACATGCAATTCAAGGAAATTAAGAATACAGATTTCAAAGTTGCGCCAAGATGTTGGGGTTTTTCGAGGTTAAGTTCACGAAAAACGGCTTTAATGGCTTATTTTGTTTGCTCTATGCCATTTTGAATTATTCTTACCCTTCAAATGTTAGATTTAAGGACACAGCATTTTGAAGAATAATAATAGTACTAGAAAAATAGGTGAAATAATTCCAATAGACCTTTTATTATTCAACCGGAAAACTTTCCACTTCTTTTAGCTTTTTATTTCGCTTCTTTTCAGCTCGTTCCTTTTTGAAATAATAGAATTCTCCCGTTTTTTATTTTTCTACGTAACTCTTACCTTTTGAGTTCATATAAGTTAGAAAAAGTAAACATTTTAACTATCGGACAATAACACGTTGAATAGCTTCCAATGTTGCTTGTAAAATGAGCCCCATCTTTAACTAAATAAGAAAAAAAGGTTACTTGAAAATAGGGATGTGCCGGGTATCCGGTAGATATCCGGAATCCGGCTTATCCGGCCTTTTTTCTGTTATCCGACTATCCGGCCGGATACTGGTTAAAACCCGGCCGGATTTCCGGATTTCGATTATAGAAGATTCTATTTAAAAATCTAGTTCAGGTATTTTTGTTACATTTTCGTAATCAAATTTAATAGTATTTAATTAGTAAAATAAATAAATAAATTTATATATTTTTCATTATGAAAAGAAGCATTTCCGCATTACCGCACAAGAACGCATTTTTATTTTCAACATAAGTGCTACCCGATGCACTAAACCAGACCTGGGCGGCGCCTGCCCCGCGGGCATATTCGCGTATACATACACGCTCTGCTTTAGAAGGCAGCGAAAGCTTCATTTAGCCGACGCGCAACTCTTACCTGTTGGGTATTTAGTTGCTAATTAGTTACACTATTCCCGATTTAGTTGCTCATTACGTTTAAAAGATACGTGTGATCTACTAGGTTAAGTCTTAAGCTAGCAGACCATTGCTATATCTTCGGTTCCCGATAAGATATCAGAGTTTTGCAAACGGCATATTTAGTTGCTAATTAGTTGCTAATTAGTTCCACTATTTCCGATTTAGTTGCTCATTACGTTTAAAAGATACGTGTGATCTGCTAGGTTAAGTCTTAAGCTAGCAGACCATTGCTATATCTTCGGTTCCCGATAAGATATCAGAGTTTTGCAAACGGCATATTTAGTTGCTAATTAGTTGCTAATTAGTTCCACTATTTCCGATTTAGTTGCTCATTACGTTTAAAAGATACGTGTGATCTGCTAGGTTAAGTCTTAAGCTAGCAGACCATTGCTATATCTTCGGTTCCCTATAAGATATCAGAGTTCTGCAAACGGCATATGTAGTTGCTTATTAGTTGCTCATTAGTTACACTATTCCCGATTTTGTAGCTCATTACGTTTAAAAGATACGTGTGATCTGCTAGGTTAAGTCTTAAGCTAGCAGACCATTACTATATCTTCGGTTCCGGATAAGATATCAGAGTTCGGCAAACGGCGTATTTAGTTGCTTATTAGTTGCTCAGTAGTTACACTATTCCCGATTTTGTAGCTCATTACGTGTAAAAGATACGTGCGTGTGTGAAATTTTTTTTATAAAGCTTTTAATTTTACCATTATTCTTCTAAATATGAGCCCTTAATCTCTATTATTAGTAGGAAATGCACTTTTAGTTTCAAGAGTCAAGTTTTAGACTCAATCACTTTAGTTTTAGACTCAATCAATGGCAACAAGGCTTGTGGACAGCTGGAAAACTCTTTTGAACGAGTTCCAGGACATAAAGAGTTTGAAGGCAACGAAAGGGCTGACTGTATCGCTGTGGAGCTTAAATGCGCTTTAATGGTCCCGAGTCTTTTGTGGGCTGGTGGAGGAAACCTTAGAGCATATTCTATGTGACTGCAATTTTTGATTCTCTATCATAAGTGTGACATGACATAAGAATTTTAAGAAATCTTGTGACTTTAAGGAAAAGGGCTGAAATTTGCATGTTTAAACTCGTATAACTCAACAAAAAGCCGCAGTAGAAAAAAATTATTTTACACATTGGTTACCAGTTACCATAGCAACAACGCACAGTGGGACGTCCCCATATAAGCTGCGGCCAAAAGTAGTAACCGTACTAGAAATTCGTTGAAATTTCGTATATGCGCTGTGCGACACTTAGGAAGTGACCTGCCAGCAACGTTGCCGAATGCTTTTGCTGAAAAATCGTCATTTTACCTCAAATTTTTGGTTATAATACTGGGTGGCGCCGAATGAGCTATATGGTTTGAATTCTTTTTAACAGTTTTCTTTGGGGATATTTGAAAGAAAGAGTGTACGTTAACAAACCAAGAACCAATCTCCAACTCCAAACCAACATTCGAAATGAAATCGTGGCCATTACACCTGCAATTCTGCGAAAAGTTATGGAAAATATGCCAAAAAGAGCACGTATGTGCGAAGCAGAAAATGGACATCACTTACAGGATATAATTTTTCAAAGCTAATTGCAAAAAATTCCCCAATAATATACTGTATTTAAAAAAAAAATATAATAATCGCATAAATAAAAAAGTTATAAACCATTTAAACCATATAGATCATTCGGCGCCACCCTGTACATGTATATATATTTTTATTTTTCATAAAATCAAACATTTATAATTTCAATTTATAAGTTAAATTTGTTGTGCATAAGTATTTTGCAAAGTAAGTATAATAAATAGTAATTAATATGTTACATTTGTACCTGTACATTCTAAGAAGTGCATGTAAAACAACTACTGAAAAGTGTCAACCAGAATCTGTATAAATATACGCATAAGATATTCAAGATTTGATTTTGAACATGAGATCTTTAAAATATACTCATGAACTGTTTAAAAGTGGAAAAATTTTTAAACTAAAAATACATTTCCTACTAATAACAGACATTAAGGGATCATATTTAGAAGAAGAATTGTAAAATGAAGAGCTTTATAAAAAAAACGTGTATCTTTTACACGTAATGAGCTACAAAATCGGGAATAGTGTAACTAATGAGCAACTAATAAGCAACTAAATATGCCGTATTCAGAACTCTGGTATCTTATCGGGAACCGAAGATATAGCAATGGTCTGCTAGCTTAAGACTTAACCTAGCAGATCACACGTATCTTTTAAACATAATGAGCAACTAAATCGGGAATAGTGTAACTAATTAGCAACTAATTAGCAACTAAATACCCAACAGGTTAGAGTTGCGCGTCGTGACTATGGTCTGGTAGCTTAGTATACGTATTCAGCCGCACGACTTGTTCGCACGCACACAGTGACCATGGTTGCCACTCGCCAACATTTTTTTCTACCAAAATCTCTTAAGAAAAGTTACCAAAAGTTACCAAATCTTCACTACCAAAATTTTCACTTCTTCACTGAGAAAAAAATTTACTGAATAACACTGCTATATTTCATAACAAATATGTATATACTTACAGCCCGGTTCTGTGCATTTAATAAATTCAATATTTTTATAATTTGTAAATTTTTGATTATTTATCAAGAACTCCCAGTTCTAGCACAGAAGTTTAAATCTATTTTCTTGATAAATTATCAACATTGAAAACGCTATTGACAATTATAATAATTTTTTTTATTAGAAAATATTTTTCTTTCAATTAATTACTGCATGTGCCGTTATTCTTGTTGTTGTTGTTGTTGTAGCGGCTACAACAACCCCGCCCAGATCGGTTGGTATCTCAGTCGTTGTCATCGAGTTCCACCAACGGCAGCCCCAAGAAGCGTGCAGCATCTATGGGGTCGGTCCACAGGGACAGCGCCGTTAGGGTGTGGGGTTTTCCGGGCATGCGAAGAGATGTTTCGGAGTCGTGAGGGGTCTCTCCGCATGCCGGACATTCATTCGGCACATCCGCATTTAGCCTTCTCAGGTTAGAGTTCAGCCTGCTGCAGTAGCCAAAGCGAAGTTGGGCTATTGTTGTTCTTGTCTCCCGAGGCAGATGGAGCTCCGTCGCGTTAATGTCCGGTGTTTGTGTGCCTAGAACGGCATTCACAGGTCTAGAGTCTACATAACTCGAGACTGAGTCGCTGTGAATGCCGTTCAGGGCCTGTCGGTATGCTGACGGGTCCAGAGGCTGCTTAATGAACCTCTGGACTTCGTCCGCCAGTTCATATAGATGCCTCCTGACGTGTCTAGGCGAGGGCTCCTCTACAAGCAGCTGTCTGTTTGGGTGGCCGCATCTGTGGCTCCCAACCAGAAACTGCTTGCAGAGCATTATGTTATGCTCCCTAATTGGTAGCATTTTCGCCTCGTCATGGAGGTGGTGTTCGGGTGACATCTGGAGGCATCCGGTTGCTTTCCTGAGTGCGGTGTTTTGTGCTGTCTGTAGCTTCATCCACTGCGTCCTACTAGTCCCCGGCGACCACACTGGTGCTGCGTAGTTTAAAACTGGCCGGCCTATTGCCTTGTATGTTTCCAGCTTCGTTTTTTTTGTCTTTGCCCCAGGTACTGCCGGCTAGCGATTTGAGGACTTTGTTGCGGCTCTGTACTTTGTTGACAATAGCGGTTGCGTGCGCAGAGAAGGAGAGCAGGCTGTCGAATAGTAATCCGAGTATTTTGGGGTTATTCACCGTCGGAATTGGTGTATCATCGACGTGAATTCCCAGCGGTAGCCTGACCTCCTTCGTCCAGGTGGTGAACAGGGCCGCAGAGGATTTCGTAGGGGAGAGGGCTAGACACTTTGCAGTGAAGAAGCGACAAAGATCGGAGAGATACCCGTTTACTTTCGAACACAGGTAATCAATTCCATTCCCAGTCGCCACGATCGAGCAATCGTCGGCGTAGGAGACAATTGAGACTCCCTCTGGTGGTTGAGGGAGCTTTGAAATATAAAAGTTAAACAGGGGGGATAGAACACCACCCTGTGGAACCCCCTGTTTGATTTTCCTAAGTTTGCTCGATTTGTCTCTAAACATTACCGACGAGTGTCGACCACTCAGATAATTTGCCGACCACCGTTTGAGCCTCTGTGGGAGAGAGGAAGCCTCTATATCTTCTAATAGCGTGGAATGGCTGACAGTGTCAAAAGCCTTTGACAGGTCCAACGCTACTAGAATCGTTGTCTCACAGGGACGGTTACGGTTAAGGCCACGAATTATCTGAGTGTTTATGGCGTTAAGTGCTGTTTTTGTACTGTGCACTTTACGGAAACCATCGCTGGGGTCAGGTGGTTCGTGAAATATGGGAGCAGCAGGGCCTCAAGTGTCTTCGCTACCGGGGAAAGGAGCGTTATCGGTCGATACGAATCTCCTTTGTTGGCAGGTTTCCCCGGTTTGAGCAGTGGGACCACTCTCCCCACCTTCCAGATGTCTGGGATGATGAGAGTGGCCATAGACAAATTGAGGACCTCCGTTGGGTACGCTACTCCCACAGGACCCAAATTTTTCAGCATCAGCATGCATATTCCGTCGGGACCCATGGCTTTGGAGGCTTTCGCCTTCCCGATGGCCACCTGAACTTCACCGCAAGTGAAAGCAAGGGAGGTACAATTTGTTGGCAGTTTGTGCAGCCTTCTGGTCACTCGACGCTTGGTTTTGTCCACCGGAGGATGCAGTATGAACTGCCGGCTAAAGTAGATCGCGCATCGCTCCGGGTCCGAAGCATGGTCGCCGAAAGAAATTTTGACTCTGTCGTCGTGCTTCGTCGGATTGGACAGTGACCTCACGGTTGACCAAAGCTTACTCACACCAGAGGTGAAGTTGCAGGTCTTCAGATGTTCTTCCCACTTCTTTCGCTTATGTACGTTCACTAGTTGCCGAATCTCCGCGTTGAGATCCCTGATACGGGGATCACCGGGAAGGGCCTGACGAAGGCTGTCACGCTCATCGGCTAGGACAGCCGCTTCGGCAGGGAAATTTGGACGTGGGTCAGTGATGCATCCTGCCGGTACGAAGCGGGCTGCAGCAGCAGTGACAGCCCTGCGGAACTTACGTTCACCAAGGTGGACGTCGGTTGGTGTGGGGAGAGCAGCGAAGGTGTTTTCAGTAAATTCCGAGAAGCCTTTCCAATCAGCTTTGGAGAAGTTGAGATATGTTCGGTGCTCCGCGGAAGCAAAGTCGGTTGGTTTATCGATCGAGATGACTATGGGCAGATGGTCTGATGCCAAAGTCAGCATAGGTCGCATTGCGCAGAATGTCGAATCGTCTATCTGCTCAGCCAAATCGGTTCCCCTACGATCGTTTGACAGGCTTGAGTGCCAAAGATCGTGGCGCGCATTAAAGTCACCTACTACCATTCGGTTTTCACCTCTGAGGAGCGCACCTATATCAGGGTGATATCCTGCCGGGCAGCAGGTGACAGGGGGTATGTATATGTTAAATATTTCGAGCTCGACATCGCCTGACCGGATAGCGATGCCCTGACATTCTAGGGTGGTATCCCTGCGGTCGATGTCTGCTTCGATAAGACGATACTGCACGGTGTGGTGCGTGATGAACGCTAAGCCACCACCATTGTCCCGCTCGCGATCTCGACGGTGCACGTTGTACCCGGCACAATTCAACAATGTTGAATTTCTGTGCAGCTTCGTCTCTTGGACCGCAGCTATCAGTATACCATGCCTTCCCATAACGACGGTTATCTCCTCGATCTTGCTCTGAAGCCCGTTGCAGTTAAATTGAAGGAGCTTCATGTGGTTCGGGAGACGTGTGGTAATGCGGGGTGTGAGTGATGTGTGTGGCCGTGACGCCATTGGCTGTGTGCGCTGCTGAGGTGGCTGCCGCCCTGTGGTGGTGGTGGGTGGCGTCGCAGTTGAAGTTTGCGACCGTGCTGCGCAACACGGTCCCTCGAAGTTCCTCGTCCAATCTCGCGTGGTGCGCAGACCTGAACACCAGCCAAGGCAGGTGTTGCACTTGACTGATGTCACATTACGGAATATCCTGGTCTGACATACTGTGCAGATTGTAGGAGGAACCAAGAGTTGTTGGCGGCGGCGTGTGGGTGGTGGTGCGGTTGTGTGTGTTCTGTGGTCTGTCGCGGTTGTGGTGTGGTCTGTTGTGTTGTTATGTTGTTGTGCTGTGGTGTTTGTGTGGGACTGCTCAGGTGGACTGGGGTTAGCCGTGGAGGCTGCTCTGTTTGAGCAGCAGGTGGCCACATACGATGTGGTCCACTGCCGATGTGTCCGTAGTCCTGAGCAGACTCTGAGGTGACTCCACCCCTCGCAGGCATTGCACTTGACTGAGGTGGAGTTGTGGTGTACTCGTCTCTGGCATACACAGCACGTGTAGGTTTCTGGCCCTGGGTTTGACTCGATGCCAGCCCTGAGTAGAAGAAAACGTAGCGAATGTAGCCCTATGGACGAACAACTTCTGAGACACTTCGCCGACCTAAACGGGTTTAGATCGCCGAAACAACAGCCCTTGGTCGGGTAAAACCCGAGTCATTCCGGTACGTAGAACCGGCTGTCGTGGGAACGGTGCCGTTATTCTCATTTTCGTTGTTGGTGTTTCCGACATGGTAGGAGTATGATGTAATGTGGAACGATTTTCCATCATCCCTTGTCAAATTTGGTTTGGAGAAAAACCGGTTTCGGCGTTGTGCCATTTTCAGTGTAATTTTCCTTCGGAATGTGCCGATAATGGACCTGCGGCCCACGGAATAATAGCACCGGCACACAAAAAAAGTGGCGGGTGCTTTTAACTGTTCGTTTGACTTGTACAAAATTTCGAGTAAATTGCGAAAATTGCTAAGTTTTTTTTGCTATTTTGTCGGTTATTCATAATTTACTGTACGTCGAAATATATGTCGGTAGGTGTGGAAATACATGTCGGTAGATGGGTCCGGTAAAAAGCACGCGACATTTTTTTTTCCGGAATAATCAAAACGATTTATGAACCTTACCAGATGACCAGTATTAAAATGTGAGAGGGTAGAACTCAAAATTTATCGCAAAAATTCGAAAGTTGTTTTAAAAGTGCAGCCCTTGGTGCTGCCACTGTAATTCAAATATTTCCAGTATTTGAATATGAGATGACTCTAATTTAATCAAAGTAATTTTGTAAAAATGTCAGTAGTGCTGCCACTGAAACTCGAAGAGAATTTATAATTACGCACATTGAAAACATAGATCATTTCTTTCTAGTAATGCAAATAGATGTTTAGTTGCAAAAGTTACCAAAATGAAATAAAAGTTACCAAGTTACCAAACAGTTTAAAAGTTACCAATTTTGGTAGAAAGTTACCAATTGTGGCAACCATGACAGTGACATCAATTGCACGCACACTACAAAAATTCTCTGTCGAAGCTGCCCACCTCTGCACTAAACACTATTTTTGAGTTCACCGAGGAAGGTGGTTCACAGAGATATCTCATTGTCAAAGTAAACAAATTTTTGGAAATTCTTTGCGACTATAATAATAATAGAATTGGTGCTTACACATTTGTTAGTGATTGGCCGGGCTTCTCCTCCGATTTGTGGCGTGCGCATTGATGTTGTCAAACAAGGGGAGGGACCTACAATTTTACGCCGACTACGAACGGCGATTGTATTTTTATGAGAAGCTGTTTTCATGGCAGAAATACACTCGGAGGTTTGCCATTACCTGTCGAGGGGCGACCGCTATTACAAAAAAACTTTTTTTTTTTGTTTTTTATGTTGGGTTGAACCGCTACACCACAGCGGCCGTCTATGATTCCACCCAATTAAAGGATCAGTACAAAAACTGGAATCAGTATCAGAGCCGTTGGCGATTTCCTGAAAGCATATCCTGGTCTCGCTCTTCAATAGAAGCTTTCATTAGAGTTCGGCGTTTTTCATATGATTCGGAAGGTTTCTCCAAGCTAACTGATTTCTATTTTCGAGTTATTTAGTTCACCATCTACCCAGTTTTTCAACACCGACCAAGGTGTTACTGGTGTCCTTGAGATGCGGCATTATTTAAATAGCGCGATTATTAGTCGTGTGGATAATCCCAATCCACTATCTGCCAGGGCTACTTTAAAGGGAAAATATAACAATGTTTATAAAGTGGCACTTAAATTTATACCAATACTCGCCATCTCTGTTCCAAAGGCTTTGCTCCCAAACAGGGATTATAGCAACGCAACTTACAAATCGAATTCCCGGAAAGCACTTAGACTAACACGTATTTATGCGTAGTTTGGACGCAAAATGGTTCCATTAGTTTCACTTTGAAATTTATGTGTGTACATTTGAATAAAAGCATTTTCACAATACCGTAATTTACGGCTGATTCTTAATTTGTGAGTAAATCAGAGCCTCAAAAAATGTTTATTTTAAATTGAGTAATTTTCTTGTACGGCAAACAATTTTCAGTAAGTGGTCCAAAATTACTAAATATCGATTCAAGCTTATTTAGATATAATACTTCTGTATGGGCATTAAGCCAACTTCTCAATGTGTAATTCCGAAATCAAAGCGAGACAGTCTAGTACCGTTCTTGTGTGTGTGTTGTTTTCACTTTTATTTCAACATATTTTGATTAAAAGAAAAATACTGATAAAAATAAAATATTTCACACAAACAACAAAAAATATAATCGATAATCGCATGAAACTATTGCCTGAAAATTTTAAAATGCACTTAGCAGCATTGTGCTACTATGATAGACGGCCGAGTAATCATAGTCGACTTATGTACAGTAGACTGTATCACTCCCCATACAAAACAAAGCGGTACTGTTTTTCAACCGGAATTATAAAACCTATTATATTTTAAGACTTCCTACAAAATATCTCGCAAAAATATTAAGATTTACGTGAGCTGGACCGATTTGAAAATACCTCCAAAAATTGAGTTTTTTATTAATAAAAACAGTTTTTTTAATATTTTTTGAAAAAATTACCTCAGATGACTGAACAGTTTAAGCTTAAAAAGATTACATAAAAATATTTAAAAAAATTCTACGGAATAATAATAATGAAATTTTTGATGTTGTTTTTGCACTTCTTTCAAAGACTGGTTTAAGAAAAACTTGAATAATTCAGCCAAAACCTTACCAATTTTGATTTATGAGGTACCAGTGGTAAGGTATCTTCTCACCCTTTTAATTTCTTTGCGAATAGGCTCATTTAATATATGAAAGAGGAAGATAAGATAAACGAGTGTCAGAGAAGCTATAACGTTTTGGTCTTCACCAGAGGAAATTTTTTGTTAAATGATTAATGAAATTTTCAAGTTTGATTTCGTGCATTGCAGAATTCGAATTACCATATTCGAAGCAATCGAGCCATAACCGCGAAAGAAACGTAAGCTCCAAATGTTTTTATTTGTCGTTTTTTTGTTAACCAAAATTCCATAATTTTTTAACTAACAAATACATACAAACATATACAACAGGCAAACAAATACAACAACAAAAAATAGTTCAAATTGGACCATCCATTCTCGAGTTATGCTCCATCTGACGTACGCAACTTTGGTATAGTACATATATGTACATAGAAATATTTATTTTTAATAACAATCTGGGGTTATATTCGATTTAAATAAGCTGGCTTAAATGAAACAATTAAATCAAATTCGTTTTTGTTTTAAAATACCACCATGCACTATTATCCCCACATTTTTGTGGAATTTAGCTACGTTTCTAGGAAGTGTGATTGAATTCTTCCCCTTTTCCCCTTGCTTCCAAAAACCATCCCTGTGGGTGGGAGTGTCAAATTTAAAAAAAAAAGCTACTTACAAAATCTTTAATAATTGAATCATGGTTGTATCTTACGCAGCATTGAAGTGAAGAATTACATATTCTTCTAAAGACCACTTGAAAATCATGATATTATTGGCATATTTTAAACCTTATATTTATAACATATATATTATAATAATATACTCTGCAATAATACTGTTTTTTTTTATTAAAAAGTCGGCTTTTCTTCGTCGATCGGTCGACTTTTAAAGTCGACGCTACAGAGTCGATCGAAAAGTCGGAAGTCGACTTCCTAGTAAAGTCGAACAATCCTAGTAAAGCAATCCTCTTGCTAGGGTCTGATCTTACGACTTTTTTATTGTTATTGCGAACGCTCCCATAATTTTGAATTGGCGACGTTTAAACAACGTTGATTTGCGGGGCTGTTAATTTGTATGGGGTAGTAAAATTTATTTTCCTTGTGAATCACATGTTTAAAGTCCATTAACTAACCCTTTATATAAACATACGGCATCCAAACAATTATATTGTAGTTCTTTAACTATTAGGCGAGACAATTAACTAACCCTTCATATGTATATATTTAAGTTGCGGATTAACTTCGCAACTCCCCTACTCCTACTTGCTCCTGTGGAAATTCAGAAACGTCAGTAGATAGCGACGCCATAGTAAACATTTTCTTCTACGGACAACATATTAACAATTTCTTTATTAACTACCGTACAGTGCTTATTTTTTGGACACAAAATTGATCGAACCTTCAAGTGGTTTTGATTAATAACACCAGGCTGAGGTTCAAATAGCTTAATTTTTGAGTCTGGCGAGAGGTCTCGGCTTTCTCTAACCCGCAATAGAAAACTGAAACAATCAGATTCCAACATTTTGAAATGATACAAAATTTAAAATAAATTTACATGTTATGGATGTGTGTACAGAGACAAGAGCAAAATTTTGTTTTGCAGATCTTCCGCTGTATCGCTGCTTACATTTGCACGAACGTAGCAATGCTTTGCTCGATATGAAACAAAAACAGGGACGAAAGCGATTAAATCGTAGTGTTAGAAAACTATCGATAGTATATACATTCGATTGTTTCGATAGTGATAGTGCAAAATATTCGATACTATCGATACTATCGAAAGCTTTCTTACATATGTTGAGATATAACACTAATGCCCGGTGTTACCAACCAATATCAAAATGTATCAAACTTAAAATTTAAAATAGCACAATCTTCTAAAAAATTGTGCCATTTTAAATTTTAACGGCCTGACAAGTTAAAAATTGATTTTTAAAACTGGGCACAACATTTTGTAATTATGAAAATTTGAATCCTTTTTTTATGGTCCTAGAAAAATTTGGCAAGTGATATGACAGATTCCATCGCCTGTAAATTTCTTCGTTTCTTCTTTTACTATATAAGACAACAGCAGCCAGGAAAAAATCTTATTCTTAAATAACTCATTTTGTAACTACAAAAGCCATAAAGATTATTTATTTACACAAAAATTACTTGTGTAAAACAAAATGAGATCGTGTATGTATTTCAATAACATATTTTATAACAAAAACTATGAAGAACATGTTTACAGACAAAGCAGTTCACAACATACATATATACGTAGGCATGTGCGTCTTTTATAGTCCAATTCCAACAATGTGAACAACATACAACTATCGATAGTGTTTAGAAAAATTCGATAGTGGCGGAAAAATGAAACCATCGATACCATCGATAGCCCCATTGATAGTTTTCCATCACTATTAAATTTAACAATTTTTCATTCTCTTATATCCCGATGAGATGCTGCATATCGAAATGAACGTAGCAATGCTTTGCTCAATGTAAAAAATTTAAAATCTTTCGACGCAAATATTTCGAAAGTGGTTCATTGAATCTTAAATCTGAAAAGTTTGTGCCAAGTTTCAGATCGAGCAATTAAATTTAATGTATCTCTGTACGATTTGTAGATCGCTGGGAATAAGCGCCTTGTTTTAGAATAATATATATACTCTTCTTCTTCTCTTCTTTGTGGGCGCTGTAGTCGCCCAGTCCAAAACAGCACGCCAGTCGATTCTCTCCTGTGCCAACTGACGCCAATTGGAAAAGCCACCTGTTTTTTCCAACTCAGAGGAGGCCTTCCTCTTTCTTGTTACCCATGTTAAATACTTTCAAGGCTGGAGCGTCTCTGTCCATTCGAACCAGCTTAGCCAGCGGAACCACTGTATTTTAATACGCTGCCCTACGTCTATACCTTTGTAAAGCTCATACTGTAAGACTCATACAGCTCACGGTTAAATCGTCTGCGGTATTCATACTGACATATACTTATGTTCATACATATGTAGTATGAATTTAGCCAGCTCTTTGTAATAAATAGCTAAAATAAGAGTTACACATAAATCAATGACGAACGATGGCTAGCTAATTAATATTGCCGCCTTATACAACGGTTGTCAACTGCATTTTAACCACCACTCAAACTGTAATTAAATCATAGTAATGCAAATTATTAATAATTAATTAACTCTATTCCCACACTTAAAAGAACAACTAACATAGCGACACATCTCTCATCTTTCAGTTCGTACCAGCAATCCATATTTCTTGTGCTCTAAATTACCCCCGCATTGGCGCTCCAATAAAACGTTGCCCAACTCCTTCAAAGTAGTGGCACTCGTGGAAGTCGGCGACGGCACACTGGTGACGATACGGGCTGGAAACGACGAGAATTGCTGCGCTGAACTGAGGAACTGCACGGCGGTGATGAAGGATCATGTGGCCAAGTTTAATGATCTGCGCTTTGTGGGACGCAGCGGCAGAGGTGAGTGATTGACAGCGGAAGAATGAAGTATTTAAGTAGTGAAAGAAATGAAAGTAAATAACTTAAATGCAGAAACGCTGGTGTAAAAATCAGAAGCATCAGCACAGGCACCTTCAGCAGTCAATAATGAGCCAATATCGCAGCGTTTGACTTCCGTCATTGAGTGCTTGGCATTGTGAAGTGCTTTTTCGTTGCTGTTGAAACTTTGAGTTGCATTCTCGTGTAAGAACACACGTTACGTAACCTAAAGTGAGACAAGTAAGTGGCCGCATCTAAAGCGGACTCTAACCCAAACGAGCGGGCGTTCCAGTAGGCACTTGCAAAAATTACATCTCCGAAAATTGAGCGTTGGCGAACCTGTGCAGCAAGACCAGTGAGGTTCACTCACAGAAGTCGTCACATTATGTCCGCAAGCCTGAGGGGCCAGGCACTTAATGAGCTCGCTGTATTCACATACCTAGTATTGTATATATTCATGCATACGTAGGTATTTACATTAGGGTGGTAAGAAAAAAAGTAAAGTCGGAATTATAATGTTCTCAGCCCCTAGGATTATTTTATACCGAAAAAATATACCTCTTTTTTTGAAATCAAAAAAATATATAGAGGTCGCTCAAAGCCCTCAAAGTTTTCCATGTGTTTTATTTGGGGGAAAACACTTTTTCCTCGAAATACTAGTATATAATTCTGAAACTCTTTATTTTTTAATCGGAAAACTCGGTTTATCTTCAGGAAATCACCAATGGTAATACCCAAATGTTTCTTTAACCATTTCAAAATACTAACGATTTTTTATGGGTTCCCCATTGCATTTCTTATGGTTTTTGGCAAACCTTTATAAACTATGAAAAAATGGTTAAATAAATCAATTGGTATTATTATTCGAAGTCTGCTGAAGAGTAACAGAGTGTTTCGATAATAAATATTGATTGCCATGAATTCTATACCATTCCTACGGAAAATTGTTTTTTTTTTGTTTTTAATAATAATAAATAATATATTGGCGCTTACACATATGTTAGTGTTTGGCCGAGCTTCTCCTCCGATTTATAGCGTGCGCCTTGATGTTGCCACACAAAGCGTAGGAGACTTGAACCCAGGCCCTGCGGAGTGGGACCGCGCACTGTTTTTTCCCCCTACAAAATACATGGATATTTTTTGATTTTAAAATAAAAGAACGAGCATATTTTTTCGGTATAAACCAATCCTAGGGGGAGAGCATTAAAATTCGGAGTTTACTTGTTTTCGGACCACCCTAATGTGCATATGTGTATACTTACCTGCAAAAAGTCGTATGCCGTACGCATTCGTGCAACTTGCTGATCCACAAAAGCCTCTCAGCCCTTGCAACCCTTATAAAATTTGCATGAGACATTTTCAAATTTCGAACCAACAAAATTGGGTTCAATCGTCGAGGTGTAATTCTGTAGCAGCAACTGAGCGTGCTGCAGTCAAAAACTGCACCAACTGTCATCTCCCATCCATCACGTGTCCATGCGCTTAGCTGCAGCTCGCCAGACGTTACATGGATTGCAATTGTTCCGGCTCCTCTTGCTTAGTATTCATATAACCTGGCCGAACAGCAGTAAATTCTGACACGCAACACAAAATTTTGCCATCAATAATCGATTTTAAAGTGTGTATTTTAGCATTGTTATTGTACTGCGATTGCAACATGTCATCTATATTTTGTTTGACGGTAGATTGGTCGGTCGGCAGCGCCTGATAAACACTGCAAGTGCACGCAAAGTGCAGGCCGGCTGCGGCATCGCGACAGCTCGCTAATTCTCTATCCAAACTGGCAATTAATTGGCACTTGGAAACTTATGCGGTAATTAGGCAGCCCGTGCAACAGTTGGTTAAAATGTGCTGCAGTTGCGCGAAATTAGGAGGACGGCGCACTTGCGTAGGCCACGCTGGCAGTTCGAGGCTTTCCTGGAACATAGTTACCAGAGGTGGGCACTACCAGAGGTGGGCACTACCACAAACAAGCGTTAGCTAAAATTGAGAATGTGTTAGTGTGCCTAATTCATTTTGCATGCTATCGCGTTCTCATCGTTACGCTCTTGCTTGTATACGTACACACGATGATTGCGCTCTTTGAGCGTGTGCTCGTTCTCTGCCCATGCCTGGTTATGACTATCGCTTATAGTAAAACACATGCATATCTATGTATATATGGAAGGTTTGCATACTTTACCTATTACTTACGGTTTACGCGGTTACGAGCATTTACGCGTTTCCTTGAATACCCAAAATATTTTTGTATAAAAGTCTAGCTAGTTATACAACAAACGCAATATAAATCCACATTTCTAACTTTGTACAAAAGTTATAAAAACTCAACAAATTTTCACCAAAATTTCAAACCTTTTATTCAGAATTTTTTGGTATTTAGCCCAGGGTCTCCCGAAAGTGGGTGCCTGGAGAGTATGCCTGGGGTGTCGCTAGTGGCTAGAGTATACTAGAGGTGCGGGAAAATTCTTAAAACATTCTATATAACAACAACATTACAACGCAAGCGTTTTGATCAAACTTCAACATGGCGGCCAGAAAATCAAAACATTTTGATTTTTATTAAAATTACCTTCGGCGGCTCGTCAAAACCCCATACACAACACAAATGGCTTGCAGCAAAGGGATATTTCGCTTTGTTTGTTAAGCCGCTTGTGTGGTGTATTTCGCTCTTAAGCCTAGTGCCCCAGTACGTTTTGTCAACGAAAAATTGAATCAGAAAATTTTCAGATAAAAAGTCAAAAACGTAGCCTTTTCACAACCATTTTCGGTACTTTTGTAGACCTAATTCGCATTTCATCCAACCGTCTTCTCGTTTTCGGATTAACTTTCGGATTTTTTGCTGGCTGAGCTGTTCTCGTAACAAGCGCAGCAGCTTCACGCACGTGTATATGTTACTTATTCTTTGGAACTTCACAATCACACTCTGAAAGAGCGAATCAACGCGATTTTAGAGGCAGTCGAGAACGAACTTATAAGAAGTTTGAAAACTTGTGAATTTTTTAGTTTGCAACTTGACGAAAGTATCGGTATTGAGTAAAACCAAATGCTAGTGATAGTTTTAGATGTCAATGGATTTTTTCGAGTTTAGCTCAAATAAGGAAGATCTATTTTTGTAAAAAACGTATATACGGATTTTTTGATAAGAGGAATTCATTTTAAATGTTCCTTTATTATTAGATTTTCATAGTTTTTTTTTTCAAATAAATATCCAAATTCGGTCTTTATTAAAAAGTTCAGTCGCGATGTAATTTCAAACACCGCAATTAATATTTTAAACATTAATGCATTTTTTTATTGTATTTGGTTTCATTCTTTTGTCTACTTTTTCTTCAAACTTTCCTTCTTTTTTGCTTTTTATTTTGTTTTTCAAAATCACTGTCATTGCATGCATTTAGGCCATCACCGTAGCCATTATCCACCAACAAATATCCAACAATAATATTGATATTTTCTTTCAAAATCAACCACTTTTCAATTAAAACACCAAAGAAAGTCATAAATTGCTGTTATGGAAAACCCACAAAATAAAATAATTGCTCAAACCAGTTGTTCCAGCGATTTTTAGACTAAAACTTTTAGAACTGTCAAATAGCAAAATTACAGTCTCAAGCGAGAGTAATAAAATAAATATGGCGATGATTTTGATAATCGAGATAAAAAGCGAAGAAGAAGGAAAGTTTGGTAAAATAGAAGATAACAGAATAAAACAAAATATCTACAATGAATAAATTTATTTCGGTTTAAAATATTGATTGCGGTGCTTAAAAGTAAATGTAAATTTCACATGGCGAGTGATTTTTTTTTTTGAAAATACATCTAATTTTAATATTTATTTGAAAAAAAAAAACTCAATGAAATTCAATAAAATTTTGTATACAGCGCCATCTAGCGCATAGCTAATAAAAATAAACATCAAAAATGAATTCCTCGTATCAAAAACCTTTATATGAGTATTTTCCAAGAATACTTTTCAAGGACTTAACCTAATTAAGCAATAAATTGTGGGCAAGATTTCAATCAAGGATATATTCCTTATTTGAGCTAAACTAGAAAAATGCCATGAAAGTAGTATTACTGACACCTAAAACTATCACTTGCATTTGGTTTTACTCAATATACCGATTTGAGCTGTCGTGTTATTATAATTTAATGCTAGCCATTGAGAATATCATAATTGCATATATTAATAAATGAATAAATAATTGCATTATTTAATATGTATAAACAACATACATTAGGGTGCCTATTAGAAAATTTTTTTTTTTGAAATTGGATTTAGGACAGAAAATACGATTTTGTAGATTTATGAGTTTTTGAATGACTATTTCTGATTCGATTTCAAAGATCGAAAATGATCTGAGAAGAGAATATATAGGCCTTTAAAATGGTATATAATAATATGTATATTGTCGAACTAGGCTTGTTGGGATTTTTTATCTATAAAATTGAAAAAACCCCATATTTCTCTTAATTTTTGAAATTTTGACCATCGATGATTTCTAAAATTTCAAAATATAGAGTAGTATCTAAAACTAAATCTATTTTCAAATAAACTGATACCTCATTTATTGCAATCGCATAAAAATTGTCGAATTTAGGCGCATTTTCTTAAATACGGCCTTGAATTTATATGTGTGTATGTACCGGAATTTCAGATTTTTGGAGCAGTGTGGCTAAGCAGTTCATCAGTATATTTTCAGAATTGATACATACCAAAAAAGTGGTATTTCAAGAAATTTTAGGAAAATGGGGGTGGCACCGCCCACTTATATCATATATGTATATCTCAAAAACTACTTGACCGATCGCAACCATTGCGCTTAGGCTTCTTAAGCGAAGTATTGAAAACTTTTGAAACCGGACAAAAAATACGACCTCCACTAACGTAACGGCAATTTCAAAAAACTCAAAGCTAGCTATATTTGAGGAGGAGTAGGTTTTTTCCGATTTCCAAAATATTCAAGACGGTACTTAAGGAGGCTAAACCAAATTTGGTCGAGATCGGTCAAGTAGTGTTTGAGATACGCATATATCATATAATTGGGCGGTGCCACTCCCATTTTCCTAAAATTTCTTTAAAAAAAAAATTTTTTTGCTAAACAGCGATTGTATATATCCATATTTAGAAATTGTAGAAATCATCGATGGTCAAAATTTAAAAAATTTAGAGAAATATGGTTTTTTTTTTTAAATTTACCCGATAACAAATCCCTAAGAAATTTGCTACGCTTTCTACTACGGTTTTCAAAAGTTTTTTGCGAAAAAAGAGCACAAGGCAACCCATGCCTGCAACAGAAATATATGCCAAATAATGCCAATTTTTTTCTTGACCGTTTTCTTGAGAGCTGCATACTGGCCTTACAAGTAAATGCCCCAAATATACTTGGTATTGTCCATTAGCATTGCGAGAGGCCTTAAGTGCTTAATAGTTTTGTTTGATTTCCGCCAATGGATATGTTTATTGGTGTTTATATCTCTTACACATTAAGTTGATAGTTAGTGGGGTGGGTTCAAAACAGGCAACAGTTGTAAGGTCAGTTTTGTTACGGGAGGGGAAGTGGACGCGAACGGTGAAAAAAGCAATTTCATTGCTGTCTGATGGTGACTACTGTTGTTGATTGAAATGACATTTAATCATGCGTAACAGAGAAAACAATAATTACGTGTATCATAACGTCTACGAGGACGACAAGTAAATAAGCATTTTTTAATTTACTCCTAAATTGTCAGCGAAAAAATAACAGTTCTCGTTTCGCCATTGGCCACTTACTACAGAA
This sequence comes from Rhagoletis pomonella, assembly GCF_013731165.1. NCBI lineage: Eukaryota > Metazoa > Arthropoda > Insecta > Diptera > Tephritidae > Rhagoletis > Rhagoletis pomonella. Next base: position 69,528,887 of record NW_023458556.1, read on the forward strand.
CGCGGCAATGAGTTAATGTTTCTGACAGCCGCTCGAAACAAATGTTGTACTAAACATTCTTCAGTTGATTTTAAATGAAAAACTCAACACTGCACATTAGGGTGGTCCAAAATAAGTAAAGTCGGAATTTTAATGCTCTCACCCCCTACGATTGTTCTATATCGAAATAATAATACCCCTATTTTTTATTTTGAAATCAAAAAATATTTAGAGGTCGCTCAAAGCGCTCAAAGTTTTCCATGTATTTTATATGTGGAAAAACAACTTTTCGTAGAAATGGTACGGAATTCTTGAAAATCAATATTTTCGATCGGAAAACTTTGGTTCTCTTCAGGAGACTTCAAATAACAATAACCAATGAATTATTTAATAATTTTTTAATACTAAAGATTTTTTATTTATCCTCCATCGCATTTTCGCTTCAGAGACTGCCAATAACAATAACCAATTAATTACTTTACCATTTTTAATACTAAAGATTTTTTATTTATCCTCCATGGCATTTTCTGGCATTTTCTGGGGGTTTTGGCGGACAGTTTTTATATAAATGATTGGGTATTTTTATTGGGAATCTTCAGAAGAGAAGCAGAGTTTTTTGATCGAAAAATATTGATTTCGAAGAATTCTGTGCCATTTCTACGAAAAGTTGTATTTTTTCCCATATAAAATACTTGGAAAACTTGGAGCGTTTTGAGTACATTTTTTTGGTATAGAACAATCCTAGAGGGTGAGAGCATAAAATTCCGCCTTTGTTTGAATGTTTGAGGCCCCAAAAATTCCGGTATTCTTGGCAAATAATCCCGGGATTTTCAGGATTTGTAATTTGCACTGGTGAAAATAATAGAAACTACTTTTCTTGACCAGTATTGGCTATATTTCTATTTTTTATTTAACAAATAATATTTTATTATAAATGTCCAATTATACATATAACACCGAGCTATATTAAATATTTAAAAAAAGGAAATTCTGAAGAATTTAAACATTTGGTGCATAAGGACTGGTAAGTATTGAAAATGACCTTTTAAAGTTTGATCCTTTAAATTTCGCAATATTTATTTTTGAAAAAATTGTATGATAAGGCGGCCGCAGTGCGCGCTTCCACTCCACATAGCCCGGGGTTCAAATCCTGGCCAAAGCAACATCGCAAACAGTCGGCGTAAAACTGTATGTCTCTCCCCTTTGTGTGACAACATCAAGACGCACGCCACAAACCGGAGAAGAAGATCAGCCAAACACTAACATATGTATAAGCGCCAATCTATTATTTTTATTATTATTATTATATGTTAAGGACTTATATAAACTCAATAACATTCTCGAATTTCGTCCTTCTAACTTAATCAGCTTATAAAATTACCTATTCGTCCTTGTGAATCCAAAAAATTGCAATTATTTCAATTTCTAAAGAAAATTCCTCTTGCATTTGGTACCCACATTTTTGCTCTACATATATTGCATTGAAATTTTTAAAATAACTTTTGGAATTAATCATATCTTTGAAATTAGAAAGTCCTTTAAAATAAATCTTGACGTCAGAGAGAAAAAATAAAAACGCTTCTTTAAATAAAAAAGTAGGTTTCAAACCCATCTATTTATTGTTTATTTTATGGTAGGAGAGCTTGTCAAACAATACGGAAGCAATTTTTTCGATTTAAGTTGTTGAAAAGAAATTAATATCTAAATCCCGGGACTAATCCCGGGATTCCGGGATTGTAAATACGACATCCCGAAAATCCCGGGATCGTAAAAAGCGAAAAAATTAACATCCCTAACCCTAATGCACGTACATTGACAAACTCGATAACGTGAAAATCGCTATAAATCGCTAAAGTTCAGACCATTTACTTCTCTCCAGAACCCGTATTTTTTGCAGAGTGAAAAAATTGGTGAATTTTTTTCTACATACATACATCTGTTTTTTTGTGTTCATTGCGGTTATAAGTAGGGTTGCCAACATTTTGTAAGATATTTATAGTACTTTTTCAATAAAAAACTGAAAAAATATAGTACACTTCCAATATATATAGTATTTTATTTAAAAGAACAAAGTAAGTAAAAATCTTTTTCTCAATATATTAGTTTTTGACAATTTTTTGTTAACCACGAAAGTGTTGTATGCTTTATAACAATCAATATTTAAATTAATATAAATCAAAAGTTAATTTTTTATTAGTGAGATAGTAGCTTCATTTCTCTCATCTCGCCATTTCACATCCATAACTGAAAAAACTCTTCCAGTGAATGCCGAAGTAGCAAGAATAGAGAGTAGAAATGAAATAATTTTAAGTAAATTTGGTAATTCATTATCAGTATTTTTAAAAATGTTTCCATTTTTGATCTATGTTTCTATTCATAAACTCACCAAGACATTTTATTTTGAAGAATATTTCTTTTAATATTGGTATTTCAGTATAAAGATCGTCCATTTTAATACACATATTATCTTACAATTTACTGAAATATATTTATTTTTATAATTCAAGAAATATAGTATTTTTGCGTACTATATTTTTTTTTTCAACAGTATATAGACGCAGACCGAAAAATAGTACAATACTATATATTATAGTACGGTTGGCAATCCTAGTTATAAGTGAAAAATATTCTTCTTTGCTGTTTTCGTCAGATTCTGTTTAACGTTATTTTTGTAGATATCTCGGCTGTGAGGTGTTTTTGGAAAACATCAGATTTTTTACTAACTTGAAAGTGTGCACAACCTTCGTGTCTGACACAAACAACACAAAGCGAATTCATTCAGGGTGATATCGATAGAGCAGAAACAAAAACTACAATAACAAATTATGCGCACATTAGAATGTACGACAAACATATCATTTTGACATTTAGAGGTACCGGGGTAAATATTTTATTGTTCTGCCAACACCACCTTGTATAAGTTCGCCTTGCTACAACAGTATTTCTTTGTGTTATACATAACTTGTATAATTGAAAATAAGTCACTGATCCCTCCCAACCGTTAAATTTGCTTTGTTTTTGCAAGAACGCTCTACAATTATTAGTCTTATATATAACTAGTAATGAATGAAATGCATATTATGTCTAGTTTTTTGCACAGAAACTCCTCATTTTGTTGGTTCTCGTGCTGTTGAGAGCCACTAGCCTGAGATCGCTCGAATTATTTTTCCGGGCAAGTTAGTGGAAACTATCAAACTGCCAAGAGAATGAAGAACATTTAAATTTTAACTACTAAATATATAAAGTGTACTATTAATTTAACGTTATTGTGTTCGTCGCAGTTTCTTCACGTTTGTTATAGCATTTCGTACTTACGCTCAATTGCCCGAAATTAACCTAAACCTAAAATGTCGACATAAATATAAAATCAACGCTGAGCTGCTAAGCATTTTTACTAAAATTTCACGGGATATAAAACTGCATACCTAAAAATATTCTAAAAATTCAAATTAAAAAGTTTTAAATTTCGTTAAAGTGTTTCTAAATTTTGTATAAAGTTTGAAACTACGATTACTAAGATTAAAAGTTCAGACTTAATAATACGGAACACATGCTAGTATTTTAGTATATTGACCAACGCAATATATTTTTGTTCAGGAATTTTTTGAAAAAAATTTTATATATTAAAGTCGCGGACCCATTTTAGATTTTGCTAGCGTTTTGACTGTTTAGAGTAAGAAGCTTATGTTACTCAGGAATTAAGTGTGCGTATCATAGAAGAAACACAGCTACGAGTCGACCTGACCTGCTCACCCTTTATCAAAAAACGTTGTTTGAAGTTGCCAAATTTTTAAAATTCGCAATATTTAGCTTACGAAATGAACGTGTTGCCTGCTAGATATAAATATGAAACTTACGGAATTTATAGTTCGTATCTTCAACCGGCTGCACCGCTCGTTTTGTTATTTTTATGTTTAGTACATGTGCAAGTGGTTTTTGTATAGCCAAAATTGGCCCAACTTTACATTTTATTATCTTACAAATTTTCGAAAATTCTCATATCCTCCGTGTTCGATACATCAATCTTATGTAGAATATTCCGCTGAATCCAAATATCTGTGGTCATAAGCAATAACCGCCTAAGTCGACTTAAGAAAGTTTTGAGTTATATATTTTTGTTGAGAAAATATTTTTGTTTCCCCATAAGGCTAACATTACAATTCAAATGTTTAAAACGTTTTTTTTCCAATTTAGGTTTCTCGACTTAAGCGGTTATTGCTTATGATCAGGGCCGAAGAAAATAAGCACGAAAAAATCAACTTTAAGCACATAGATAAGCACTAAAACATTGGTAAATATGCTTGGAAATATGCTCGCAAAACAACAAAATTAAGTACAGTTTATTGTTTTGTTATTTATTCAGTTTATTTCAAGGATTGGAAAATTACAAGGGATGTGCAAGAGTTGCTTGATATTCTCAAATAATGGAGATCTGCGCTGGTCGTTTTAATTTTTTTTTAAATATTCGTTGTTCTCCGTTTCAGATAAATTATGTTAATCTGTTCAATAACACCAATGCCCTCCCCGTATAGACGAACCATTGGTTTTAAAATTTTGTATCCAAGCAGAAATGCAATTGAAGTTACAGATTAATAAAAACCAAATTTGTTTTTACGTTATTATTTGTACACATTGCTTTGCGGCCCTGCTTATGACCACAGATATAATGGATGCCCATTTTGGCAATGAAACGGTTTTCAAGTTATTTTAAAATTTCGCTACTTTTGTTATTTTAATGTTAATTTTACATTGTTGTACTATTATTTGTGTAAATAGAGATTATATCTTACCTTTTAATTCAACTTCTGGTCCTTTTGTGTCAGTTTTTTATTCGATGGTTTAACAAAGGGATTGAAATAAATTACGAACAAATATAATTATGAATGTGAAAGAATTTCTTGAGTTTCAATGAAGTTGTGGACATGCATGTACCGCAATGTAAGATTATAAAATTAGGTAGATTTTATATATATAAAAAGCACTTGCACATGCATTTAACATGAAAATAACAAAACTAGCGAAATTTTAAAATATCTCGAAAACCGCACCATTTTCACAATGTGAGACCATCATATTTGGATTTAGCGGAAAATTCTTCATGAGATTGATGTATCGAACGGCGTGGTTATGAGAATTTTAGAAAATTTGTAAGATAATAAAATTGGTTAGGTACTAAACGTAAAAAATAACAAAACGAGCAGTGGAGCTGCTTGAAGTTAAAGATACGAGCTACATATATTTAGATTCCGTAAAATTCATATTTATATCTAGCAGGCGACACGTTCATTTCGTAACCTGAATATTGCGATTTTTAAAAATTTCGCAGTTTCAAGCAAAGGTTTCTTTTATAAGGAGTGAGCTGGTCGGGTCGACTCGTTGCTGGGTTTCGTCTACTATATGCACACTTAATTCCTGAGTAACATAAGCTGCTTACTCTAAACAGTCAAATCGCTAGAGTCGATTAAAGTTCACAAAACATAAGTAAATTTTAAGACGCTGCCATTATCCGGAGGTATTGACTTGTACGATTTTCTTTGCTTGCGTTAGAACTGTCATCCTTTCCCTTCAAAATGCCGTCAAGTGGATAGATATCTTGAAAACGAAACATTTTAGAACTAAATTGCTTAAAGCATAAAAATCGCGATTTTTAAAACTTTTGATTCGGACAAGCGGAAACGAGCGTTTCTAAGAATTTAATTTTGCGTAGAGTCCCTCAAAGTTATAAAAAAATCTAAAATGGGTCCGCGACGATTTTTTGTATATTCAGACGCTTTCATATGGAATGACTCTAAACTATTAGTTGGTATTCGGTAAAGCTTTAAACTATGAACGGAATCTAATCTCATCGTTTACGAGTTGTAGTAGTTAGGACAGCTTTAGTAAGCGTTAAGGATTAGACATGGATTACACAAGGAATATAGACAAAAGCCACTGAGTCACTTAATAACAGAAGTAAGAGTTTCATTTTTTATTTTAAATTAAGTTTTTATTGCTAAGGACCATCGCTATTTCGAGTATTTTTTACCGTTACACCGCTAAAAGCCTCACAATTTTGGTGGCCCCTTATGGTTATCCAAGCATGCGTAACCTTTCCTTATGATCGCAAAACTTAATAAATACATTCATTTAAAAATCAGCAGAGCTACACAATTAACCAGAAATAACTTTCTGTATTTTTAATATTTGACCTACGGGGAGTGAACTTAGACTTTTCCGACAGCGAAATAATAATTTTCTACTCTTTCAATCCACTCATAGATCTTTCATATAAATCTTTATAGTAATCAGGGCTGCCAGATTTTTTTTAACGTTGAGTTCGTAAGAAAAAACTGTATTTTCAACAAAAAATCATATCTTCATAAGCTGAGGGAATTTTGGAAAAACAAGATTTTTAAATTGTATTAAACAAATAGACATAAAGAAACATTTATTTTATATACTTCATTTCAATTCAGTTTTAATTGCAATCTGTACGTAATACATTCAGCAAATTACACAGGTTTACAAAAAAAAAGTTTTTGCATATTGAACAAAACCTCTATATCCCCATGTTATTCGACGCCCTGAATGCGATCCAAGGTCTGTTAGCCTCCATCACGTCAGGTTCGAGGTAATTTGAAGGTCAAGTACAGAAAAATGCATTGAATAAACCTGAAAATTCAATACAATTCTTCTGAATTTGATCTTGGGATGACCTTGAAGAATTAAGGAATTCAGCGACAACAAAAAAAAGTTTTCTTTTCTTAATTTTTATTGAATAAATTTTTTGTCCTATTTGACCCTCAAAGGACCTCGAACCTGATATTATGGAGGTTAACGGATCTTGGATTCGGGTTCAGCGAGTCTAAAACCCCATTTTATATGGCGTCTGACGTCAGTAATTTAAACATGATTTAAAAAATTCAGAGAAATGTACTTAGAGAAGAAGTATGGGTATCAAACTAAATCCTGTAGAATTTAAACAGATTCAAGTTTCTGGTGCAGAAGGGCTGGTAAGAGCATTGAAAATGTCCTTTTAAGATTCTATCCTTGAAATTTCGCAATATTTGTTTTTAAAAAAATTGTATTTTAAGAACTTGTATAAACTCGATAACATCATCGAATTTCGTTCTTCTAACTCAGCTTAAAAATTATCTCTTCGTCCTTGTGAATCCAAAAAATTCAATTTTTTAAATTCTAAACAAATTTCCTATTGCATTTGATACCCATATTTTTATTTTAACTTGCATTGAATTTCTTCAATAATTTTTGAAATTAATCATATCTTTGATATTACAGAGTCCTTTAACATAAAATCCTGACGTCAGAGAGAACAAATAAAAACGCCACTTTAAATAAAAAGTAGGTTTCAAACCCATTTATTTATTATATATCCCAAGGTAGGGGAGCTTCTCAAACAAATAGAAGCAATTTTTTCGATTTAAGTTATTGAAAAGTTATGCATATCTAAATCCCGGGATTAATCCCGGGATCCTAGGATTGTGATAACGGCATCCCGAAATTCCCGGGATCGGAAAAAGCTGAAAAATTAACATCCCTCGTTGACTATGATTACTCGGCCGTGCTATCATAGCAGCACAGTGCAACTAAGCGCATTTTAAAATTTTCAGACAATAGCTGCATGCGATTATCGATTATATTTTTTGTTGTTTATGAAGTCTTTTTCTTTAATCAAAATATGTTGAAAAATAAGTGAAACTAAAAAAAAAAATTTGCCAGAACCACAGAGTCAGGAAAATCGACGAAAAGGAGGTCATAACGGACGTGACAAAAACAGAAGTGGTTACAGAGTACATGCAAAAATAAGCAAAACTCCGTGAATCCTGAGAGATTTTCCTTTTTTAAACATTCTTTAAATAAACTCAAATTACGGACCGTTACAACCAATTCAGACGCCATTCGTTGTTGGTTTAATTTTGAATTAAAATTTGATAATGGACGTGACATGTCGGAAGTGACATATTTCACCCCCATACAATAACTTAATTTTGTACTTAATTTTTTCAGTTCATCACTCCACAGTTTCACGTTTTTATAACTTTTTTGCCATCTGAATACGAAATTTAAAGTTATAAAGCCGTTTGTACTCATTTAATGTAATAATAATAATAGATTGGCGCTTACACATATGTTAGTGTTTGGCCGAGCTTCTTCTCCGATTTGTGGCGTTCGCCTTGATGTTGACACACAACGCGGAGGGACCTACAGTTTTACGCCGACTCCGAATGGCGATTGTATTTTTATGAGAAGCTGTTTTTCATGGCAGAAATACACTCGGAGGTTTGCCATTACCTGTCGAGGGATGACCGCTGTTAAGAAAACACCTTTTTTCTATATTTTTTGCGATGTTGCTTTGACAAGGGTTTGAACCCAGGTGCTGCGGAGTGGAAGCGGGCACTGCTTACCACTACACCACAGCGGCCAGTTTGGACTCATTTACTTGCATTTTTAAAGAAACACCCGTATGTAAGTTGCGAACAATATCATATTGAGTTTGGTTGTAAATGATATCTTCGATTTGACGCCAAAGATATTCTTTCAATATTTCCTCTGGCTACTGGCAAAGGCGCAACTTTCATAATTTCTCCTCGATGTTAATGGTTGACACCTAATTTTTAAGATAATTTTTACTGTTCTGCCGGTGCACTCGTCCGAAATTCATAGAAGATTATAACGCCATCTTTAAACCTTAATTTGGTTCCTTACTTCGGCCAAAGAGTTATTGCCTTCTTGCACATCGCACATTCTTACACATTTCAGCAATAAGCTCAAAGTCCTCATTAGCAGCTGCATAGTTTCCCCGCCACTGCCAGCTATTTATTTGTGAATGGATTTTCGACCAAACTTTCAAAATACCAAAAACTTAACAAGATTAATGAATTCAATTTGTTTGCGCACAATTCAGTACATTGAGTAAAATTTCAAAATTACCGCTTTTCGCATTCGAAAATTCAACAAACAATGCTTCTACTTGTGGCCTAGTCAATCTGCGCCCTCTTGAAAAAATTCTGTTGCTTTTGTTTTTCGTGGGAGCAGGCACACTGATAGTCTGACTGACACGCGTCATCAATAAGCGCCTTTGGACTGCGACAACTACAAAAACCAAAAGGTAAAGACACCGCTCTTAAAATAGCGATAATCATCCTTGCCCTCTGCCACGGAACGAAACAACACCAGCAGCTGACAACAGCAACAACAAGGTAGTGCCATACCGCCGCTCTGATTTATCTGGTGGACTGATTTTTCGACTCTTCATTTGGTGTAGGTACATATACATATCATTGAACTCTTTTGTTTTCCTTTTGTAGTTGGTGAAATGGTTGGTAATCCAAAGTACCGTTGATGACTAATTTAGATTATTAACTTTTTGAATTCATTTTTTGTTGTCTTAATTCGAAAGCGCTAGTACGCTTTGGTATTTGCTTTTGTTTCTTCTTATATTTTGATGAATTGCACACACTCGTAAATCCATACATACATATGTGCATATGTATGTATGTACACTAGGGTGACCCTTATTTTAATTTATCGGATTTTGTTGGGTGAATATTCATGAAAAAACGTGTTATCCAAAATTTCAGGTCAATCGGAGAAAGTTGAGGCGTGCTGACCGCCCGCCAAAATTTTAACTAAATGTCGTATTTTAGTTGTTAATGGTTATTTAAAAACAAAACAATAGTGATAAAGTTGTAAGTTGTTACAAAGTAAATATATTTACTAGAAATACTTAAGTTTTCGTATTAAGCTAAGACTAAATTTTGGCTTTACGTACCAATGGCATTAATTTTTCCTTTGTGCAGTTAGGATAACAAGTTGATGCTCAAAGTCTGTAACCGCTTTGTTCTCCTAAAAATGTTGTGGACAAATCCAAAAGGGAAATATCATATAATTTTTATAAAATTATTCCATTGTTTTGTGTAGTAACACTGTTTAGTGAAAAAGAATAAAAACAGATCATCCGCTTGCTCTACTATCCCCATTTATTCATTTACTTAATGTTCTTAACTGTAAAAAAAGAGCCACTGTACATAGATAATTATAACGATGGTAGGCCATAACGATTTCTTAAGATAGAAACCATGAGAAAACGGTAACAGTGCATGATAAAAGTTTAATTCGTCTGTAGAAGGATCAAATTCAGTTTATGTATGCGCAAAACTTTTTTCTGAAAGCACGTCTCTTACTTCTAGATCAAATGATTTTTTTCTAAATGTTTGTAAAGGCCTTAAACTTGTAATAAGAGGATCCAAAGAATCAAGTAGACGGTAAAATACATCTCAAGTTTAGATTGCCTTGAAGTTTTTCTGCTAAAACGCGATTCCTGTGCCTTTCACTTAGTCGTCCAATCGGTAGAAGGAAATTCAATACAATTACGGCACCATACATTAAAATTTTGTGCACTGGTGTTGTCATTGGATGCCAGGGATAAAGGCTGGCACACAATCCCGCAGTATCCAGACATAGCGTCTTGAATTTTATATTATCTATTTTAAACGCACTGGATACTGTTTGCCAGTTTTTTCTAACCAGACTTTTTCGGATTTATAAAATCTGTTTTTGTCATATCGACTGCTGAGTGGAAGATCGACCTATGTATCTCGGCAGCCATTTCGAAAACCGTCTATCTCAAAAAACTTTTCAAGAACGCCCTATTTAAAAATTTTATTGAAAAACACCCTTTCTCAAAATTTGGTTGAAGAACGCCACTACAAAATGTATTGAAAATGTGCTGATATAGGGTGTTTTTGAATCGGCAGCTGAGATAGGGTGTTTTTGAAACGAGTTCTGAAATAGGGCGTTCTGGAAAAGTTTTTTGAGATAGAGCGTTTTCGAGCTGGCTGCCACTTTAGGTCGATCTTCCACTCAGCAGTCGATATATTCCAATTTAAAGTAACTCGACTTTTGAAATTGCCCAAAGACTGTTGCAGCTTTTTTCTTTTCGAGGCTGGACAGTTGGTTTGAAAGATATTCCTCCACAATGCTCAACTTGCTTACACAAATCCCGATTTTGAATGGATAAATTGGTTCCGTCTTGAATAAAAGTTATCAGTTTTGAAATAAAGAATAAATACAGACGTTACTTACCGTTAACTTCAATTTAGTTGCAATTTTTCTTAAAACACTTCCACGTGGTTCATAAATTCCAAACAAGTAAGAGAAGACCGTGCCTGATAAAAATTAATATGTTCACATATATACCTCAAAAATGTGTTCAGTGCTTGTGCAATTGTTTTAAGCTTACTATTTAATATATCTCTGGTCATAAGCAATAACCGCCTAAGTCGAAAAACTTGAATTCGAGATAAAACGTTTTAAACGTTTGGATTGTAATGTTAACCTTATGGGGAAACCAAAATATGTTCATCTATAACTTTTTAAATAGCCTAGCTGGCGAGATGGGGATTTCACATACACATGGAATAGTACTTGCAGAATACGATAGCATATATAACTCAATCCTTTCTTAAGTCGACTAAGGCGGCTATTGCTTATAACCATAGATATAAAGCCTTGTGGTTATAATTAAAAAGATTCAGGAAAATAACCCTAAACCCTAAATAAAATTCACCATGAAAAAATTAGTTTACTACAAATTATTCCCAACATCTCGGAAACCAATGAAACTATGTAATGATGAGAAGCTGTAGAGCAATCAACATACATTGCTTTTTCAACAGCCTTCTAAACTTATGGTAACCTTAAACATCAAAAAACATGCTTTAATAACACACATGAACTCACTTTCGATATCGGAAAAAAAATTTTCCTGACTGAAAAGTAAACTTTGAGCTGTTGTACGTGGCAACTGGTAGCAGTTAGGAGCCCAATGTTTATACATGAAATTTGGTACTTTCTTATGACTCTCCTTATATATTTTTTTTATCTTAAACTCTGGATATATCTGCATTCGTTTTTTTTTATTAAACTGGTAAATTTTTGACAAAAGAACAAAATCATTGTGTGTTGCTATAAGAGTCAAAGGGGCAGATAACCACATCTCAACGTATATGGATACAATCAAGGCGTATTGCGGGCGTTATGTCAAACGTCAATTCACCCCTAAGTTTACACGTATTTTGTTTTTGCTTTTGAAGAAATCAGTTGATCTAACAACACCACCTTGTGTAAATTCGCTTTGGATACAATAAAAATACAAATTTGGCACAGCTGATTTTGTTTCTCTGGCGATAAGGCGAATTCATTTCGAAATAAAAATATTATTAAACAGTATATATGTATGTAGCTTTTGCTACTTCACCTTTAAAATAAATAAGCAAAAACAAAATAGCTCAATTATGTTACTTTTTATTATTTCAAATTATTTAACTGCCACAACTAAATAAGCTTAGTTTCAGTTACATTTTTATTAGCGTAACGCTGAACGCGCTAATTAGGGATGACCGTAAGGCTTTAACTTTGAAATACAATTTAAAGATAGTTTCCATTTTTCTTGCATGATTCAAACCATGTTAGCCACAGTTTAACTTAAAAGAAATCATTGGAAAAATTCTAACTGTTGACAAAAGTGGCTGCCACGCCTCTCCAATCAAAACGGCTGCAGAGTATAACAATGTAAAACCATTGAGAGGCAGGGGGTCGTTTGCCAGCAATATAATTTTAAAATTCAAAACTCAAACTCACACACACAGTCCCATTTTCAATCTCAAACAACATCAATTGTGAACAATTTCATTTTTTTTATTCTCAATTTTATATGATTTTAAAATGCTGGCAAACGTCAGAAAAAAAATCATGGCCGACGAATTGAGAGAATGAATTTACTTTGTAACGTTTTTATCATGGTACATACCATGATAAAAGCATAGTAAGGTAAAACCGTTCTCTCAATGCGTCGGCCATGATTTTTTTTTGAAGTTTGCCAACATTTTAAAATCGTATAAAATTGAGAGTAAAAAAAGGAATTGTTCAAAATTGCTGTTGTTTGAGATTGAAAATGAGAATGTGTGTGTGAGTTTGTGTGTAAAATTTTAAAATTAAATTGCTTGCAAACGTCAAGAATTTGAAAAATTCCTCTCAGCGGTTCAACCTTCCTATTTTTTATCATGGTACATACTACGCAAATATGTACATACATATGTACGTAGCTCCTAAAAATGAAAAATACGAATACATATATACGTTCATACATATGATTAATTTTACGATAAATTACATATTAATTAATAAGAATCTAATTAATTTGCTTTGCAAAGTTCCTATAGTGAATAGGGCGAGGTAGATGACATCTAGATGTCGCCCTATGTACTACGTTCGCTACAGCGGAAATAGACGAGACGCCATTTCTTTAAAAGTTCCTATAAAAAGTCTAGTGCATACGGCGACATCTGTAGTGAATAGGGCGAGGTAGATGACATCTAGATGTCGCCCTATGTACTACGTTCGCTACAGCGGAAATAGACGACACGCCATTTCTTTAAATAAAATTAATTGGTGCTCGTTTGTATGTACATACATATGTAAATGCATGTGTGTGCACCTTTCTATTAATATCGTTGAATTATTTTAATATCTATCGCAAAATTTTTTTACAGACAAGACAAAAAAGTAGAAAATAAATAATATAAAAAAAAAACTTTTTAATATACAACGCTTTTATAAATGGACTAAAAAGTAGAAAATAATATTTCTCAGTCCCATAGAATTTGTTTTGATAACTTTTGATTTTGAAATTTTAGCAAAAGTCGTTATAACCAATTTATGAGATTGAAAATGAAAAGCGTGGGGCGCATGCAATACAAAGCATTATATTTAATTGACAATAGGCAAACTACATAACATAGACCTAAAATTTCTTCAGCGAAAGTACAAATTTGAGATCGATTTTAAGCGGTCGTTATTCATATATCCACATACATATGAACATATATTACCCTTCATATCAATTCAGGTGGCTATTATATGCGCCCCACGCTTTTCATTTTCAATCTCATAAGTTGGTTATAACGACTTTTGCTAAAATTTCAAAATCAAAAGTTATCAAAACAAATTCTATGGGACTGAGAAATATTATTTTCTACTTTTTAGTCCATTTATAAAAGCGTTGTATATTAAAAAGTTTTTTTTCTATATTATTTATTTATTAATTAATATGTAATTTATCGTAAAATTAATCATATGTATATGTATATATGTATATTTACAAAAATATAAAAGAATTTAAACCTATATACGTACATACATATGTATATAAGTAGGTATAAATTCTTTTATATTTTTGTACACATACATATGTATGTATGTAAAACAAAATATTACAGCAATTACTCAGATTTCTGGTTAATCAGGTTATGATTAATTAGTTTGCTGATTAGTCAAATTAATTAGATTCTGATTAATTAACATGTAATTTATCGTAAAATCAATCATTTTGATTAATCAAAAATAATTATTCTTTGATTATTTAATTAATCGCACATCCCTAACTTATATTGAAACTTTGGATGGCGGTCGACACGCCTTTATTTTATCCGACACATTTTTTCGTGAATATTCACCAATCTGGAGGGTGCGACCTAACAAAAATTAAAATTAAAATTGTTCCATATGGCTAAGGACCACCCTAATGTACACATATTAGGGCGGGTATGTTTTTTTTTAAATTTCGAGTATGCAGTTTTATAGCCTATTTGATTTTAGTATAATAAAGTGCAAATTTTAAATGTCTTAAAATACGCGCTAATTTTAACCTTTTTATATGATGGCGTTATGCATTTTCTTTCATATAAAAAAATGTTAAACTTTGTACCATCTTCTTCTCCGCATTTGGCGCTGTAACTGCCGACTTTGGCCAAGATCAACAAAGCACGCCAGTCTTTTCTCTTCTGTTCCGACTGACGCCAATTGGAAATACCAAGTGAGGCTAAGTCCTTCTCCACCTGGTCATTCGATTGCAGTGGGGCCTCCCTCTTTCTATTCTACCACCAACGGGTTCCGGGTTGAATACTTACAGAGCTGGATCTTCGGTATCCATTCGAACGACATGGCTAAAACAGCAGAGCCTCTGTATTTGAATTCGCTGCATTATGCCGATGCCGTTGTAAAGCTCATAAAGCGCACATTATTATACTAGAATGGAATGGGCTATGTAACTGCATACGCGAAACTTTTTAAATTCTTATTAAAAAGTTTGAAATTTTTGACGAAGTTTTGCAGAGTCCTTCTACTTAATATTCGTACAGAGATTGAAATTAATTGTTAACTTTTTCCTTTATTTTGCTTGTATTTAATATGAGTAATTACCTCCTTCGAGTTGTAATCTCATTTTTCCCAATAGGCAAAAACTGCAGTTAAGGCTTGGTGGAAATGAACTACGGCTCAAGCCAAGTTGTCACATATGTTATAATTTCTGGAACTCTTTCTCGTATTAAAACAACGACAAGAAATAAGAAAGTTGCCTTAAAAGAGCAATAACATTAAGTTACAGAAACGCTACAAAGGCACTCAAACTTAAAAAAATTGAAATTTTTATAATTTGTAAAAATTTTCGGGCAAATGACGCCAAATTTTTTACCGAAACCGAACCATATCCGAACCGGAACTTCATGGCCTAATTTTTCCGTAAACGAACTCGAACCAGAACGCTCAGTAGAACACTAACTATTATACATACGAACATATGCATTTTTGGAAATTTCCACTTCAGAGGGGCGCCTCTGACGGATGTTTTCGAAAAAATATAAGTCCAGGAATGGATTCATCATATCAAAAACACTTCTTTACGACACTACAGGAAAATTTTAAGGAAAGGAAACCTATTTTCTCAGTTTGGCGAACTAAAATTGATTTCAGACTCATGGTTTTTTCAGAAAATTTGCTAAGAAATACACGTAGAATCCTCCTTTTCTATACGCGCATAGCCTTTTCGGCTATACCCATACAAAATTTACCCACCCTAAGATGTGTACATACATGCAT
Organism: Rhagoletis pomonella; assembly: GCF_013731165.1. Taxonomy (NCBI): domain Eukaryota; kingdom Metazoa; phylum Arthropoda; class Insecta; order Diptera; family Tephritidae; genus Rhagoletis; species Rhagoletis pomonella. The sequence continues at coordinate 69,544,802 of NW_023458556.1, forward strand.
AGTAACATTTCCATTTATAGGACGATGCTTTGAAATTTTAAAATCTTTATTTTATTTTGTTATAACCTGTTTTCTGATAGGCATTGCCTTTCATCAAATCATTTACCCTATTTCTCCTATGTAGACTTGATTAATTTGCGTATAATTTTTATTTATTGCACTTTCAAACGCGACTCAGATTATTTGTGCGTATAACTCAATTCTATATATTTTCTTCGCCGCCTTCTTCGTCGCTATTATGATTTGATGTTTGCTTACAAAGTACAGTTTCGCCCATTATAATCAACCTAAGCATAAACGTCTCCATTATTATATACATTTATATGCATACATATGTATGCATGCCTGTATCTAATATTTTTTTGTACTGGTTAAAAAGCCTCAATAACCTGTAGGTAATCAACCAATAATAACTTGGTGAACTCAAGATAATGAGGCCTTCTGTTGACTACATCTGCTACATCAGTTTCATTTCCATGTGAAAATAGAGATGGTTTTATTCGGTCTTTAAATACCTGCTCTAAACTTTGCGAATACTTTCAATATCTGAACCAGTACAAAAAGCTGCGATTTTAATGGAGTATTTTTTTTTTTGGAATATCAATGGTTCAGAAGGCGCAGCAGTTGAGCGCAACCGCTGCTAAAAAAATCGGTGATCGTTATGCGTAATGTGTCCGTATTTCGAAGTAGAGTTAAATGTACTTCTTTGCAATATTTTGTACTTCAGGTCCTGTACTTCTCCGATCTTCTGGACGATCGTCAAGTCGCCGGGGATCGATTGCATCATACCTGCCAGCTGTAAAGGGCGCTGGTGGTGTCGTGCAATTGGTTGGCTCCTATTTATTCGAAATGCGTGGGGCCGGGTACATCCCCAAGGTTTGGAGGGTAATCAGTGTTGCGTTCATCCCGAAAGCCGGAAAAGGCTCTCATGTTTCCCCTATGAGTATTAGGCCTATCAGTCAATCTTAGTTTTTGCTACACACGATAGACTGATAGACCTGGACATAAGAAACGCGATTCCTCGTGACTGTCTTTCAAGAGCTTATTGCAAGAAAAGGTCGGTGGATACCGTCCCGCGCACATTGGTAACGTGGTAAGAGGAAGTCTTCACGCATAAAAATTATGCAGTGGGGGCCTTCCTCGATATCGAGGGGGCTTTCAACAATGTCCCTCAAGAGGCAATAATCAACACTATTCAAAATCAGGGCGTTGAAACCAACCTAAAAAGGCTTTTCTACAGCGTACTTCGTGACAGAACTGACGCGGCAGAGTGGGAGAGCGCCTGCACTCAGCGCAGAGTTAATAGAAGCACTCCGCAAGGCGGTGTTCTATCTCCCCTGCTCTGGATCGCGGTTGTAAACGACCTTCTAGATTGACTGGAAAAAGTGGGCTGTCGGATGATCGCCTATGTAGATGATGTGGAACTTTTGGTTAAGGGACGATTTCTAGACACCCTATGATCTGGCTCAAGGTTTCCCGAACCGGGTTACTAAGTAAGTGGGCAATCAATGGCGGCCTCTCAGTAAATCCTTGAAGGATGGAACTGGCCTTGTTTACCAGGAAGTGTTCGTTTACGGCTCAGACAGGGTATAGTACCTAGGCTTGACCCTGGATGGGAAGCCTAACATTGAGGAAAGGGTAAGAAAGGCGACGGTGGCCTTGTCCTGCTGTGGGGGAGCTATCCGTAAAAGGTGAAGTCTCTCGCCCAAAGTAATTCACTAGCTTTATGAAACCAGATTCAAGCCTATCTTATTTCAGAGCCCTTGTCTGGTGGAACTCTATAGAGAAGGCTACACTTGTAAAATAACTGCAGCGTTTACAGTGGATCGCCCTAATCGAAATTAGTGAAGCATTAGGAAGCACACCTACACTGGCGCCTAACGTCATGTTGAGCACGGGGCGTGCGGATATTGCAGACAGGGTGGTCGCAGCACGAACTGTGATTATGTTTAGGGAAACTTTCCACCAAAACTATGTTCAGGCTTCCGGACTCCTGCAGGGTCTTTGAGTTAAAAATAGCTGCCATCAAGGAAGCGGCCAACTCCATGCTAAAGGGTGTGATGGTGCGTTCGAAATCGGCCTCTTTCCTCCTGCCGTACACTCTTGGATGGTTGGGCCTAGCGTTAGCTCGGCGAGCGCCAGACCAACACGCATTCTCCGTGCACGCGATAATGAAATTGCGAACTCTATTAAATACCTAATAAAATGACAAAAGAAAGTGATGCTCGTTTTGTGACACTTAAAAATACTTTTTGCAGCGAAAGACACGAGTGACCCATGTTACCCCTTAAAGGGGCCGAAAAACACGTAACCTCTCAAGGGCTAACGATGGGGGTTCTGACAGGCCATTGGGGGATTGGAATACGCGCGGTAAGGCTAGGAATTTCAACTGAACCCATTTTGTGTCAGCTGTCAAGAGGAAAATGAGGTGGAATCATCTCCACACTTTCTTTTAAGGCCGGTCCACATAGAACTTTCGCGTTGACTTTGGCGTTGGTTTGCCAGAACGCACGTTAAAAGTATGCTTGCTACAATGAACGCTTGGCAGCGAATGCTTGGGCCACTAAACTAACGTACTAACGACAAAGTAATTTATTATTTCATATCAATAATTGCATTAAAAACGATATTTCTTGCCCGCACTTGATTAAAAAGGAAAAATATGTCACATAATTTAATTTATTTGCAACAGCTGACGAGCGACGCACGCGAAAAGTTGAGAGTAGGCCATCTTTTTGCTTAGTGTTGGCGTGAGCGTGGTTGAATTTTGCTATGTGGACGGCTGCATTTGAATTCATGTATTCATAGTCAGCTGTTGAAGCGACGCCAACGCCAACGCAACGCCAAACTTCTATGTGGACGGGCCTGTAGACTGTCCAACTTTCGCGGGGCTAAGATGGAAGCATTTAGGCTCCCACTTCTTCACTAACACTGAGCTCCCAGGGGTCGAAATTAGCGTTATTCGAAATTTGGTAATCGGCTCGCGGCGTTTCACTACTAAATTAAGTGTCTTCATTCCCGAATCGCGGGACTCGTGATCGAGTGATTACTCCTTTCGAATCGAATAAAACAAAATGACACCTGTTATCTTCACAATATAATTTAAACGGGCGAGACACACTCGCTATCGAATTCCGCGATCTCAAAATCAAATTTCGATTCGAGTTGCGTTTGATATTGAGTGCCGCGATTCGAACCCTGTACTTCCTTGGGCTATGAAATAGTTGGTCACATTAGTTACCTTCTGAACGGCTTGATACAATAGCTGTCAAATTCAACCCTAAAAAGTACACACTAACATGTTGTCTCAAATGATCAGAAAAATATTACTATCATCTAACACGCAACTGTTCAGTTGATCAGAATTACACAACAACGCGTTCAGAAGGCGCAATCGCAACAGTTACTCAGCTGTAATTAAAATATTTTCTCAGTTCTTATAATTAAAATTTTGATCAAAATTATTTTTTTTATATTGTTTATTTTTTAAAGAAACTTGACATCAAAAAATTCTATCTGTTTGTTAGTTTTGTAGAAAAAATAACAGTTTTGCATACTTTTGTTTCTTTGCTGTCATAAATTCGAGTATTATAATCAAATTTTTGCCGAAAATTGGTAACTTGCAGACTTACCACCATGTATGGTGGTAATGTTTCCACTTCAATCTGGACATCCCAGCAATTGCGGTGTCTTGCAGCGAATAGCCACGTGGACGTTTAAGTTAAATCCTTGAAGACCTTCCATAAATTCTGCTGTGAAAAAAATTATTGTAAAAGCAGAGTAGAGGGTATGGGATTAAAAACAGCTGCGGATTTCCAAAACGTGGCTAAAGGTGCCTAAAGCTCTTGAAGGAGTGGATAACTATTCCGTTAAAAACTAAATTTATAAATGTAGGCGACTCTCGCTCATTCGTACAAGTTTACTGAGTTTTGAATTTCTATGAAGTACATACCCAGCAAACACAGTTTCAAACGTTTGAGAAAAGTGTATTTCTCAATTTGATATCAAATGTTTTTCTCAAATGATTCTCAAATTGAAAACGAGGTTTAAATTTTACATTTGAAATTTATTTGAGGTTGATTTGAAGAAAGATGGCAAGTGTCAAACGATATAAAAATGCGCAGTAAAATCAAAAATTGTAAGAATAAAATTAAGATCAATTGAAAAAAAAAACAATGAATAGAAAAAAATGTTCAAACAGAAAGCCCACAAATAGTGGATTTGATGTTTGCGCGGATTGAAGAAGCTGTAGCCCTTCAAGACAAATGTATTATAAATTACTTTATCTTGATTGTTTCTTTTGTTATGTACATACATATGTACATCGCGAAGAAAAAATAAATATGAAATATACATTTCCTATAATAAATGTTATTTCCACATTTGAAGTACAATTGATAAATAACCTTTGACATTGATTTGAGAGTTAACGATATTCTCAAAAGGAGATCAAACTCCCCTTTTTATTGAGAAAGCTGTAATTTTCAAACCAATATCAAATCATTTCAAACGTTTGACATTTGAGAAAGGCTTTGATTTCAAATCATTCTCAAATGTATATCAAACCTAACTGTTTGCTGGGTACATAAATATCTATTATGTACTTATCTAAATATGTATAGAGTATTTTGAAACTGCGTATACGCTTACTATTTTTGAAGTGTTTTCTAAAATTTCCCCCACTACTTCTTTCTACTCATCTAAGGCAGTATAAAATTTCTTCGCCTGTTTTTTCTGACCCAATTTTTCTTAATTTCGTATACACAATTTTCTCACTCATAATTCATCATTTTCTCATTATGCTGCTGTCAGAAACATTAGCACTCAAGTAAAAATCCTTAAAATTATTTCACACTCACGGCCAGCTTCCTTTTGGCAATTAAACGCCACACTTTGCATCTTCAAGCATTGCCGCCTTGCTGCCAGCTGTTAAGGCGTGTGTAATGATCACTTTAAATTAATTTACCAATCAAAAAAAGTGCGACCCGCAGAGTGATTCGTAGAGCACACAGCTGAAGAACACCAAAAGCGCAGACTATGCAACATCAACGAACATACAAACTTATCCAATGCATTCAAGCGGGCGCTTATCCAAGTTTACCTAACTAATTTGTAGTTTTCGGTCTTTGTTGCTCAGTTCCTAAATCCATTTGCATGTCAACCCATTGACATATTGCCACATTGTCGAAGATTTACGTTCGCACTTCACTTTTCAAGTAAACCGCATGTTTCAGCATCGAACTCTTCTTTTAAGCCATTTTAATTGAATAAGCCTTAACGTTATTTCACCATTCACTCAAACATACATGCATACATATAAGTATGTATTTATGTACGTATGTACATATGTATGTAGAAGCAATATTTTTTAAATTTTGTTTTTGTATTTTCAGGTAAAAGCTTTACGCTTACAATCACCGTCAACACCAGCCCAATACAGGTGGCCACCTATGCCAAAGCTATTAAAGTCACCGTTGATGGGCCGCGTGAGCCGCGATCCAAGACAAGTAAGTTGGGTAAACCTGTTCGAAAGAGGATCCCGATACCTAGACATTCTCCTTCTCCCACAATTACTACTACTGTCAGTTCTACCAACACAAACACTTGCCAAACAGCTTCTCGCGAATTACAAATAATGGACTCACAATCACCAATCAAACATTCCCCTCACACATCGCTATCGCCGCCACGAATGTCCTGCGGATCGTTTGAGCAGAGTGATTGTGGTGATTCCATGGCATATAACGGTGAGAGTTTCCCCTCTTATAGTATGCATCGAATATCGCGAGATATATTCATTCACAACGCCCGTGTAAATACAAACCATCAAAGTATATCGATTGAGACATGACATTTTTACATTATATTTAATTTGACATTTTATTTTTTATGTGCATTTAAACTGTTAACATTCCTAAAGTTCAAATCCTAAATTGTTAGATAGCAATTAAAATAATATCC
>NW_023458556.1:69560762-69611201 GCF_013731165.1 Rhagoletis pomonella
CTAAAGTTCAAATCCTAAATTGTTAGATAGCAATTAAAATAATATCCGTTGCTAAAAAACTACTTAGCTCGAAGGCCGGATTAAGATGGGGACATGGCTAAAGGGCCGGAGGAAATTTAGATTAAATGCAATGTGTTTCCTTCCAATATCGATACATATCGCACACCGTCTTCAAAAGAGTCACAACTCAAAATATTGTATTTTTGAAATTATGCGCTAAGAATGTACACAGAGCTTTTATTTACCTTTCAGCAAAAGCTGGAGCAAATTTCTGTTATGGTTTGTTAAAAAAACCTAAGGTAAAGTCGGCCTTGCCCATATGATTAGCATGTGTTACGAAATAGTTTTTCACAATTTCTGACGAGCCTATTATTTTGAGTTGTGACTCTTTTGAAGACGGTGTGCGATATGTATATACATATCACACGTATAATAATATAAAGATGTAACTCAAAATTTACGTTTTTGGAGATTTCATTATGCAAATAATAAGTAGAATATGTTCAGTCTAACAGATAACCGAATTTCGCAAATATGGCGAAGACAATGTGGCTTTTCTTTTGTCTTTTTGTATACCAACTGTATGAATTGATAAAACTTTGAATGCGTTTTCCCACAAAATTGAAATTTTGAAATACTTCGTTATATTATTAAACGTGCGATATCATAACTGCATCGATTTGTCGGCCGCTGTGGTTTAGTGGTTAGCAGTGTGTGCTTCCACTCCGCTGCGCCTGGGTTCAAGCCCTGGTCAAAGCAACACCGAAAAAAAAATATAGAAAAAAGGTTTTTTTCTTAACAGCGGTCGTCCCTCGGCAGGCAATGGCAAACCTCCGAGTGTATTTCTGCCATGAAAAATAGCTTCTCATAAAAATACAACCGCCGTTCGGAGTCGGCGTAAAACAGTAGGTCCCTCGCCTCTAAGTGACAACATCAAGGCGCGCGCCACAAATTGGAGGAGAAGCTCGGCCAAACACTAACATACATATGTATTTATAAGCGCCAATTCTATATATTATTCTGAAAAAAGGCGCTTATTCCCAGCGATCTACAAGTCGTACAGAGACAAATTATACATCAAATTAAAGTGCTCTATTTGAAACTTTGCACAAACTTTTCTGATTTAAGATTCATTGAACCATTTTCGAAATATTTGCGTCGACAGATTTTAAAATTTTTACATTGAGCAAAGATTGCTACGTTCATTTCGATAGGCAGCGTCTCGGCGGGACATAATAGAATGAAAAATTGGGGATCAACTTGTCAAATAACGTTAAATTACAGGCATCTAGCCCTAATTTATATTCCATGCAAATATAGGTTCGAGTATTTTTTATGAAGTGTGAAGTAAAGTGTTTTGTGATATAATATTACTTTTCATTTTGTGAATTTGGTGCAAGGTCTAATAAAACAATTGCATGTCCTATTTAAAAAAAAAACACAAGATGTAAAGTTATACCTTGGGTTTATTGATGCAATCTATACATATAATATTATTTCTTGTTACAGTGTTGGTAAAATGAAGGATGTAATTAAGTAACTTAACAAATTATTCAGAAGTGTGACCAGAATACGGAGAAGTTTGTTAATCAATGGAAAAGCATATTCGTCGCATTTACCAAGAACTTCTGATGCTGATTTTGGGAATGGTTTTCGCTTTCCTTATTTGTCCATCGTTCCAACCACACTTTATACTCTCCTTCCAGATTGATACCGTTTTTTTCTAAGAAAAGTTCGTATCGTTTTCAAAGCGATTTTACGCGTTCTATAGCATTATTTTTTTCGTCAGGCGTATTATATTCCCCAATTTTACATCAGCTATTTGCGTGACGTCAACAGAAATGCTTTGTTCTCGTACAGAGTGTTGATAATTATAATAGTAAAGTCTGTTTGCTCTCAAAACAAGCAGAAAGACTAGCAAAAAATTGGCGTAAAATAGTTACTGCTTTTTTCTACTAGCTTGGCGTGTCCTTGTTCATCTTTATAAAATACGCTCTTATAATATAAATTTTTTAAAAACGGAAATGAACGACTATGAGAATGTTTTTAATTTTTATTATATTTTTCAAGTCATTAGTATTTTTATGCGCATACAAATGTCCGGTTACACAGTTGAAAGTGAAATTTCCTACATACATACATGCACCGCGGAAATAGACAAAAAGTAGTATCAGAAAGTTCGATTTGACATACATACAGACATTCATAGTATCTACATACCCATTGTTTTAATTTTTCACGTTGACGAAGAGTTTTACACGATTTCTTATTCTATAAATAATCTTGTGCAAGCCTAAAAAATGGTTACGATTGAAGATTACAAAAAAAAACTTAAATTTTTTTTCAAATTTCTCGTTTGCGGTAATATATTTTATCCGAAATTTTGCCTTTTAGAGCTCAGGAGGGGGGGGGACCATCGCCTTTTGTTGAAAATAAAGCAAAACTCAGATTTTGGTATTATGTATTTCCCATTTAAAAGTGAAATAAAGCAAATTTTGTGTTATTGCCATTTGTCTTATTTCACCCCCCCCGTTTTGAGTTCGTTGGACATTTCTGAATAAGAATAGCTTTATTCCGGTTAATTTATCACAGTTTTAAAATATGCTTTTTTTCGCGTAAAACATGGTTTCTCTGACCACTGTGCGTTGTTACGGTTTTCTTCCATATAAAAATAAATTGTGTTTATTCGTTATATGGGAGCAAATGCGACGAAAAGAATCAACGGTAATTTTGAGACTCTTGAAACTTGCACATTATCACACTAAAATTGAATGGGCTATAAAACTGCATACTCAAAAGAATTGTAACACTTCTGAGTAAATGAATCTGAAATTTGTATAAAAATTAATTTTTTTCTTAATTTCTGCAAAGTTTTAAACGTGGGTTTACATGGATATTTTTTTTAATTAACTTTATTTTGATTGAAATCGAACATACTGAAATAAAATTTTCAATGATTAACCATAAAACAATATGAATTGCATAAAGCTTATAAGGGAAAAATACCTTTAAGAAAAGAAAAGTGGATGATCTTTAGCAAATGATCACTAAACAGTATATTCCGAGTAGGGATGTTCCAATATAAGTAAATACGAGTATGTACTCGATACTTTTGTTTCAATACCAACTACTTTTTTTCATCGATACCTACTTAGTATCGAAATAAAAGTACTTGTATCGAATCGATTTGAGAAAGTGCCATATCTTTCGGTCATATATTTTCTATGGAAAATAATTGCTTCGCTTTTATGAAAAATAATTGATCTAAGCAATGGCACCGCCAAAATCTAAAGAGGGGATATATTTTTACAAAGTTGAAGCAATGCCTTGTATCCGTAACGTTTTGTGGGAACCTTTCAAAGGTTTAATTTTTTGTCTAAGTAATCGTATTACTTCTAATGTTACTAATGATCAAATAAACATATCGATACCTCAACTGAAAATATATTGAAAATATTTGAGATAGGGCGCTTTGAATCGGCAGCTGAGATATGGCTTTTTTGTACCGAGTTCTGAAAGAGGGTGGTCTTGAAAAGTTTTCTGATATAAGGCGTTTTTCAATCAAATTCTGGAATAGGGTGCTTTTGAAAAGTTTTCTCAGATAGGGCGCTTTCAATCTGGCTGCCGAGATAGGTCGATCTACCACTCAGGTGTCGCAAAAGGTATGTCACAGATAACGCCTGAAAATTACTTTCGCTTTGTTGCATATAAAAGGATGAAAAGTTATCGATATAAGTAGGTATCGATACATTCGGTTCACTCATATAAGTAGTATCGAAATAGGGATTTGAGTAAACTCATTTGAGTAGGTATCGATACTTTGATGGTATCGGAACGTCCCTAATTCCGACTGAATTTCATGATTTTTATAATACAATTATAGAAATATAAAATAAACACTTGCATTTTTAACATAAATTATGCTTTTGTGATTTATTTTAAACCTTAAATGTGCTACTTTTCCACGAAAAAATCTGAAACGTGATCGTGGAAACGCGAGAATCTGAAATGTGCTAGTCTTTCACGCGAGAATCTGAAATGTGCTAGTCTTTCACGCAAATAACGAAATGTGCTAGTCTTCCACGCAAAAATCTGAAATATGCTACTTTTCGACGCGAATAATGAAATGTGCTAGTCTTCCACGCGAATAGTGAAATGTGCTACTCTTCGTAGGGACCGACGATGTGTATTAGACCGCGTCAAAAAAAAAAAAAAAAAAATCCTGCAATTTGACCGGCATATGACTTAAATTTTAGCATTTAGTATAGTAATGATCCTAAATGAATCTCCTCCGCGTCGATCCTTTAGTTTTCCCATAGGAATTACACGTAAAAAAATGACTTCTTTCCTTTTGAGGTCAATATAATTTTCTGGGATGAAAGAAAACACTCGAAACTGTAAGAGTACATTGATTACATGCCATTTCAATATTATGCAGGTATATTTATGTACATAAATTGATGTATCTACCCATGTGTAGAAATTTATACGTATGCACATAAGTAGCTCTATTAAGTAATTATAAAATATAGTTTTTGCTTGCACCTCTAAGGGTAAATATCAAAGGAAAAAATTTGCGCAAAAAATCGCATTTTTGCCACCTAAACGCATCAGGACAGGTACATTTATAAAAACAATCATTATTAGTTATGCTATACGTGTACTTGTTTGTGCTTACAAAAAATGCTTAAGCCAAGATAGCAACGATTATGCGTATGCAGCTGCGTCAGGCCCTGGCACCTTATTATTGATTGTTTTCAAACATTTGGCATGCAAACCATGTGGTCACATACAGTTTTTTCTTTGCACCTACAAATTGCCACACTCAACGGTGGCGAAGTTGGCGATAGTAGCCTCTGCGGCACTTTGAGAAAAATGGCAAATGCAGGAAAAGGAAAAATGCGGAAAACCGCACAAAACAAGGGCATAATTACCATTAACGCAAGCAGAAATTACAAAACAACAAAGCAAAAAATTACAACACAAAAAGGATCATTTTCACTCTGCCATTTTCAATGCAACACTTATGTACTGCTGTTTCTTTTAATCCCTTAAATGAGCCTACAAACTAATGTATGTAAGAAGTGAATGCCGGAATTACAAGTAAGGTGAGCGGTGTACGTCAAAATATTTCAATATTAGATTGACTGGATAATGGGCTTAAAATACAAACCGTGACCAGATGTATGAACTACATTTTTTACCATAATACAAATGTATGTATGTATGTAAATATGTAACTATGTAGTACAGAAGTATGTAAAAAAATATGTATGTACGTAAGAACATGGAATCGTCAAGCTGCTTGTGTTCATATATACATAAGTACATACATATATAAATATTTACTCGAATTTTATACATAAAGAGAATTAACTTCATATATGTAAGTACATATGTATGTATGTAGAAACGTGAATTATTATGGCATTGGACGATGGGTCAGTGTGTCAGAAAAATATCATTTGAGACTCCCGTACTGTTTTAACAAACTTAAGAGAATTGCATACAAAAGCTGAATTTCCAAAAGAAAAAAACTTACTTGCGGTTTAAGGTCAATCTATTTTTTATTACGTCACCATTAAGTTATGACTGTTTGCTTATTTTAATTCAGCATATTTAGCTCTTCACTACCGTCATTTTCATGGAGGGTTACTGACTTCGTGTTACTGCCTAGTAGTCGGGCAATCAAAACTGCATACACAAAATTTGAAAAAACCCTCAAAACCGTTTACCTAATCTCTTTGCCTTGGTATGTAGACATTTAAATCAATTTAAAAATCCTGAAATATGTATTATGAGCCCCCGGAAAACGATATTTCGGACCTAACACCAAATAGTGACATGAACAAATTTATAATAATTATCCTACTGCAGTATCGGCCACATGCAGCGAAGTACCTACGTGCTTGTCATATCATGACAAGAAGGATGCTTAAAAAATATTTTCTAAATATTATCTGTGATTTTCTGCATGCTGAAAAAGTTTTAGGTCAAATATCCATCTGCAATCATTTTTATCATTCTTTGAAATTCCTATTGCAATATCTTCTGATGTACATACATATGTATGCACGAAAAAAAAACGAGTTGAATACTTTAAAACTGGCACCATAACCGTTATGACTTTCATAATAAAAATCATAATTAATCGTTGTTTTGTGATTTTTATTTTTTCGATCAGGTCTAAAAATTAGACCGTTATAATACAGACTGCGTTTTTATAACCTATTTAATTCTTCTAAGGTATAAAAAATGAAATAACGGTTATCATACGATCAAAAAATTTAAATCATAAAATAACGATAAAAAATGATGACAAAAACTTTAATCGACAAAATAAATAAAATATTTAAAACGACGATTTTGAAGGATTTAAAAATAAAAATCCCGACTTTAAAGGGATAGATAGGTGACAAATCGCGAATTTTGCCAATTTTAAAGCTATTACATATACATAAGTGTTTTTTGCGTATTATTCGCGATCAGTAGAAAAAGGGTTGCCGGCCAAAATTCTTACTGTTGGAATAAAAGTTTTTCTATGAAAAATTTCGGATAATCGAGTTTTCTTTTTAATCTTTAGAAAGGAGATTTTAATTTTCAGCTAAATCACTTGATAGCAGGATTAGGATTTGGAAAAAAATTGGATGGGCAAACAGTTATGAGTTAAACCTTATGCAGTGGACAAAAATGATTATTTTGTATCCGGTTCAAGTAGCACACCAAGTATCCTCTGAGTAGCAACCGAAAACCCGTTCGGCGGTAAGCTAATTTAGAGAAGGTAAAATAAAGCCTTGGATGAGACCCGCTTATAAAGGACTACATAAAGAACTAAGATGCACGGCTGAAGGAAAAGGCTGAAGTCACAGCCATCGAAGAAATACGATGGACGTGGCAAGGCAAAAAAGCGTGGGATCTTGCGTCGTCTACTACAGCTGTCATGTAAGGGAGCGTAAGGATCTCTTGTAGTAGTAGTGGAACCTCATTGCCCGCTCGGTACGTACCGCAACCGAAGAAGTATGTAGGAATTGACATTCCCCCCAAAAACTTGCAAATAAAAGATTCGATCGGGCGCAACGCGAGCTATGTGGGAAAGATGCATTCAAGGCGTTGAAAAGGGAAGCGAGACGTATTTGCATAATAAAAACATATAGGTCGAAATACGTGAGGGCGAAGAGCTCGCGATGCTGATCGATAGGAAAACCTTTATCAGAAAGTTAAGGGCTAACTATAATATGAATAAGCAAGCGTATGCAAACGTGCGAATACACATAAATCCTATTCTGAAACTATAATGAGCTTAACATCAAGTTTCGTCAAGTTTCGCCAAACGTCATTTGCTTAACGAAAGAGCGATACTGATCGCACCTTCCGTACGGAATAAGCTGTTTGTCCTCGTACGAATGTATGTACATATGTAACACATGCAGTGTTGCCGCATTAGCTTTTTACCGAAATTGGTAATTTTTTTCTTTATTTATCATACTTGGTAATTTGGTAACTTTTTTTTCCACTTAGTAACTTTTCCGATTCAGTCCTACATGTAACACAGGTCAAAAGAAGTTCTGGTTCCACATTAGGAAGTGGGCCGTAAGCGTTTCCTTTTACAGAAACACCAGGTTATTCTGAAAGTTTCGGAAGGCGAACAGTTCTTCGGCGTTTCTAGGTTACTATAATTGTGTGATCTACAACAAACTGCTTGATAGTGACTATTGTTATATCTAATTAAATGTGGCAACACTGAACTCATGTAAGTAAAACATAGCCACCTAAAAGTCTACACTACGTTGCTTATGCATTTGACAGACTTTTCGTCCATTTTCTGAAAGTCAGTTACGGCAGCTTATTCATATTATAGTTAGCCCTTTAGGCGACTTTCGGAAGGTTTCAAGACCAGGGCGAATTTCTGTAGGAACAAGCTCCAGAGGTTGCTCAAATTGTGAAGTGAACACTTTTGAATCTTAGCCGCACTGAAATTTGTGGGGAAAATGAACGCAAACACTCAGTCGGCGGAATCGATGACCGATTAGGACGAGTTGACGTCCTTCCAGTAAGCATGCCCAACGACTGGAATTTAAGTGTGCTCTGCCCAATCCACAAGAAATGCGACTGCAACCCCGCCATACGGGCCAATTGCTGCGGCATCAGCATTCTAAGCGTCGGGTATAAGGTATTATGAGCGTATTGCGCAACGTAAACGAATGGATTCGGCCCCATCAGTGTGACTTTCGACATGGTAAATTCAGCACAGACCACAAAAAGTAGACGACTTCGTTGATTTAGGAGCCAGCATTAATATATGCCGATTGGTGTCCGTTGAGACAGGAAGGAAACGGCTGGCGTGCTTTATTGAACTCGGCTAAAATCGCTTAGGCAGTTGCAGCGCCAACAAACAAGGGGGAGCATTAATTGAATTAATTTTTTTGGCTCTGTTTGGCTCAAAACTCTGACTGCAATTAATGAACGGAGGCCCACATAAAATACATAAGTGGTCTGTTATACTGCTTCATTGCAAACATGATGAGACGATCTGATGCCTTTAAGGAACTTGAATGAACATTATTTTTTTTTGGAAACACATACATACATATGTATATTGAATTAAACTGTGCAAAAGGAAAAAGCATCCGTCTGTGTTAGGCTAACGATGTGACATTGTTATCGAAATTAGACATTTAAAGATTATTCACAAAGATTACTAAAACAATATTTTTATACATCGGTATTTTTATACCTGGGACCCGGCCCATCTCCCGATGGCCCTGTTACATCATTCACGCTCTTACTTCTTTATAGGGTGTTCGTTAACAGCTAATTTTCTGCATTCAAACGATATATGTACATACTTATATACATACACTCACATACAAACATACATACACTTAAACTATTTGCTTAGTGCGAGAAAATTTGATTTTTAAGCCTAATTCTTGAAGCATTGGCATTTATTTCAGGTCCACCTGGCCCACATCCATTTCGTGCAATGGGTATAAGTCAAACATTTTTGGAATCATCATCTTACCCCAGCCATATGCGTGACTACGAAGTGCGTCGCTCCATGCGCCAAGCAACGGCTGTGTCTACCAATGCTACCACCCTGCCACAATTAGCCAATCATTCATCGCCCAATAGCAGTCGGACAATAAATACAGATGTGTATAAACCAAATGCGGCAGAGATATCAGGTAAACATTAATACATATACTATTATCTATCTGAATACATTTTTCTAATTTATTATCCAACATTACTCTTTTAACGGACTATGTACTTGTAACATTAGTGTTCTTGTATAATTTTTTCGGTTAATCAAGTTGATTGTTAAGCAAGGAAAGCAGAGCTTGAGCCAAATTATGTTATTAACTCTTTATAACTTTTAATGGCAGTTTTATGTGATACACTTTAACTGCTTTTACTGATTTACCTGTACTTTTCAACGAATGTGGCGTTCATACAATAAAATCTCTGATTTTAGAAGGTACTTTTTCTAGTGATGTTGTATGCACTGTTGCCACTGTTGGTTGTTTCCAACCAAACTTGGTTGTTTTTCTTTTATTTTTTTCTAATTTGGTTTTTGGTAGTTGTTTCTCTGGATTGGTTGTTTTTTTTAAATTGAAAACTAGCAAATTTTTTCTTTACAAAAAGTATAATTGCATACTGAATGCCAAAAATGAATAAATTTTCCAAAATACTGTTTTTAACATGTATATATGCACATATAAAAGTAAATATGGGTCATTCCATACAATATTTACACCTCAATATTTTTTTTTTGGGTGAAATATATTTTTTTTTAATTTTTATCAAAAAAAAGAAGACACCTATTTTTTTATTTTGTCATGACTCATGATATTCGAAATTCTCGAAAAAAGTTCCCGAAATTTTGAACTCATGGAGGAGTGTCTTTTTTTAATTGTTTGCAGTTAATAAACTATTTGTCGGAGAAAATCAGTTAAGGTAAGTTAATTACCCCGGCTTTCCATGAGAATGTGAAATAGATTAAAATAAAAAAATTGTTTTCATTAAAAATCGCATTTTTTATTTTTTTATTAACTTCACCATGTTGGATTTTTATTTTTTTCAAAGTTTATACTAAAGTACAGGTATGAAAAAAACTCAAAACATCTACAGCTTTGTGTTTCCATTTTCAAATTTTTAAAGCTTACTCCATGAAGTTGGACAACTATTCAGGTTGAAAAAAATAAAAATCAAACATAATGAACTTTGTACCACGATTGTTATTGTTTATTAGGAAAAATTGAAAAAGCAACAAAGTCTAAGCGGTGGAACAGTAAACAATCGTGGTACAAAGCTCAATAAAAATAATAAAAATAAAATGTTAATAAGCCACAATAACATTGACAAATACATACATAGTTTAGGAAGAGCCTGCCTGAAACTATACAAAAAAGCAAATAAGCAAATGGATGTATAGAATTGACAACAACAACCACGCTGTCGAGTTTAAATAGCGGCAAATCAGCTGCACTTGATAGTAGTTGGTTGAATAAGGAAAATGAATTAGCTACAAGAGTTTACGGGATGTACATAGCTCCGTGGTTAACGCTTCTGACTTTGAACATCGATTACGCAGGTTCGATCCTTGCTGAAGTCTAGAAAAAAAGAAGTCTGATAAAGAGATGTGGTGATCTCCGAAATAGCTGCTATAACTTCTACCGCTTAGACTTTGTTGCTTTTTCAATTTTTCCTAATAAACAATCGTGGTACAAAGCTCAATAAAAATATTAAAAATAAAAATAAAAAATAAAAAAATGCCAAAAATGCTATCTCACACTGTCATGGAAAGCCGAGGTAATTAAGCACAGTTTGATACCTTAATTGATTTTCTCCGACAAATAGTTTATTAACTGCAAACAATTAAAAAAATATACTTCTCCGAGAGTTAAAAATTTCGGGAATTTTTTTTTCGAGAATTTCGAATATCATGACGAAATAAAAAATATGTGTCTTCTTTTTTTCGATAAAGATTGTAAAAAAATATATTTCACCCAAAAAAAAATATTGAGGTGTAAATATTGTATGGAATGACCCATATGAATCTGATTGAACGCACAAGTATTTCAATAATTTTTGATTTCCGAAATAGCAGCTATAACTTCTACCAAAATGTAAATTAACCAGCAAACCCGGCGAACTTCGTCCCGCCCAAAATTTCTTTCTTAATTCAAATATATGGTACAAAGCAAATCACGTTCACATTTGGTTTTTTGGTCGTCAGAAAGCATATTTTCCATTGCCGTGTTAAATAACCTAACGAAAGCGTTATGTCCGTGAAGAAGTTCCTGCGGAAACAATGATCCGGGTCGATGTTGAATCGTCCTTGAATCTGTATAGAAAAGGTGGTGGCAATTTCAAAATGAGAGAACATCATTAGTCCACAGAAATCTAATATACGTAGACCTATTTCAGACGAAACACCATAAATGTCTTACAATTGAATTTGTAGGCACTCATCAAGAATTGTCTTTATTTTGTTTAGTCGCTGTAAAGCAAGGACCGCAATGGTTATGGTGGTCGTTTTGACGGTGGTAATTTGATCTTGATCCCTGGTGTCTCCGAATGACTTCACTTGACGATTTTCAGCAATAACTCGACTCCGGCGCCACCTTGCGACTCTTTTTTCAATAGTATTGCCCCTACCGTTACCAATATACATCTTGTTTATGAATCAAATCGGACCATAAATACGATTTTTAGTACTAACTCGACTCCACAGCCACCTGGCGAGCCATTTTTTGCGCAGAAATATTTCCCTTCACGTTACGAATACATATTTTGAATATTAGCCAGATCAAATCATAAATACGATTTTTAATAACTCGACTCCAGCGCCACTTGGCATTTTAAGTTGTGAACCTAAACTATACAGGGACTTTAGGACAAAAATTTCATTAAAACCATTTCACTCGAAAACACACGTGCCGAAGAATTATATATGTATTTATAGATAGGTACAAGTTTCAGTATGTTTGGAAGGCGCCACGCCCTCTTTACCAATAGCCCCCACTTTTCTCCAAGGGTATGGGATTGATTTCAAAACCTTCATACCAAGTTCCAAGACTCTACCACAAATGCTTCCAGAAATATGCGGTGATTATAACCAAAAATTCTATTTAAAAAAAATTGGTACAGCCGTTCGCGAGATCACTTCTTACAAAAAGGTGGCACTTCTCGTAATATAATTGGTATAGATAATAAGTATCGATACATAGCCAATACCCGCTTGCTTTGCGGCGCCTTAAAATATTTCGAACTGTAAAACAATCATTCAATTCTCAATTCTATATAATAGATCGGTTCCTGGTCCACCTATAAGAAAAAAGTATCCTATATGTTAATCCAGGCAGTAAGCTGCCTACGCGCCAAATTTCAAACAAAACGGAACATATTAGAATAAAAAATGGATCCTATATGTTAATCTAGGAAAAGGCTACCTACGTAATAATGTTCAAGCAAACCGAACGATAAATAAAACTTTTTCGAATAGATCGGTCTCTGGTCCATTTCACAAAAAAAATAATCATATATGCTAATCAAAGCAAAAAGCTACCTATGTTACTTTTAATCAAATCGGACCATAAATACGATTTCTTCGATTGGATCGGTTCCTAGTCCACTTCCCGGAAAAAAAGAATCATATATGCTAATCTAGGAAAAAAGCTACCTAGGTACCAAATTTTAAGCGAATCGGACCATAAATACGATTTCTTCGTTTGGATCGGTTCCGGTCCACTTCCCGGAAAAAAAGAATCATATATGCTAATCTAGGTAAAAAGCTACCTACGTACCAAATTTTAAGCAAATCGGCCAATAATAAGATTTTTCGAATAGATCGGTGCCTAGTCCACCTAGCAGAAAAAAGTAAAATTTTTTTGGGCTAAAACAAGGTGGTTGCTGAAGGCTATTTGTATACAAATTTTCATGTAAATCGGACCAGCCGTTACAAAAAAGGGACTTCTCTTTATATAATTAGTATAGATGTTATTTTTGCACAAAATTTTCATAAAAACCCCGGCCTCAACCTCAATAAAATTTTTGAATTTTAGTTTTTTGTAATAAGTTTTGATTTTTGTAATAGATAAGTGGATAACAAATTTGGTTGTTTTTATACCCGAGCGCACTTGTGCACAAGGGTATATTAATTTTGTTCACATAACGGTTGTTTGTAACAGCCAAAACGAATCGAGATAGATATAGACAAATGTATACATAAATGATCAGAATGAAAAGAGAAATCGATTAAGCCATGTCTGTCTGTCCGTCCGTCTGTCCGTCCGTCCGTGTACACGATAACTCGAGCAAAAATTGAGATATCTCAACGAAATTTGGTATGTAGGTTTCCATTTATCCAAGGTAGGTTGGTATTGAAAATGGGCGAAATCGGACTGTAACCACGCCTACTTCCCATATAACGGTAATTTTCAGAAATACGAAAACTGCGATATTTTAGTAAATACTGGGGATTATTCACTCAAAATTGATATTTATAATAAGTTTTAGACGAAAAATAAGAATATTATAAATTTTCGGAAAATGGGCGTAGCCACGCCCACTTATGGTTACATGTGTATATCTTGGTAACCGCTGCACCACTTTCTTCCAAACTTGGCATAGTTGTTGACCTTCATACAGCATACCAAACGGCCGAAAATTTTTAAAATCGCTCAATAACCACGCCCACATCCCATATAACGGTAATTTAGAGAAATGCAAAATCTTCGATAAATCAGTAAATATTAAAGCTAATTTATTCAAAATTGATGCTTGCAACAATTCTTAACCAAGAAATACGTTTGTGATAAAATTTTGGAAAATGGGCGTGGCACCACCCACTTATGATCACATATATGTATCTCGGTAACCGTTCTACCAATTTGTACCAAACTCGGTATGGTTATTGTGCTTGCCACATAAAAGCAAAATGTTGAAAATTATTGAAAGCGGACTAAAATTGAGGCCGCTTTACATATAACGGTAAATTTCATAACTGCTTGAAACTTAAAAATTTCGAAATCTAAGGACTAATTTACTCAAAATTGATACGCCCTGCTTACCATGTACCGGTAGCTTTCGGTAAGGTGAAAAACATATAGACTTTCTTACTTGTTTCTTCAGATTTTGAATGAAATATACTTGTAAAAATTGGCAAATAAATTTATGGGATGAGCCTGCCCTAAAAACGATGCAATGATAATATTTCATGTATGGAATTAACAATAACAACCACGCTGTCTAGCTTTAATAGCGGCGAATCAGCTGCACTTGATAGTAGTAGGTTGAATAAGGAAAAATGGATTAGCAACAAAAGCTTACGGGGTGTGCATAGCTCAGTGGTTAGCGCTTCTGACTTTGCACATCGATGACGCGGGTTCAATCCCTGCCGAAAGTCTAGAAAAAAAGAAGTCTGATGAGGAGATGTGGTGATCTCCGAAATAGCTAGTATAACTTCTACCGCTTTAGCATTGTTGTTTTTTCCAATTTTTCCTAACAAACAAATCGTGGTACAAAGCTCAATCACACTATTGAAATATACTTGTTAAATTTTTATACCCGAGTGCACTTGTGCACAAGGGTATATTAATTTTGTTCACATAACGGTTGTTTGTAACAGCCAAAACGAATCGAGATAGATATAAATAAATGTATACATAAATGCTCAGAATGAATAGAGAAATCGATTAAGCCATGTCTGTCTGTCCGTCCGTCCGTGTACACGATAACTCGAGCAAAAATTGACATATCTCAACGAAATTTGGTATGTAGGTTTCCGTTAATCCAAGGTAGGTTGGTATTGAAAATGGGCGAAATCGGACTGTAACCACGCCCACTTCCCTTATAACGGTAATTTCCAGAAATACGAAAACTGCTATATTTTAGTAACTACTGAAGATTATCCACTCAAAATTGACATTTACAACAATTTTTAGACGAAAAATAAGAATATTATAAATTTTTGGAAAAGGGGCGTAGCCACGCCCACTTATGGTTACATGTGTATATCTTGGTAACCGCTGCACCAATTTCTTCCAAGCTTGGCACAATTGTTGGCCTTGGTACAGCATACTAAATGGCCACGCCCACATCCCATATAACGTAATTTAGAGAAATACAAAATCTTCGATAAATCAGTAGATATTAAAGCTAATTTATTCAAAATTGATGCTTGCAACAATTCTTTACCAAGAAATACGTTTATGGTAAAATTTTGGAAAATGGGCGTGGCACCGCCAACTTATGATCACATATATGTATATCGGTAACGTTGAAAATTATTGAAATCGGACTAAAATTATATGAAATGCTTGAAACTGCAATATTTCGAAATTTAAGGACGCTAATTTACTCAAAATTGCTTACCATCTAGCGGTAGCTTTCGGAAAGGTGAAAAAACATATATTTAATACTTGCGCCGGGTATTTAATGTTCGGCTCCACCCGAACTTAGACTTTCTTACTTGTTTGATATATTTTTATTTAATAATTTTTACGCTAACAACAAACGTCTCGGATTTCAGCAAACTTTTCGATTATTTCCTCCAGACTCATCTTGCGGTTTTCGGTAACGAGTTTTTTATGGACGCTCGTGAGGCATAGTACAGAAAGCCTTTCTTCTCCTGATGTGCTGAGCCAGGTTCTTACTATACGAAGTGTACTAAACGATAGCTCCTCAGTCGCTATTGTGCATGGAAATAGATCTACAACTTCAACATCCTTCAAATCTTCTTCAGACAATTTCTTTTCCTATTTTTTCCATAAATTATACCAAAGAATGAGTTCACCGCCCATAACTAGATCATAGATCTGTTAAAAATGCTTCGCGTTATTTTGTACCTTTTCACTGAAACATTTAAGCTCTACCCAGAATTACAGCGGACGACGGTAAAGCCAGAATAAACACAATTGCGGCGCACGACGGCTTCCGTCAGTTGTCATTTTGATTTGAAAATTATCATTAAAATTAAATCTTTTTTCGGTATGTGCGTATATGTAGATTTTTTGGAAATAACAATGGATGAAAACATTGGAAAACTTAAGAAAACAGGTATTTTTAAGCAAAAAACAAACCCGACTTTAATTCTCATATACTACAAGTTTAAGATTGTTGTTAATTTCTTCATGATACAATAATCGGATTTAAACCAAATTAGTATGGGACCACTTGTGAGAATTATAGAAATGGGTAAACGTGGTCCAAAGTTGTGTGGTAAAAGCATAAACAGACGGCAGCGTTGATCCGGATTAACTCGTTAATTCGGAATTATCCATACTAATTCAGATAGGAATCCAATTGAAATTGAATAAGAACTTGTTTGAATTAATACGGTGACTGCATTACAGACAAGGTGGATGTCCATGCGAGTTTAGAATTTTCTTCGTGTTCTACGCTCTCTGAGCAAACAAAGCAGTCAACTATTTCATCCGCAGTAGCCGAGTGGTGAGGGCTGCGTACTATAAGCCTGCAGGTCCCAGGTTCGGTCCTCGGTTGTAGCGATTGCAAAAAAAAATATTGTTTTTGTTGTTACTTAATTTTTTTTAAATTTTATTTGATTAATATATTCAATTTTACTTTATTATATTTTCGTTTGTTTTATTGTATTTCGCTTTATTTATTTTATTATTAGTTAATTAAAATTTTTAGAGTTTAATTTTATTAAAAAAGTCAAAGACGACTCACTAAAAACAATTTAAAAAAAATAAAGAATTTATGATTGAGTGAAAAAAAAATTAATATCGTAAATCCGCATTACTGTCGTTTGTCAATGCACCATTTTGATCAGATCGATTGCGCCGTAATTCCGGATAAACGTTGCCGCGTGTTTATGCTTTAACATACATAAAGAAAAAAAAAAATAAAAATATTCCGACGATTTGATAACCTACTCCTTTTTGTGAAGGCGGTTAATAATAGAAATTACTACAATCAACAATGAATCAACATTGCGCCGTCCCACTGGGATAGAAATAAATTTACATCAACCGAAAATCGTCGGCGGTAAAAACGTTTCCACCGCAATTATGAATTTTGATAGCGGTTAACCGTCGAGCGCTTTACCGTTGTCCGCTGCATTCTGGGTAGAGCTTTATTCGAATATAATGCGTGCAATCTAGACAGCAAAAAAGCGTTAGTGAATCCAGATACGGGTTTTTTATAGACCATCGCCAGTACTCATTTTCGTTGACCGATGGGTGTTACTTCTGTTCATTGATACGCAGACTTTCTTGTGGTAAAGTTTACCTGAATTAACAACTTTTCTAAAGCTTCCACAACTTCAGGAAGATTTTCTAAAAATTTCCTGATAGCCTTATATTTTTCCGACCATCTTGTTTTACACAAACGTAACATATCAGGAGCTTAACTCTTGCATGTCGTTGATTCACGAAAAAAAAGTTTATCACATCTTTTAGGGGTGAAATAGTATTTATTTTTTCTGGAACCTCGGTTAAGTTATTCACAACAAGATCTAACGGAAGAGGAAGTGTTTTTCCATCCTGTTCATCACGGAATGATAAGAGAAAACCAAATGGGTGTTTATTCAATTCTGTACCAATTGAGTGCTTACCGATGTGCTTACGTTATTGTATCAACGATGAAAAATGCAGGCCTTATGTGGAAATTGAGAGCATAATTACGAATTCGAATTACGCATATAGTTTTGTATTTTTTATTTATTGATTTTCTAAAATTTCTCCTCCGTTATGGATTGTTCTACATATGTCAAAGTATACCCTTATTTTTTTATTTTGAAATCAAGTCAAAGTTGTCCACGTATTTTATATGGGAAAAACAACTTTTCGTAGAAATGGTATATAAATCTTAAAAATCAATATTTTACGGTCGGAAAACTATGTTTTTCTACAGGAGTTTCCCAATTATAATATCCAAATGTTTATTTAACCATTTTTTCATAGTAATTATAATATAAAAGTCCGCCAAAAACCCCCAAAAACCCCGAAAAATGCAATGGGGGGACCAATAAAAATCTATAGTATTAAAAAATTGTTAAATAAACAATTAATAATAATAATAATAGATTGGCGCTTACACATATGTTAGTGTAACACACACATAAAGCGGAGGGACCTACAGTTTTAAGCCGACTCCGAACGGCGCGGCGATTGTATTTTTATGAGAAGCTGGTAGGAAGTAGAAATGGTATGGAGCTCTAGAAAATTTGTATTTTTCGATTTGTAATACTTCGCTTCTCTTCAGGAGATTTCCAGTAAATATCGTATCGTTATTGGAGCTCTCCTGAAGAGAACCAAAGTTTTCCGATCGGAAAATATTGATTTTCAAGAATTCCCATTTTTACTAAAACTTGTTTTTTTCCCCATATAATTACGGTGACCATATTAACGAACGTAAAATAAAGGACATTTTTCCCAATGATTTTAGAATACGAACATACAACTTGTATGATGGTAATTTAGATAAAATATTTGCCAGTTAATTATATTATTAAATTGTACAAGTTCCTATCCTCGAAAGGCTTTGTAACCGGATTTTAACCGATTCCGAAAAATGAAACCAAATCCTTATCAAGAACTTCGCCATCCTTTGCTGCCACAATGCGTTTATCATAATTGAGCGGAGGTTTATTGTTATTTTTCAGTGGATCCGAAAACTTAGCGTGCAACACGATCCTGGGCACAACTTTCCCTGTGCTTTTGTCAACAATAAATTTGACTCAAAGTATTTTAATTTTTCTGGGAAAATGTCTAAATATTAGTAAATTTTTTTTTTCAATTAGATAAATTTCCGCTTATCAGTATTATCAAGGATTCGTGACCCTTAAGTGGGGTGCGAATCAAACTGACGAAGGTTTTCATTCTGTTCTAATATGGACATTTTTATTTTTTCATATTCTATGTTTAAAAATTGACCTCTGCAAAATCCAAAGCTAATTTAAAGGACAGTTTAAGAAATAAAAGACAAATGGCGTCCTTTATTTTGACAAAAATTATAAAGGACAGGGGGTTAAAATAAAGAACTGTCCTTTAAAATAAAGGACGGATGGTCACCGTACATATAATATACATGGAAAGGGTATTTTTTTTATTAAAAACCAAAAGAGAGTAAACTTTCTTTCGATATAGAACAATCTTAGGAGGCGAGAGAATTCAAATTCCGACTTTACTTTTTCACATGCCTTTTCGGACCACCCTAATGTATGTATATACATTAATTAGCATCATTTATGCTTCTATTACAAGTTTGTGTGTCAAAATAATAAAATAATAACCACACATACATTGTACCTACATATGTATGTATGTACGTAAATGCTAATACCGCTCACATGACACATCGTTGCAAATTATTGAACAGATTTTTGTTCGATGTTCCGGAAATACCGCCTTAAAGTGCGTATTCAAAGTTGTTTTTTACCGTTGTGCGGCGAATTTCCAGAAAGCAACAAAGTGGCGCTTAAGCTGTTAATTTATTGAAAACAAAAATACTAATATAAATGAAGATAATTGAAAACTGGCCTATAATTCTTGGAAATTAACATTCGTGGTTACATATACATACATATGTACATATGTATATACATTAGGGTGGTCCAAAAATGCATGTGAAAAAGTAAAGTCGGAATATTTATGATCTCTCTCCCTAGGAGTGTTCTATACCGAAAAAATATACCCCTATTTTTTATTTTGAAAAAAGAGAAAAAGCCACTTTTCGTAGAAATGGTATAGAATAATCTTTCGATCGATAAACTCTATTTCTCTTCAGTAGATTTCCAAAACAATACCCAATTTTTTATTCAACCATTTTTTCATAGCAACTATATTTAATAGATCTGCCAAAACTACCAGATAATGCCAGAAAATGCAATGGGGGATAAATAAAATATCTTTCATATTAAAAAATGGTTAAATAAACAATTGGGTATTGTTATTTGAAGTCTCCTGAAGAAAACCAGAGTTTTCCGATCGAAAATATTGATTTTCAAGAATTCCATACCATTTCTACGAAAAATTGTTTTTCCCATATAAAATACATGGTAAACTTTGAGCGCATTGAGCGACCTCTGAAAATTTTTTGATTTAAAAATAAAAAATAAGGGTATATTTTTCGATGTTGAAGAATCCTAGGAGCATTGAAATTCCGACTTTACTTATTTTGGACCACCCTAATATGAATACATACATACGTAAATACATATGTGCTATGTATTATAGATATGTATGCATTATTCGTATTCTTTCTTTTCAGCTGAAATAACTTATACATATGTACATACCAGGGATGTTGAGAGTATTTTCATTCGCATTGATTAAGCAAATGATTCGCATCATTTTACACATTCGCATTCGCATCAAATGATACGAATGTGTCGAAATGGCTCTAAGTCTGTCTAACCAGGGGCAGACAATAACCGGTTTTAGCTTCAGGCGATAAACGGTTAAGTAGTATGTATATCAAGCAACATTGATTAAAGTACTGCTAAAAGTCTTATAAGCAACCTAGAAATAATTTTAGAATCTGGAGACATTAAAAAATGTGAAATTAAAGCTCAGTTGAAGGCCTATATTAAAGAAAATCGAGCTCATCTCGGTGAAAATCCTCTCGATTGGTGGAAAACCAAACCAAAATACGACAAATTGACATATCTGGCCCGCAAATATTTGACCGCTCCACCTGCCAGCGTTCCAAATGATGAATTGTTCATTGCAGCCGGCCTTATATACGAGCCTCTAAGAAATCGCCTCATGGGAGAGAAGGCAGTAAAATTACTTTTTTTGAAATATAATATGCCCCTTTTGAACTTTAACTACTAGATTAAAACACTGTGTAGGTTAAGCACTCGTTAAATTTTCTAATAATTTACATGAATTTTAAGTAATAAAAACAATGACTTAAGCTGATTATAGCTGTGAAAAATATGACATTCGAAACATCCCTAGTACATACATATGTACATACCTATGTAGTTTCATTGCTGTTGGATGACTCTAACCCATGCCGACTTGAAGTTGAAATTTTGGTTATACCATAACTCTAATCTCACATGCAAAATTTTCAAGGGCATATTTGCAGTGATTTTAAACAGATAATTTCGATGCTCGAAATTCCATATAATAGCCTTTGGGCTATAATTTGAGGCTCTTTTAAAGAATTCTGACGGGAAAATCATTACAACCAAAACAAAAAAAAAAAATTTGTATAAAAATAGAAAAAAATAGTAATCACAATATCGCAGTTGTTTGTACAATACGATGCCCACTTTTGCTTTGTAATGTGTAAAGCTACAAATCAATCAGAATGCGGTAGTGCAGATGTTGAATGAAGAAAATCCAAGGCAAAATTATGCCAACATAATATGAATTCTTTTTATGATAAAATTATTTGAGAAACATCTACTCCAATTTTTAAGTACATACTTACCTCTTGTAAAGGTAACTTTAACTTTTAACTTTTGTTTCCACTTAAATGTACGAACTTACTATGCTTATTTTGGTTAATATTACTTAAGTACATACATATGTACTAGAGAGCTGCACGATTACATAAAAAGGTAACATGTTAATAATCGGCGATGCCGATGCGGCGAGTACATGCTACATAACTGTAAATTTGGCATCGCAGAATCGCCGCATCGTCGGCATCGTCAAGATAGTAACATGTTACTAACATGTTAGTAACATTCCGTTTTTTATGAAATTGTTGAGAGAGTGAGCAGAAAGAGCGCAAACATTCCATGTTTTTTATTCGTAATCTTGGCACACGCTTGCCACATTTTATGTACGAACATTACAAAAAATACCCAAAGTAAAAAGTAGCGTGTTTTTAATATACTTTGTTTTAGATTATTTGCATGCGTTTGCTACAAACCAAAAACAAAATGTATGACCCTGAATGAGAACTACAGTTTGAGTTAATAAATGTTGGTAATATACTATATGTACATACATACATGAGTTAAAATTGCTTGCTTCAGGATTTTTATAAAGAGGACACAAATGACTCACTTTATTTAATTCGATTCTACCTATATAAATATATAAGAAATTTTAATGCTGGTTTATACCCAAAAATAATGGTTAATATTTATGAGGCAATCTCTTTTTCAGAACTATATATGTATGTACCTATTTATGTGAAAGCACATTCCTATGAAAATAATAAAACCTAAACATCGAAATCTTATAGTTATTAGTTACTAAAAAGTTCTAAGATCCATTTCTTCACTATACGTATAAGCAAAAGAGGCCAAAAAGCCTATGCACGCAAAATATCCACTGTTACTACATTTCTAAAATGCGGCAACCATGAGCGTGACGAACTAAACCACGACACCAACCAGTGTTGCCAGAGAAATATTTCGAAAAATTTTCGGTCGAAAAAAAGAGCTAAGTAATATTAATAGCTGATATGAAGAGCTAAATTTTTTTTTGAAGTTGAGCATTGATTTACGTTAGGTTGGTTTTACATTTTCCGCAGTTTTAATAAAATCAACGAATTTTATAAGTTTAAGCTCTGAAAAAAAAACATTTAAAACCAAAATAAGGTGCATATATTTCGAATTCGTTGCTATGGCACTTATCACACTTATATGTACGCACAAACTGTAAAAATCTACAATTTAAGATATATGTATGAATAATTTTTTAGCAAACGTTTTTCTGGAAAAGTATTTCCAGCTCTCCTTAAAGGTAAAATTAGTAGGGAAAAATAAAATACTTGATACTTAAATAAATGATTTGTGAAACATTTGATCCATTTTTTGTTTTTTCTATGATACATATTTTCATGACGTCGCGGCAACACTGGCCGGCAAAAGTTAAACTGTGTATGTGTTGGTGAGCACAAGAGAACTGCTCCGCATGAGCAACCCAGTACGAAATTACTATAAGTGAAAAAATTTTTAACGGATCGGGCTTCAATAAAAACATATATTTAGCACATATCGTCACATGAATGCAAAAAGACGTAACAAACATAGTCGCTGAAATGCAAAAAGTCGTAACTCATAAAAAATTCAAAATACACTTTTTGATTTATATGATGGATTTCATCGAATTACAACTCCCCACATCGTTTTATGAAAATAAAATATTAATCACGACTTTTTCCATTTCAGTGACGATTTTTGCCAAGTCCTTTTGCATTTCATGTAGCGATATGTATATGTAAATCGCTGATTTACTAGAAAAGTGTCATAATCCAAAAAAAGCAAAAAATCGAGTTAAGTATGCACGTTACCTATTTCTTATGATGTGTAAAAATTTCATAGCTGTAACGATTACCAGTAGTCATTAGAACAAAATATGTAGTAATTTTTCGCCTGTTAGTATATGTAAAATCAAAATTTTAATGCCGTTTTTCTCGAGTTTTTAGTATTCTGAGTTATGACAATATTGAAGTAATGAAACTCAGATAAAAAATTCATTTGGATTCACCAACACCAATATTAAAATCCATGCCCATCAAAATTTTCCATATCATTGTGAAATTAATAAAAATGTCTTTTAATAGCATATTCCCTAGTCTTTTTAAGGTCCTACTACACAAAGGGCATTATATGCCCCCAAAAGAATTTTCAATATATGTACATACATATTTCTCGCAAGGCATATTTGTATTCAAGAAACAAAGCAGAATACCCATCCGCGTTGTTTATTTGTTGCTGTCTCGCTAACGACTAAACGATAGAGCGTAAGAATTCGTGTGAAGTGATCGTCCACAATTGCGGTATGAAGCGCCGACCACTGTTTTTAGCTTACAGCTTGCTATTGACCAGTGTGATCAGATAACTTAATAGGCTACATTTGCAACCAAATTCAGCAATTCTACATAGCACTTTTTCGTGCCTAATTTTAAACTTGCCAACTACGGAAAGTTGGCAGCCCCGACAACGAGTATACGTAACGGTACATTTGGTATCGTGGCATTATTGAGTTTTGCTTTGTAATTTTTAATGTACAAAAACGTTTGCCACTTAGAAAACAATGTTTTGCATTGGTGGCGGCGACATGAGAATGAAATTCCTTTGGTGGCCAAACTGGCGCGAAAAGTATTATGCATTCCAGCATCTAGCGCTGCGAGTGAAAGGTGTTTCAGTGTGGCAAATCGAGTTTTGGAAGAACGAAGAACAAATCTTAGAGGAAAAAATTTGGATGCCATTTTATTTTTACATTCGAAAGACAAGAAATAAAATATTATTTTGTCAATATTTTTTATTTCTAACTCGTACTTTATGTTATAGTTTTTGTTAAAGTGAAATATGTTTAATTTCTATGAATTTATGAATTAATTTATGCTGAACTAAATAAAAGATACACTATGCAAGTATAGTTAATATGGTTTTGGCATTATCTGGTCACACTGATATTGACGATGCTAATTTATTAACAGAATTACGTTGTTACTAATCGACGATGCTGTTAGTAATCGTACGATGCGACGATGCGGCGATGCCGAGTAACTTCGCTACTTTGGCATCGTGGTAATCGTCAAAAGTGTTAGTTAATAACGTACTCGTACGATACTAACATAATCGTGCAGGTCACTGATATGTACATATCGCTAATTTACTTCAATAGTGTCATAACTAAAAAAGCAACACTCGAGATAAACGATGTTAAAATTTTGAATTTACATATACTCGCATAGTAAAAATGAATACATATTTTGTTCTAGTGAGATACAGGTAATCGATACAGCTTCGAAATTTTTACACAACATAGAAGAAGAGATGGCGGTAATACTTAACTCAATATTTGTATTTTTTGGATTATGACGGTATTGAAGAAAATTAGCGATATGTACGATCACTCGCTTAGAAAAGATGACTTATTTAAGATGCTGCAATAACTACATATCATTTGAATGAATGTGACTGATGGGACACTGAAGAGAGCTCTATTTTACCCTTATGCACTCAAAGATGAATTTTGCCAAAACACGTAATCTTCACGAACGATGTTTTTGAGTTGTAAAATAAGAATTATACGGTCTCGTTTTTAATAAAAATTTGGTTTATATAATCTTCATACATAAATTTCAATGCTGTCTTTTTGAAATGTTTCTATTAAAAACAAGTAATTTTTAAAATAAAAAAATAAAAATATTCCGACGAACTGATAACCTCCTCCTTTTTTGGAAGTCGGTTAATAAGAAAACAATATAAAATTTCATAGATAAAAGCTTCCATAATACAAAATTTCGGTGTTAATACTTTTTAATAATTTAAAACATAAATTAAAGAAATAAAAATCACACCAAATAAATTATAAATTTCTATATACATATGTATTTGGCACGGGGAATTTTTCATAATGTACATATGTAACTATATATGTACTTAAATTTTTCGGCGAATTTTTTATAATAACATAGTTCATACTTCAACGAAAACATGAAAGTGTATCTAAACTTCGTACAAAACTCAGGAAAATTCAATAAATTTGCCTACAAATTGACATTGTTGTATAACTAAGTGCCAGTTTGAAGTTGGTAAAAAATTGCGTTGATTTTTTGCTGTTTCTTCCGAACAAAGAATTTTCGAATATATGTGCTTTGTGCACTCGTCTTGTTTAAGCAGCCACGCCCTGAATTCTTTGTT
Source organism: Rhagoletis pomonella (assembly GCF_013731165.1). NCBI lineage: Eukaryota > Metazoa > Arthropoda > Insecta > Diptera > Tephritidae > Rhagoletis > Rhagoletis pomonella. Next base: position 69,586,354 of record NW_023458556.1, read on the forward strand.
TAAAATCCATTCGTCACTAAAATTTTTGACTTTATTGTGGATTAAATAGCATATGTAAAATATACATATCGTCGTTTAAAGTACAAAACCGCGTATCAACAAAATGCAAAACCACGTATGTGAGGTTGCATAAATTATTTTCTAGAGAGTAAAAACACATATTTTAAAATGGTTCTATTTTTTATAAAGCAATTGCATTTCTGGCTAGTATATTTCAGGACGAATGTATAAGGATTGAGCCAAGAGCTTTTGTGAACAAATCCAATTTTTGGCAGCAAATGTTACGCGGTTTTGCAGAATGACGATACGCGATTTTGTACTTTAAACGACGATATGTATAAGAGTGTATGTACATTAGGCTGGATCAATTTTGATTTTAAAAAAATCCCATGTATTTCTGATTCTGCAGACAATTCTAAGAGAGAGTATAGAAGAAAACATGGCTCAAGCCAGCGGATTTTTAAATGAATAAATTACCTTTTCACGATATTAGTTGTTTCAACCTTTTCTTAAAACTTTTGCATATAAAATGTCTATATTAAAGTTTCTTACATTTCCTTTATTTTTAAAAAGCAAATCGTTACCTAAAGGTGAAAATGTGCCAAGTCCATTTTTTGAAGTTGTTCAGGAGAGACGAAACATCGATGTAGTTTCGCATTATCTGTCATTCTGCATCAAAAACTAAGTTTTGAATAAAGTGGACTTGGCACGTTTTCACCTTTAGGTAGCGAACTATATCTGTTTTGTGAATTTTTAACAAGATTAACAAACATTAAAAAGAAACGGTTATTGTATTGTAAAAACAAAAACTCGATATGAAGGCGTCTAGGACTCGCCGTTGATTTTTGCCAATTTTTTTTTGCTGACAGTACCTCTTCCATACATAAACTACTTTTTTTCAACAAAAGAATGATAAAAATCGACGTCAAATCTTTGCTAATTGCATTTTATTTTAATTGAATGTACCACGAAACTTTATACTCAAAATGTTTAAATTTTTGCAAAATTTTGTTTTTTTGGTAATATAGTACAAAGTTTGAAACTTAGATTTATGCGATTTTTTTTTTAAAAGAGTAACCCATATCTTTGCAAAAAAAATAGCTAAAATTAAATGATAAAATATATACCGTTTCTTCATTGACGTCACAAGCATTTAACCACTTAACTATTTCCAGTGTTGCCAGTTTGCGGGATTTCGCCCTTTTTTAGGGATTTTATACCTAAAAAGGGCGAATGGGATTCTCTGTCCAAAAACGGGATTTTTTGCATACCATACCGAGAAATAAAATTTAGTAATTGATAATTTAGAAAGGCTGTCATACTCTGTGGTAAATTAACGACGTTCATATGAATCTTATCAGCGGACCTTCATTCACATGAAATAAATTTGGATGTCTTCTGAACTTGTTTTAAATGAATGTAAAATAATTAACTAAGCACAAGTCTTTAGAAAGCATAACGGTATACACGGATGTTGATCAGTTTGATTTAAACGATGAGTGGAAAAGTATTTTGGGTGATTCTATTACGCGGTGTTACACTGATCATAAACTTTTTAATCCACCTAGTACAGGTCGTAGGGCTGATCGACTAACTCACGAAACTGCGTATAAAATTGTTCTAACATCCTAAAATTGTCAACTTATTCTTAAAAACTATTTTCGCATGACTTCCGGCACTAAACAAGTTTAAGTTCGGTTATTATTTAACCAATTTTAAGTTTATATAAGAGTTTGGGAGAAGGATATTTGTATTATTTAAATAAATTATAAGTTTTGTGAGCGCATTGCAAATATGTGGAAAATTTTTGGAATAAATCTAAAATTTAGACCAGCTTTTATTATTTTTTCCACTTCCACTGAGGTTTCAATAGTTCGTCTAGTTGATCTTTAAATGACCGCGATACTGACCTCGTGAGACTAAACTAACCCCGGATTCCGGTTCAGCGATCCCAAAAACATATAGTGATCTTTTGTTACGATTTTTGTTGCTTTTCTGGATTTTCATAAACAATTCATAGGAAAATTTTCTGAAAACTGGTCGGAAAACGCTGACTGAGTACCGAATCGTTATTTTTTATAAGCGCCAAATAACCTTCGATTCTAAAAAAAACCTAACCACAAGCATGTATGTACATAAGAGCGGGTAAATTTTTTTTACTATACGCGTATAGCAAGCAGGATTCTACGAGTAATTCTAAGCAAATTTGCCGAAGAAAACATGGATCAAAAATCAATTTGGAGTTTGCCAAATTGCAAAAATAGGTTTCTTAGCATTTTGCTGTAGTGCCGTTGGAAAGTGCTTCAATTTTGTTTAAAAACATGCTATATGCGATTTTTGGTATTAGGAATCCTTTTCTGGACTTATCTTTTACATATAAATTTCACCAGAGGACGCAAAGTGAAAAATTTCTCATTTACTTCGAAACCTATTTTCTCAATTTGGCAAACTCCAAATTGATTTATGACCTATTATTTCTTCAGCAAATTTGCTTAGAATTACATGTAGAATCCTTCTATGCTATACTGGTATATGTGGTATTTCTGTTTATTTTATTTTTAAATATGTATGTATAATTCATCTATGTATTCATAAACCAAACCAAGCTTTTATTAAGTTTGTTAACAAATAAAGAATAAAAAAGGTACATAATATATTTACATACGTAAAGCGGTCGAAAAATATTTAGTCGCACCAAATTTTGACAAGTTTTCACAATTTTTTTTTTGTTAATTTCAGTTATTCTTATAAAAATATAGTTCAATCTTTAACAAAAACCGTTTAAATCCAAGTTTCAAACTTTAGGCAGTATTTAAAAAAATCAACAAACTTTCGTAAAAATTTCGAGCTTTTTAATTAGATTAGTTCTCTTCTTCTTATGTCTAAGTATAGATATATTAGTATGAATGGATAAGCGCTTGATGCCAGGAGCTACCGGTGAGCAAATATCGTTTTTGGCACAAATGTCAGTTATGAGGTTTTACAGAACCACGATACGCGTTTTTGTACTTTAAACAACGATATGTACTAAAATTGAACGAGCTACAACGGCTGAGACGTTTCAACTTACATTTTTTTAAATCATTATGAAATTAGTGAAGCAAAAAAGAAAATTTGTTTACACCTAATTCCTCACAAAAATAAGCTCATCCCCGCTTCCCCATGTAAACTGAAATTCCCCACAAAAAACGGTCCATTCCCCGATTCCCCACGCAAACTCTAATTAATGGCAAATCGGGGAATTCCCCACGACTTGGCTTCCCTGACGCACACAGTCTCACTTATTGAATCGTTTGAATGTGTTAGAATGCGCCGACCACTGGTTTAAAGAATGATTGATTTTTTCTTTGTTTGTATGTAAGTCAGTCAAAAAAATAATTTATTTATTGATAGATTTTGATGAAAATGTCTTAATGCCAGCAAAAGTCAAATGGCTAACATGGCGACCAAAATCTAGAAACTAGGCTAGATACTCATTTCCGACTTACAGTTTCTTCTACATTTTCTCTAAGAATTATGTAGAGAAACCGAAAATACCATGCGATTCGTCGAAAAACATTTGTCCGAACATTTTGTCCACATTAATGTACATATTTTAAAATTTCTAATTTTTTTTACAACGAGGTGTCTAAACTTTTTTCTTGCCAAAAAACGGGACGTTTGACAACCGTGGTTGTGGCTGGTGGGACATCTCCTTGTGCTTGGTGTAATATAAATATGCTTGAAATAAAAGTTTACAAAGACAAACATTTTTTATATATCTTTCAACAGATAAATGAAATGTAGTCATTTAAGAAGAGGTTACTACTGAAATAGTGATAATTAGCGCATATTTAAATTTATGTCGTTTTCCTCTTTAATATGAAATTACTCTTCAGTTAAATTTTTCGGTATTCGATATATTAAAAAAATGAGGCTATCTGAAAAATCACCATCTCCATCGAAAACCAGAAACCAGAAATCGGGGAAAATAAACATTAAAACTCTTGTTTGACATTTTTTTTATTACTTTTTGTTCTTTTATCGCCTTATGACAATTATATTTAACAATTTTATTGAGCTTGAGGCCATTTTTAATGAAAAACTATTGTGGAAAAGCAAAAATTGTTATTACTTTTGAAAGGTTAGCGCATCTTGTGTCTATAGAACTTTTTATTAAACAAGTAATTTTTAAGCAAAAAACATAACCTACTTTAATTCTAATATACAAATTTAATAGTACCGTTAATTTTTTTATAATCCATTGATCAGATCTAAACCAAATTGTGGGACGACCCGTGCGTTACCATCTTTCCGATAAAAAAAAAAGAATTATTGAAATCGGTTCACTTGGTCCAAAGTTATGCAATAGCACACAGAAAAAAGAAAAAAAATATTCCTAGAAATTGATAACCTCCCCCTTTTTTGAAGTCGGTTAAAAATGTTAAGGTCTTTGCTAATTGTATTTAAATAAAGTGCAATTTATGAAACTTTAAAAGTGTATTTATTTATTACATAGTGTACATAAAACTTGCATAAAAGTATTTTAAAGGACATATTATCTGAAGCGAATTTTCTGAAGTATAAACCCCTCCCAAAATATATTCCTGGGTGCGCCCCTAGTCCTGACTGATTTTTCATTTGTCCTGATTTTTACAAAGCTTAGCCTTTATAAACTTTTTACTGCGTATAAATATCGTTAGGCGTAAATTTTTCGATTGTCATTAACACATAAATAGAGAACCACTGTGTGGTTTGTTGCTAGCAATCTGGCGAATGAAGATGCCATAAGATATGCTATTGAGTTTTATCCTAAAGACTGGTTTTCACTGTGTCATATTTTGACGCCAAAATTTGGCGACATATATTGACACAACTTTATCTCCTTTATCCATACCATTACCGATGATATTATAGGCCTAAAACTGACAGACAGCCGATTTCGCAGCGCGACTAAAGACATATCCTGATCCAAATCAATCGATAAACCGCTTTCTGATCCCATTTGACAATGTGTTTTCACTTATTTGACTAGAAATGCCACTGAATTTGACATAGTGAAAACCAGCCTTAAGCATCCCACCTGTTACTTAAAGAAGCTGTTGAGCTTTTGTTCGCTTGCACTTACCTACATCCAAAAACTCTCAACCGAGAACACTCAATTCTTACCATTGAGCGTAAAAACGATCATTTCAAAACTATGATGGAAAATAAAGTGATTGTGCTTTTAAAAATGCAGTGTCCTCATTTTTCCTTCGACTCATCTGGTCACCCTACCTTTGAGTTCCCGAAATTCCTTTTTATTGTTATTCATTAAAGGCATTTTCACAAATAATACACAAAATCCTGACATAGTATAGCGAAAAATAAACACGAAAAATGAGATAGCATTACGCTTGTCAGATTTAGTGCTAGCCTTAGTAACAGCTTTTCGTCACGCTAACTGTAGAGTCGACTCTAAGCGTAAAAGCAGGCACTAACACGACTGTGATACATTTAATCTATAGACTAGTTTAAAACTGCGCTAACTCAGTTAAAGCCTAATTTTATTATGCACAAATTTTTTTTAAATTGGATGTGGAATGGGGAATGGTTTGTACAATATCCCCTAAAAGAATTAAAATTTTGGAAAAGCGCTTTAGCGTATAATTTTGACCCGAAAATTATAGATATAACTTGCAAAAATGTCACCATCAAAAAATTAGTGGCCCATTTTAGTAATTTTGAAGCTACTATTTAAAAAGCGCCAAAGACAACTAAACTGACTAGTCAGTAAAAGCAGCTTAAAACTCATAGTCGCAAGCAGATGCTGGGGTGTTATTCTTGTTTAAGTCAATAGACCGAGGATTTCAGTGCATAAAGCCTTCAGTCGGCTATACCAGCGACTTTAACAAACATTCGGCTACTCTTTATTTAATGTAAGTCCATCTTATTTCGGCAGAAATGATTAATGCCCATTAAGCATTCTTTTCTCTCAGTTTTCTCTTACAGTTTATCATAATCCACACATCAAATGTCCAAATTGTCCAAATTACAACTCCCGTGCTTCTTTCTCTGATTGCATGTATACCTCTTAATCAAACGAAAGCGTTTTAAAGTTGCATTTTTGTGCCGCCCTTCAATTGCGACAGCAAATATCCGACAATTTTGAATGCAATTTGCCTACTACTTTGCACTGCAAATGTTCGGAATAAGCTATACAGAAGTACATGTGTATGCAAGTTTGAATTCTTACACAGGAAAAGGCGATCAAAAGAAACGCTTGGAAATGAAATCTTTTGGCCCACAAAAAGCAATGAGCCAAACGCACTGTGAAATTGTAAATATGGCCAAATTGAAGAAAAAAAGTGAAAGGCATAGAGACATAAATGCATATCGAATGAGCCGATGGATGAATCGACGAAATGTTGCGGTGAGCCATCGTTGCTAACCGCAGATGTGGCCGCCGCCACCACTGTTTTCGCAGTATGAACCACAAATGTAGAGGCAACTTCCGCTCCAATCGCAGCCATTTTCCAACGCCGTTGGCCCAGAATGTCAAGTCAGAGTGCTCATACTATACTCGTAAATGATGTATGACTCTTGCTTGGGATTTAATATTGGCAAACTGTGTTATTGTTATTGCTGTTTGGTGTAAACTGCAACTTTGTTCATGTAATTGCTAAAATATTCGCATATAACGAAGTGAAAATTGTCAGTTAATGATGTGTAGCGCGTAGAGAAGAAATATGTACATATGGAAGTATTAAAGGCAGGCGTTTGGGTATGGCAACCAGAAGAGCAGATCAAACTTATGTATACTTTGTGAATGTGACTGAGATGGCAGTCATGCATTGTGTACGTGTTGCTGGCTGTTACAGTGAATGCCAAAAGGCCAATACCATTCCATCGAATCTCTCTCTGATATTGGAGCTTATTGGTAACAGTACGCCCAAGCGATCACGTCGATTGTTTGCGAGGAGTGTGAGAACTTTACTTGGTTTTTGCAAGTGATCGTTGGCGATTTTGAGTTATTCGTCCATTCAATCATCCAAAGGTTCATTAATTCAGCTTCTCAACTCTTGAGAACATTTCTTAATAAGCAAATGCTTTTTGTGAAGCGGGTGTGAAGAAAATGCTACTGACGTGTCCGTTTTGTGCGAAGTAGCAAATAATTTGCGGTATGCATGTAACAAATTATCGACTTCCGGCTAATCTTTGATCCATTCCAAGATGAACGGAAATTGGCGAAAGTACTAAACGGTATTACTCGCATTCTTTAAATTTGATACGTAAAATGTATGCGTGTATGTTTGCCACAAATTAGCGTACTGACGTTAGTAACCTGGTAATAAGGTGTCAGAATGACTCCGCAACAACAAATCCCAAATCAAGCTGCTTGTGCGCCGTTTCATTGCAGCTATAATAAACCACTAAATTTGCCCAGTCCATCGAGAATCCTGTACTGCGAGGACGCTAGATATATACAATATCTCTAGAAGACATACCTATAAACATTCGGAGTAGTTTAAGGGGCAATTATAAGTTGCAACCCTCTTTATGGGCTCAAAAAAAGTCAGAAAAGAGCTTATTTTTCTGAGTCTTAAAAACAAATATTCATAATCCTGATTATTAGTGAACTTTGTTACTTTTGTTGAACTCAGAATTTCAGTCAGTCTAGTTGACTGGTCTCAGAACCATATTTATGTATAACAAAAGAAATACTAATTTTACACTCATAAATTCCGAGCACTCTGCACACAGTAGATGGATAGAATCATCTTCCTTTTCCAAGTACATAGAGCAGAGGTGGGCAGCCTGTCGCTGTGTGTGTGCAGTTGAATGAAGCTTTCGCCGCCTTCTGAACAGTGTTGCCATTTTAGAAGTTTTCCGGCTAGATTTAGCCGGTTGCGATAGCAAACAGCCGGAGAAAATTCGATTTAGCCGGCAGTCGATTTGCTAGCCGTTTTGCAAGAAAAAGTTAGCCGATTTCAATGATTTTTAATTTATGTAAGTATATTTAGTACAGTGACCCAAATATGAACTGGGACGAGACATTTCAGCTTATTATTTTTTTATGAAAGTATAGCTGATTACTTACAAACATCATTTATATCCAAATTTCATATTTTATTCAAAAATAATGAAAATTCTGCATTTTTTAATTTAAAATTTTATAATACTGAAGTACAAATTCAAGATAGCCGGCACTTACCGTTGATTATTGAAATTTTTTTGTTGACGGTGTTCCGCATTTTTCTCCATATAAAAAATTTTAGAACATACTTTTTATGGAAAAAATTCGTAACACCGTTATAAAAAAAAAATACAAAAATCAACGGCAAGTCCTAGCTACTTAAAATTTTCACCATATTATATTAAATTTTAATGGACTACAAACCTGCATACATACCGTTTTGTAGATATGCTGATTAAAAAGTTAAAAAAATGGTGAAATTTTTGCACAAAGTCTTAAATTGATACTTATATGGTGTTTGTTGAGCTATATTTTCATAAAAAAAATAATAAACATTAAAAAAACTAAATAAAAATAGCCAACACTTGCTAATATCTCGCGTTCAATTTTATATTTGGGTCACTGTGTTTTTTCCAAATAAGGACGTAGCGGGGACTTTATACAATTTTTGTTATGAATGGCTTAAATTTAAATGCGAAGCTTTATTTGCAACATTTAGAAAATAACGAATGAGAATAAAAGAGCAGGAATATCGATGTGAAGCAAAACTCTATGGGAAGACAACACCTGTGAATAATTGTATCATGGTGCCAACATACCTTATTTTTGCTTATTACACAGGGCAACACTGATTTTGGTGCGGCAAATGTTTACCTGTTTTTGATAGACTTTTTTGAGCTGATTACGAATCCGTAATTATAAAGATTCCATCACGTACAGATTTTGAGAAAATCGTGGTCAAAGTGTCAAAAAATCGGTTTTTTTTTCAATATTTGAGAAGCTCGAGCAAAGAGTAAAAATGTAGTAGAACCTTCCACTTAGGCTTAACCTAAAGCTAGAACCCTAGGCTACTGCCCCTGAAAATACCATCCCTGCACCTTTACTTGATGGCCATTTATAGTCATTTTTTGAACAATAAAAAAAATGCTGGCAAATTGTGCTATTGAAAAAAAATGCTGCCAAAATCAGTTTTTGCTGTTCAATAAACGACTATAAGTGATCTTAGGGTCAAGACGAAGAGATGGTATTTTTAGGGATTGTAGACGAAAGTTCAAGCCTTAATTTAAGCTTAAGTGGAAGGTTCTATCACCTTTTGTTTAATTGCGGCAGGGACTCAATCTTCGCCAAAAGTCAAATTTTAATGCTCAATAAATGACTATAAGTGACCATAAATTCAATGCAGGAATAGTATTTTCAAGGATAGTAGTCGAGGGTTCTTGCTTTAATCTAAGCCTAAGTGGAAGGTTCTATCACCTTTTTACTCTTTGCTAGAGCTTCTCAAATATTGCAAAAGCCCGATTTTTTGACACTTTGACCTCGAATTTCTCAAAACCTGTACGTGTTGGATCCTTTGTACTTACGGATTCGTAATCAGCACAAAAAAGTCTATCAAAAATAGCTTTAACATTTGTCGCACCAACATTTTTTTTAATTTTTGTTGGCCTGTGTTATTGCTCTCAGACAGGCATGTGAGAGAGTGAGTAGGACATTAAAACCAGGAGTTTCGAATATATAGACATCAAAATACAATTAAATAGTAGAATTGTTAAAAACTTAAAATGCGACCGGCTTGTTCGATATAAATTAATCTGCCTTATCCTGAGCTTCGCCAGAAAAAAAAAATTACCCGAAAATTTGTCATCCGCCCAAAGTAAAACCATGGAAACCAAAAGTGAAAAGTGAACCGGTTCGGGGAAAATGAAACTCATGATAAGGCTGAATGGCGGTTTCTCTTTTCGAAATAATGTTGGCCTGTTTTCTTCAGCCCTTTCACAGATTCACTTGTTCATTTCTCAAAATATTGCCCTCCGACTAAGCAATTTTTTTTTTTTTAAGCAATACAAACATGACTTCTGATGTACGTATAACAACAGTTTCTTTTGTTCTTCTTTTTTTTTCTTTTTTTGGCGCTGTAACCGCCTAAGCGATTTTGGCCGAGTTCAGCAAAGCACGCCAGTCGTTTATCCTCTGTTTATCAACTGACGCCAATTGGAAACGCCAAGTGAAGCCAAGTCCTTCTCCACCTGATCTTTCCATCGCAGTGGGGGCCTCCCTCTTCCTCTACTACCACCAGCGGGTTCCGAGTTGAATACTTTCAGAGCTGGAGCGTCGGTGTCCATTCGAACGACATGACCAAGCCAGCGGAGCCGCTGTATTTTAATCCGCTGCACTATGTCCATATCGTTGTAAAGCTCATACAGCTTATCGTTCCATCGTCTGCGGTACACGCTGTCGCCAACGCGTAAAGGCCCGTAAATCTTCCGCAAAATCTTTCTCTCAAACACTCCAAGAGCCGCCTCATCGGATGTTGTCATTGTCCATGCTTCTGCGCCATATACCAGCACGGGCATGATGAGTAACTTATAGAGCGTGGTTTTCGTACGTCGAGAGAGGACTTTACTCCTGAATTGCCTACTCAGTCCAAAATAGCACTTGTTGGCAAGAGTTATTCTGCGTTGGATTTCAATGTTGACATTATTATCGGTGTTAATGCTGGTTCCCAAGTAAACGAAATTCTCTACTTTCTCGAAATTGTAACTGTCAACAGTCACGTGGGTGCCAAGGCGCGAATGTGCTGACTGTTTGTTTGATGACAGGAGATACTTCGTCTTGTCCTCGTTTACCACCAGACCCATTCGCTTTGCTTCCCTATCCAACTTGGAAAAGGCAGAACAGACTTCGCGGTTTTTAATACCGATGATGTCGATGTCGTCGGCATAAGCCAGCAATCGCACGCTCTTGTAGTAAATTGTTCCATAGCGGTTCAGTTCTGCAGCTCTTATTATCTTCTCCAACATCAGATTAAAGAAGTCACATGAAAGGGAGTCGCCCTGTCTGAAACCCCTTTTTGTGGCGAACGGCTCGGAGAAGTCTTTCCCAATTCTGACGGAGCTGGTGGTATTGCTGAACGTCATTTTACACAGCCGTATGAGTTTTGAGGGGATGCCAAATTCAGACATAGCGGCGTATAGGCAACTCCTTTTAGTGCTGTCAAAAGCGGCTTTAAAGTCGACAAATAGGTGGTGAGTGTCCATCCTTTTCTCGCGGGTCTTTTCCAAGATTTGGCGTATTGTGAATACCTGGTCTATGGTGGATTTTCCAGGTCTAAAGCCACACTGATAAGGCCCAATCAGTTCATTGACGGTGGGCTTCAGTCTTTCACACAATACGCTCGATAAGACCTTGTAACCTATGCTAGAAGGCTTATCCCGCGGTAGTTGACGCGAATGGCGGGGTCACCTTTCTTGTGGATTGGGCAGAGTACACTTAAATTCCAGTCGTCGATCATGCGTTCATCTGACCATATTCTGCACAAGAGTTGATGCATGCAAGTCAATAAAAAAATTTTAAATAAAAAGAAAAGCACTGGCCACGTTGAACTTATTTATTGGGTTAAAGCTCAGTTAGTCCAGACTTAACTTAAGTTAACTTACCGTAAGAAATCATCAATGGTTATTCAACACGTCAACTTAAGCCAAGAGCGGAAATATTTTGTTTTTGTATTTCTTTTTTCAGCTGTTTAACAGTTCGCTGGCTAAAATGCCATATCAAAAAAATTTATGCAAACAAAAATGTTTGCTTTCATTTATTTTTAAGAAATACAAAAACGAGAGTCTGGCAAGCCTGATTCTCTCACCGCTCTCAATTTCCGTAAGGCCGTGACTTGAGAACCTAAAATCTACAGGTTCTTAAGTTTCTTACGGTAAGTTAAGTTTTAACTAACCGCCAACACAGTTTCTCATATAACAGGTTAGCCAAAATATTAAATTAAGTTAAGTTACGGAAATTAAGTCTAGACTAACTGAGCTTTAATTGTGCACCGAAGTCAGCTATGATTTCTTTTTTTCCATATGGAATCAGTATGATATCGACAATACTAAGAAAACATGTTATATATCCTTTTGGAAGAACTTAATCGGCCAAAATAAATCAAGGGAAGCTTATATTTTTGTACTTTTCCTAGTTGAAGTATCGAAAACTGTTTTAGGTTCGTGAAAAATCCTTCTAAAAAAGGAGAAAAATATTAAACACAAAATGCTTGGACATGATAAGAATTAGTCTCAGAAGCAGCTGACAGATATAGTGAATAGCAATAATCACCAATATGTACAATATTTGAAAGAAAGAAAAACGTCGGGCTGGTTTACTTTCCTGTGGAATCGACCATATCCTTATTGGTTGGTAAACAAATAAATTAGATCAATGATTGAGATTGTTTTTTTAATTTTTATTTTATAAAGAAGACATAAAACGACGTGTTTTAATGTTACAAATAGTAATTAAATACAAAAACATTAGTGGGATTCATGAAACGTCGCAAAGATGTTGCAAATGTCGCATTTGTTGCAAAATTCGCCACCTGGCGACAAAGCTGATTACTTTTGTGTGGAAACTCTCCTGCGACAAAACTGTGACATTGCCATAATAGGGCTATTCGCGATTCGGTGTATAAGAGCTGACAAATTTATGCAATTGCAGAAATATGCCATGGATTGTGAGCGACCTTTATTAAACTGTCATGGTCAAACTTTTGCAAAACAATTTTTGTGCATCAGCTTTGGTTTTGTTTATAAATTTAATCAGCTGATAGAAATGTCAACCAGAGTTGCAATGCATAGCATTTTTATGCTATGGATTTTCGGTATTCCAAATTTGCCAAGCCATGACAAATGCAAATGCGTGTATTTTGTTTGTGTATTGCAAATAATTTGCAATACAAATTTGCAATGCAATGATGCTAGGCCATTTGCACCGGATCGCGAATAGCCCTAATCATTGCAAACTCAAAGTCGCGAAGCACATGCTATTTTATTGTCCTCCAATACTTCAAGAAAAGGTATGTTAGTTAAGGCTGCTTCGAAATATAATTGTAAAAACTTTTCTTTTTCACTTACGCGCCCCTTTTTAAAAACAATTTACATTTGTAAGCCGGAGTTGCGATAGGTTGTTCATACAACTTTGTTTGCAACGTTGCCATTTCGCCAAAAATGCCACTTCGCGACGTTTTATGACTCGCACTATTAGGTTAGGTTAGGTTATTCTGGCTGGCTGAGCTCCCCACATAGACCAATAGGTCCCTAGTGATGCCAGATGAAGATAGAGGTTCAGTTAAGTGTGTTCGAAGTACATATACATCATTTAGGATGTCAATGCTTTTTGAGAATTCCAGCAGTTCTGGAAGCCCAAGTGTTGTCACGTCTTCAAGACTATTAAACTCTGGAGCTCCGAGATAATTTAATCGTGTTTTTGATACAGCAGAACAATGGCATAGGATGTGTTCTAGGGTCTCCCTTGTTCCCGTCCCCATGCACTTTCTGCAAGCTTCACTGACAGCAATCCCCATTTTGCTTGTGTGCGCTGCCAACATGTTATGCCCTGTTAGGACACCTATCATAGTTCTGGAGTCTCTTCGTGCCTGCGATAGTATGAACCGGGTTTGTGTCCCGTTCTCCAGTCTGCACATGACTTTAGAGATTTTACAGGTATTTAGCGCATTTTATCTCGGTATGGTCTGCTTCTTCACCCTCTGGTCTATTTCGTTATAAAGATTTTTAAGAGGTTTCGGAATGTTGTTGGCAATCTCATCCGCAATTTCCGGGGACCCAATAAATATGCAGCCGCCTGGTTATTGCTGCCCTATTTATGGCTTCCCTACTTCTAAGGGAATTTTGTGACGCAAATTGGTATGAGCTTATAGCCTTAATCGCTGCTTGACTGTCTACGTATATTGTAACTTTAGAGTTGTTTTCAGTCATTGAGTAGGCTAGCTCAGCGGCTTTTCCCCACTGCGAAAACATATGCCTGGAATATACTGCAGTGATCCCGTAGCTTGATGGGCCGACGAACACTAAGTTCTCAGCAGTATACTCCCGCCCCTACTCCATCATTCATTTTTGAGCCGTCGGTGAAGAAGTTAAATGTTTTCCGGCTAGGCTTCATGCCCCTACGCCATCCGTTTTCTTCGATAGTAAACCGAAACTCCTTATCCCAGTTAATGCAAGGTACCATGTAGTCCATGATGGCTACATGCCCTTTGGCTATTGAGCTGTGACCACTGTTTATTTGCTTGCACTTCCCTGTTGCAATCAGTCTCGCCGCGGACTTGGCAGCAAAGCTCTTTGCCGCCAGGTCGATAGATGTTATATTGAGAATTTTTTCCAGTGCAGCCGTTGGAGTTGTTCTCAGTGCTCCTGTTGTACACAATAGAGTGAGACGTTGAACAAAATTTGTCTTGAGATAAGTGCTTTTTTCTATCGCGGTCCCCTACACCAGAGCGCCATAGAGTAGTATTAGTCTCACTACTGCTGTGTAGCACTAAAACATTAGGGCAGGGAATAGGCCCCAAGTAACACCTATCACATTTTTTGCATGCGTAGAGGGCATTACTCGCTTTCTTCACTCTGTTCTCTACATTGTACCTCCACAGAAATTTTCAGTCCAGGACTACTCTAAGGTATTTGGTGCGGTCTTTTGGTTTGAGTTCCGTGCCGTTCAGTTTAGGGAAATTCCACGCAGGAATCTTGTACTTTCTTGTAAAAAGTAGCATGTCCGTTTTGTCTGCATTAATCCCTAAACCTGCGCGAGTTGTCCATTGGTGTATAGTATTGAGAGCTCCATTTATTATATCACTTATGGTGTCTAGGTATTTTCCGGTCACCATTACTGCAATGTCGTCAGCATATGCAACTAGTTTGGGCACCCTCCCTTCAATTTTATATAACAGGTCGTTTACCACAAGCAGCCATAGGAGCGGTGAGAGCACACCTCCCTGTAGTATGCCCTTTACCGCCTGCTTAGTTAGCCTGGCTTCACCCCATTCCGCTCTAATTCGTGTACAGCCTAAACAGTTTTTTATCCATAAAAGAATAGCAGGTTCCACGCTACCTAGAATAGCTTCTCTTGATACGTTGTTAAAAGCTCCGCCGATATCTAAGAACACACCTAAAGCGTAGTTCTTGTGCTCCAGCGTTTTTTCTATATTCGTTAGCAGAGCATGCAATGCAGTCTCTGTCGATCTTCCTTTTGTGAATGCGTGTTGCGGTTTTGATAGGCTGCCTTGCATTATGCTGCCTCTTATGTGTGTGTCTAGGATTTGCTCGAGCGTTTTTAGAAGGAATGAAGTTAAACTGATGGGTCTGTATTCTTTAGAGTATAGAGGGTTGGCCTTACCTGCCTTGGATATGAACACAACTCTCGAATCTCTCCAGTGCACAGGCACATAGTCCAGCCTCAAATATCCCATGTATATCGCCTCTAGCCATGGGATCACCACGTGAGTGACCTTCTGAATCATGGTCGGGAAAATTCCATCAGTTCCAGGCGACTTGAATGGATCACAACTGTTTATTGCCGATTCAATTTTGCTTGTTGTAATAATGTTCGGTGGTATGTCATTCACGTTTTCTTTTTCAGATTCCATGTCTGTCTACACATCCTGGACAGTGCATATCGACTAGGACCTACAGCTATTCCTCGCAGCTTTCAGTCCATCCATCATCCTTTCTGCGTATTAACATTGGCGTGGACGGTTGTTGGACAGCAGCTTCCTTAACCTTGCCACTTCGTTTGTATTCTCCATGCTGCCGCAGAAGTACTTCCACGATTGCTTCTTGGACCTACGGATTTCTTTCTTATAGCTTTTTAGCCTGTGTCTGCTGCCTTGCACAGCTTGAAGAGCTCTCGTACTTCGCGCCTGTGCTGTCCAAGTTCCATGTTCGACCACGGTGGCTTGGATTTGCGCTTAGTACGCACTGGATGGCATGCAATTTTGTAGGCTTTGGAGTGAGCCGTGGTGATTAACACCACATTCTGTTCGATCTCAGCGTGCGTGTTGAGCTCTTTTAGCTCGAATCGTTTCCCCTCTACAATCTTCCTATAGAGATCCCAGTTTGTGATTCTTGGGTTCCTCAGGGTCGTTATTTTGGGATTTGGGGAGAAAGCAATATTGAATACGTTGTATTTATGATCAGAGAATGATGGTGTAATATCTAACACCTTCCAATTAACTACTCGTATAAGTTTATTTGTAAAAAGCTTTATATCTAGAAAGTTCTTCGAGGTGGGTCCAACATATGTTGGCTCACTACCTCTGTTTGCTACCTCTAGACTCCTTTGAATAATAAAATTGAGTAGAGACCCACCTCTTTCATTGATGTCCGCGCTCCCCCAAACAGTGTGATGCGAGTTTGCGTCGGAACCTACCACCAGCGCTAGCCTCCCTTTGTCGGCTGATTCCACCAACCTCTGGAGCTCGGGCGGGGATACGTCTTCTTCATGAAACATGTAGCATGATGCCAGAGGTAGTGGTTCCTTCTTTGCACTCATAAGTGAACCTGCGGTGAAATCATCTGTGGAAAGATTAGTGTTAATATAAGAGTTTATATTTTTTTTAACCAGTACCGCCGTTCTTACCTTTTTGTCTGCACTGGGGGTGTATGTTAAGTAGTTTTGTGACTTAAGTCCTGAGAGCCTATTACCCGAGGCTATCTAGGGCTCTTGGACTAACGCCTCCCTCTAGGTTGAAGAGGAGCTCGGCTGAAGCGACTTTACTTCTGTGGAGATTTATCTGAAGGACCTTCAGCATTGAGCTCTGATTCCTTCCCAGGGTTGGATTCGTTCTCCAGCTCACCCCCCTTTACATCACCTAGGTTTAGAGTGTCGTCTAAGATCTCGTCCAGGCCTAGAACCTTTTCCACCTCTCCCGCTTAGAGAGTGTTATCGTTGTTGTCGGTTGGGTGGCATTTCTTGAGGCGAAGGAACACACTACCCATGCCCCACGCGGGGTGGGGACAGGTGCTGGATATAATTCTTGCTGAGCTACTACGTAAATTAGTTTATTTCATTTTGAAATAGTAGAAAAAACCATACAACACATGTACGGGAATATATTCCTTTTAATGATAATGTTATTTGTAGACTGCGGATCTTTATGCAGAAAACGAAGCCTTAACTGTGTACCATTTAACTACAAGCAAAATAAATAAATTTTTGTTACATTTTGTTTATAGTTATGGCTTCGTTTTTTGCATAAACATCCGCAGTCTAGTTATTTGTCTACAAAAAATACTTTTACATTGATATTAACCAATATGACAATTCGCCCATGAAAAATCTCAGTAGGAATGAGTAAGCGATAGAAAATAATGTATTCGCATTTACCTGCAAGTCCTTCGCAATTATCAAACGTCAATTGAGGGTCAAATTAATGACTAAACTGACCCCTCGCAAGCCACATACATACCTCGTTCAAAAGAATATGCCATACACAGGCAGCACGCCCTGTTTGTCCATTATTAGTATTGTTTGTAAGTGCGTTGGACAACTACTAAAGAACTAGAGAGACCAAGATAGCAACCATCCTTTTTTTTTTAATTTCACTCTCACCCGCTTCACCGGCCAATGCAGGTGGAAGTGATCTTTAGCTGCCTTGTATGACTCGCTTTTATTTTTGCCTGCACTCGCTAAAGACTTTGTGACTGAAAAAGAAAAAACAAAAGCGAAAAGAAAAACAAATTAACAATAAGCTGGGAGGATATGTAAGAGCCTTTGAAACGTGCGGCCCGGTCGCCACTGCTGCCTCGTAAATTATATGTTCGGTGTTTGTTTGAAGGCGGCATTAGCGTAGCAATTTTGTTGACTGATGTTCGTGGTAGTGGCGGTGGTGGCGGATAACGGCGGCAGTGTTGTAATGCTGTATTATAATTTATTTAGTAGCTGCACTGATGGCAGCGGTTGGCTACCGGCTACGCACAGCAGGGTTGCACAGCTAAGCGAGCAGTCGACAGGCGGTAGGCGAAAGAGAGGGTTAAGTGCAATGTTGCAAGTTTGCTAAATTACTATAAATGATATAGTTGTTATACAGTTGATTGCTGGTGTTATTGTTGCATTATGCTTATTGTAATTTTCGCTTAATTGAAACATTAAAATGTGATAAATGTAGAGGAGTTTGAGGCTACACAATTACGCGTGCTGCCAACTGATTATTTTTTAGTAGACCGTTGAGCAATGCTGTTGGTTAAACTACCTATCCCCACAACAAGTACGAAAAGTTTGTGTTCCTTTTATCATACTGATCCCGAGCATTAAAAGCTCAGTTAAAGATAGGTTAGTCTAGACTTAATTTTCGAAACTTAACTTAATATTTTGACCAATCTGCTATATGAGAAACTGTGTTGGCGGTTAGTTAAAACTTAACTTACCATAAGCAACTTAAAAACCTGTCGATATTAGATTCTTAAATTACGGCCTTTCGTAAATTGAGAGCGGTGAGAGAATCAGGCTTGCCAGATTTTCGTTTTTGTATTTCTCAGAAATAAATGAACGCAAACATATATTTTTGCATGCACTTTTTTGATGTGGCATTTCAGGCAGCAAACTATCTATATTAGGGGATCACTAAACGAATGGTTTCGTTGTGTTGTGAGCAGTGTTGCCACACATGAGCCTTTCCTGCCAAAACTGGTAGGTTTTTTTTTCCATTTGATAGGGTGGTAGGCTAGATTCGGTTTTGGTAGATTCCGTGACAACGAGTAATACTTATTTGCAAAAAATCGAAAATATGTATCTCCAAACATTTTAGCAACCTTGTTTATGCAAATATTTCACCGGTGCGCGCGTATAACGGCGACCGCAAAACATGTACAAAAATATGCCCGATTCGTAAGTACCCTTATTATTGCCACCATACAGCATGAACATTCATATATACTTTATAGCGTACTTGGATCAAGATTCCAGAAAAGTCTGCCAATAGGCTCGTATCCAGCCATATTCCATGTTCGCGAATGTCTTCGTAGACAATACAAATGGGGCCAGAATAATTAGACTATTTTAAAACGGCATCAAGGCTTGTGGACTCTTAAACCACCTGGGAGCCCACAATAGCGTAACAACTACAGCGTTCCGGGACATGAAGGGTTTGAAGGCAACGAAAGGGCTGACTGGCTCACAAAGCGTGGAGCCGAAATGCGCTTGCATGGTCCCGAGCTATTCTGCGGTACATCTAAAGGATACACTGCAGCAGGGCCGTAGCCAGGATTTTTTTTCTGGGAGGGTTCTGGCAAAATTTTTTTTAGTTTCACTTTTATTTCAACATATTTTGATTAAAAGAAAAATGCTGATAAAAATAAAATTTTTCATAAAACAGGGTTGAAATCTTGAAATTCCTGCCCGTAGTTTGTTTGTAAGTCAAATATGAGTGGCATTGTGCTACTATGATAGCACGGCCGAGTAATCATAGCCAACTTATGTACAGTAGTCGAAAAAATTATAGCCGCACCAAATTTTGACAAGTTTTAAAATATTATTTTTGTTATTTAATTTCGGTTAGTTTTTTATAGTTCGTTCTTTACCAACATCCGTATAAATACAAGTTTAAAGGCAGTGTCACACGATTGGGTATTTGCTAAAATTTGGTGTAAATCATATCCCAATTGTTTGAACACCCAAAATATTTTTCACTATCCCAATCACGAAAATTAATTTATGGAAATTTTTCAATAGAACATCGCTGTATTGTACCAATCTTTTGAATGCAAAAAAAAATGTCCCACTTTTTTTTACCAATAGCCCAATATAAAAATTTACAAATCTGTATAAATGTACAAATCGAGTGACACTGCCTTAAAAATGTATGCAATTAAAAAAAATTCTACAAATTTTCGTTAAAATTTCGAGTTTTTAATTAAATTCTGAGTATGCAGTTTCATAGCCCATAGAATTCTAGTAGAATAAAGTACACGTTTCAAATGGCTAAAAATGTCGATTGATTTTTTAGAAGTTCGAAATTTGTACGAAAGTTTGTTGAATTTTTTTTAATATTGCACAAATGAGTAGTCCACTTGCAAACAGCGTTATGTGTTTTATAATAGTGAGCCATAATTTAAAAAAACGTTTGCAACAACAAGTAACATCCAAATTGCATATTTCTCTTTATTATCTGAAAATTTGGATAAACAAGAGCCTAATAACATTAAAAAACAATATGGCAATGTGGTAGTTCTCAGTTCGGGCGGAGCCGAACATTAAGTACCCGGCGGAAGTATTAAATATATGATTTTCACCTTTCCGAAAGCTACCGCTACATGGTAAGCCGGGGTGTATCAATTTTGAGTAAATTAGCGTCCTTAAACTTCGAAATATTGAAGTTTCAAGCATTTCTAAAATTTACCGTTATTTGAAAAGTGGCCGTAATTTTAGTCCGATTTCAATAGTTTTCAACGTTTTGCTTTTATGTGGCAAGCACAATAACCATACCGAGTTTGGTACAAATTGGTAGAACGGCTACCGAGATACATATATGTGATCATAAGTAGGCGGTGCCACGCCCATTTTCAAAAAATTTATCCTAAGCGTATTTCTTGGTAAAGAATTGTTCCAAACGTCAATTTTGAATAAATTGGCTTTAATATTTACTGATATATCGAAGATTTCGTATTTCTCTAAATTACCGTTATATGGGATGTGGGCGTGGTTATTGCCCGATTTTTAAAATTTTCGGCCATTTGGTATGCTGTACCAAGGCCAATAACTGTGCCAAGTTTGGAAGAAATTAGTGCAGCGGTTACCACGATATACACATGTAACCATAAGTGGGCGTGGCTACGCCCATTTTCAAAAAATTTATAATATTCTTATTTTTCGTCTAAAAGTTATAGTAAATATAAATTTTGAGTGAATAATCTTCAGTAGTTACTAAAATATAGCAGTTTTCGTATTTCTGAATTCGATTTCGCCCATTTTCAATACCATCCGTCCTACGCCCGAAAAAAGTGCACGTAACAAGTTTAGTTAAGATATCTCAATTTTTATTCGAGTTATCGTGTGCAAAGACCGACGGACGGACAGACAGTCACCGCTTAATCGATTTCTCTTTTCATTCTGATGATTTGTGTATACATTTGTCTATATCTATCTCGATTCGTTTTGCCTGTTACAAACAACCGTTATGTGAACAAAGTTATAATACCCTTGTGCACAAGTGCGCTCGGGTATAAAAATTTAATATAGCGAGTTTTGAAACAGTAACTTTTACATAGCTATCTTTTTTTTGCTTTTGCGTTCGCTCTTCCATGAAGATTGGTCTGCTTCTTTTTTACGACGCCTTCCACTAGGCACCGAAACTACCACGTTTTCTTGCAGTCAGACAAACAAAATTTTGGTAGGTTTTGGTTGATTTTGGTAGGAAAATAATGTGTCTGGGCAACACTGGTTGTGAGCACTAACTTCATGTTTCGTTTGTTTCCCTATATCACAGCATTCCATTGTTTAGTTTGCATTAGATATCGCGAACGTTAGCAGAAGGGGTTTATAATACTAAAGATATATCACCAGAAAATACTGAAAATTCGCTTCAGATAATATGCTCTTTAGTACATTTATACAAGTTTTTTGTACAGTAAATAAATAAACTTTTTAAAGTTTTATAAATTGCACTTTATTTACATAAAATTAACAAAGATTTCAAAAAAAGAGGGAGGTTGCCAATTCGTCGGAATATTTTTTTTATTTTTTTCGGGAACCGATTTCAAAAATTTTTTTTTTTTTTATCGTAAAGATGGTACCTCCCTCAAAAGTCGTCCAGTAATTTGGTTTAGTTGGAGAAAATATTCTCGGACAACATTAAAGGTGGTGGAGACTAGCTCTGTTATAGAAGGAAATAAGCAAAGGAGAAAAGAGTAGGGTGCAAAGCGTGGATGACAAAAACAAATATTTAACTTAGAAAAAACTAAAATGTTCAACGTAGCGCAGCCCAGAAATTTTGTATGGAAATTTATGCTTTCTAAGAACTCACCATATAAAATCCTTTACTTTTTTACTATAAGAGATATACAAATGGAATTTTGTCAACTTATAAACCAAAATACTATATATCTGCCTACGATAAAAAATCAAATTGGACTTCCTAAACATCCGAAATTCAACATCATACATGAATATGTATACCCAACTCACGGTTCTAAGAATACACCAGATTAATTTCGTCCAAGGTATTATCTCTGTTAAATACCATTCATCATTAAACATAACACATTAGCAAAAAGTAATCTTTTGAGCTCTTGAGTTGTCGGATTGTGTGACTTTACGAGGAGATTTCTTTACGATGCAGATTAATCTGAATATTTGCATTCATATTAGGTGTGCACATTATTTGAATCAGGATTTTTTGAAGTGATAAATAAGGACAGTATTTGTCTTTCTTTTTTATTCAATACGCAACACTTAACCCGCCTTATGGTCTGATTATGGCAACTTAACGTAACTTACGGCTCTCTCTTAAAAATTCTGCTAAATGGGTGTTGCTTATATTTGAACAGCCGAAACTTAACGTAACTTAATGTCACGTCGAAATCTGTTCCATTTTGATTCTCTAAGTTCCACGTTCCATTAAGTTATGTTAATTTGCCATTATCAGGCTTTTAGAAATCTTAACACTAGCTCTGATCCAATACTTTTCGTGTTAAATCCTGTAATAATGTCATACAGCAAAATTGCTCTCTGAAGTGAGAGTAAAAAGTGAGTAACAACAAAAAGTACGGGAACAAAAAAACATTTTTCCTGTAAAAAGGTCAACCAGTGATCGCTTGACACTTTTCATCATTTTACCAGAAGAAAAAGTTCGGGTAAAATCTTGCAACTTCATTCTTTACACAACTCTCCAAAAATCGCTCTTATTTACAGGATTTTGGAGGAATTTGGATTACGGGATCATTTTTTCTGTAACTTTCTGCAAGTTCGTGTAAAAACCTGTAAGTTCATGGAGTACTGTATCAAAGCCACTATTTACTTATAAACATATAAAAGAATTTAACTAAATAAATTTGAGAAAACGCTAAGAAAAAAGCTAGAAGCTGAACAGGAATATTTCCGGCTAAATCTAAACTGGCAACACTGACATTGACTCATGGTTAGTAGTTAAAAATATCTTCAAATCTGGTTAACGTCTTTACGGCTTCCAATTCAATTGTGGAAATGTACAACAAAAGTTGTTCGGGCAATATTCAAAATTGTTCTTTTATTTTATTCGCTCATTTCTAAATATAATGATTTTGAACATCGTTGAACAAATCCTCGAAATAAAATTCGACAAGTAAATGGCTTTTTTAACCGACTTCCAAAAAAGGAGGAGGTTAAATATCAGTTAGTCGGAATATTTTTTTTTATGTATGTTACCGCAGAGGTGGTCCCATACTAATCCGGTTTAAATCCGATCATTGGATCATGAGATATGTATATATATATATATATTTTTTTTTTATTAACCGACTTCCAAAAAAGGAGGAGGTTATCAGTTCGTAAGATTTTTTTTTTATGTATGTTACCGCATAACTTTGGACCACGTCAACCGATTTCGATAATTCTTTTTGCAACGGAAAGGTAGTGTGGTGGTCCCATATTAATTTGGTTTAAATCCGATCATTGAATCATGAAATATATAGATATATATATATATTTGAAGACGTTTTTTTTTGCTAAAAATTACTTGTTTTATATGAGAATTGAAGTCGGTTTTTTTTTTGCTAAAAATTACTTGTTTCTATTCCCACTAGCTTCCCTTTGTGTTACTCTCTGGCAGAGAAAATTATTATTTTTCTTTTTAGTAAAATTTACTGTTTGGCCAAAAGCGTGAGTGAAAAGAGGGGTACCGTATTTCATTATTCGTGCGGGCGTTCAATAACCGGATCTGAATAAAATGTACCGGTCGTACTGTCTATGCTGTACTAAAATGCATTCTTTCTACGAGTATTTGCTCTATTTCAAATTAGAGCTGGTTTAAGCGGAGAGGGCAATTTGCTATCCTTAATCGGTACAATTTCTAGCATGGTCGATTGTGCAGGACTATTATACTTTTTAACCGACTTCAAAAAAGGAGGAGGTTATGAATTCGTCGGAATATTTTTTTTATGTATGTTACCGCATAACTTTGCACCACGTCAACCGATTTCGAAAATTCTTTTTGCATCGGAAAGGTAGTGTCTCAGAGGTGGTCCCATTTTAATCTGGTTCAGATCCGATCATAGGATCATGCAAAAATTAACGGTACTCCTAAATTTTTATATGAGATTTAAAGTCGGCTTTGTTTTTTGCTTAAAATTTACTTGTTTGTTTAACCATTTGCTTCTGTAAGTCTCAAGATTTTCAATTCCTTAACCAACTCTCACTATGCAGATTAATTTAGCTGAATTTAATTTATTAACATCAATGTAAAGTTATCACCAACATTCCCGAAGAGCGTCACTCAAAAGTGGCTTCTTCCGTTTTCAATAATCAAGACAGCAGACGCTTCGCGCACACCTGCTTAAACGCTCAGTTTTCTAAATAATTAATCAAAGTATTTATTTACTTGTCGTTGGGTGTCACTGCCGGATTTTCACAAACATATGTACACAGGCATATACGTATGTATGTACTTTTCCTATTTTCCTTTTGTCCTTGTGTACAGGTATTTCATTCCTTTCGTGATGTCTTAATTCTTATAATAAATTGAAAATAAATTTGAAGGTATGTTGCCGCTGTTTCACCCTCCTACTGTTGGCTTGTTTGGTTCCGTATCGAAGGCAACCCTTTTCCCGTTGTGGAAATGTGACGTTTGTTGTGTGCTTATGTGACGTCTACATACGGTTTATTGATAGCTCTCAGCAGGGTTCCATACATTGCAATTTTCACTGATTTGACTACGACCATGCCCATGCTT
>NW_023458556.1:69611211-69611441 GCF_013731165.1 Rhagoletis pomonella
ATCCAAATTAACTTCAATGTACCATGAGCTTATAAATAAACATACATATGCCATGACGTGTATCACTACTTCGATTCATTTTTATTTCCTTTCATACTGCAGATATATGTATGTATTACTTTTTATATTAGCCTAGGTCCCCGTATTAGTATTCTTCTTTGTGTTCGTGCTCGTCTTGTCATTATCTTCGTCTTCGGATTTGTGCATAAGTTAGCTAAGACTTCTGAAAC
>NW_023458556.1:69611451-69625080 GCF_013731165.1 Rhagoletis pomonella
TTTTTCTCCTACATATCAATAAGAAATAAAGCCCTTTCAAACCCATTTCGAACGATACTCATAGTGTAATAATTGATTTCACTTAAAAATAATTTGAATTAAATTCGTTTATCAGGTGCCCACTCTTTTTGAAAAAATATGAAGTTATTGCACATCCACAGGCCAAGCCCTTTAATTTGATACCTCATTTTGTAAAATCGAACGAACGGTACAGATATGTATTCATATTTATGTACATACATACGTAGATTACTAAAAGAAAAAAAATCCATATTAACTGCAATCAACATACATACATATGTACGTGGGTATGTATTTGCATACATACGCTGCGATTAGGTTATAAATATTGCGCCATCTGTCTCTCAAAAGTCGAAATATGTACCCACATACACATACTTTTTGTCTCCTTCTCTCACTTCCAGCGCATGCAATTGTTTGCAAAATGATGACGAAGTTATTTTGTATGGAAAATCATTTATGCCCATATATTTGAATAAAATAAACATACTGAGAAGATATCAACCAATACTTCCCATATACCAAACGAAAGGAAAAGACTTGAATTTTTGACTAAAGAAAACAAAAACAAAATCATTCAAGCGGTTTTCGAGCATTTTGGTAATAAAAAAAGTTTGATAATTTTTTCAAAAATTTGTTGCCCGAAAATGCCCAATATTTTTTTAAATTTATAAAAAATTTGTGCATGATATTTCCATTGCTCCAAAGAACCTATATCCCGAAAATAAATGTTATATCTGCAAATCATAAGTTGCTAGAGCACTTTAAAGGCTCAAAATTGACCCCAAAATAAGCCAATATTTAGCGTTGTTTATACGACAGAAACCGAATTGATTAGTTACAAAGATGAACTTGTCGCTAGGTTTGAAATTTTGTCTTTGAAATGTCATACTTTTCTTTGAAATCGCTTCATTAGTTTTCGTGCAATAAGCGTTTTCGTGAAGCTCTAATAATTACAACTATGTACAATATTTGAGCATAGCCTCCATATCGAAACGTAAGACGTATTCAACGTCAAAAATTTTAAACGCCCTCACAAAAACAGCGAATTCTTAAAACCAATATACAATTATTTACCGCCGTTTAAATAAACATCTTATAAAAATATACATACTTATGTATATCAGATGCCTATATTTCTCCATACATTTTGCTAAAGAATTTCAGATCCTCCCTTCGGCAGCAGAATATGAAAATAGGACGCTAAGAACTTAACAAAATGAAAAAAAAAATATTCACTATTGCAAAAACTGGATGAGCTACACCGAAATCCGTGATTTATTAGACTGTTTTGCTGTAGGTTTAGGTGCTTATTTAAAAAAAAAAAATTCATCTTGCACAAAAAAAAGAGATATCCAACCTCATGAAGAATAAGCCGCTAAAGCGAATGGCGTACTTAGTTTTTTAACACAACCAACCAGAAAGTTACCCACACTGCCTAAAGTGACTATATGGTATTATATTTCACGAATTTTAAAATTTATTTGTTAGGATTTTCCAGATAGTATTAATTTTTCTAAAAATAAAATACTTAAGCATGTAGCTAATTTAATGTAGTTTTTTAAAACAGCTAACGGATCTTGAATTGATTTATATTTGACTTGTAAATTAGGTTTAACTAAAGCCATGTTACACCATTCGCTTTAGCGACTGTTACTTCATGAGGTTGGGTATCCTTTTTTGCTTTCATGGGAGAGATGAATGTTTTTTCATATAAGAACCTAAACCTACAGCAAAACAGTCTTATAAATCACGGATTTCGGAGTAGCCCATCCAGTTTTTGCAATAATTAATATTTTTTTCATTTTCTTAGGTTCTTAGCATCCTATTTTCATATTCTGCGGCCGGAGGGAAGATCTGAAATACCTTAGCAAAATGTATGGAGAAAATAAGGCATATGATATACATACATATGTATATTTTTACAAGATGTTTATTTAAACGGCGGTAAATAATTGTATATTGTTTTTAAGCATTCGCTGTTTTTGTGAGGGCGTTTAAAACTTTTTTCGTACATATGTATGTATGTATATAACTTTTTTTCCTGAATAACCCAAAACAACATATGTAATTCAAATATCACGGTCACAATAAAAGTCGTTTACAAAATTCATTCGTGCAAATTCACTTCATACTGAAGAGTTTCAGCTACTTAATATAATATAAATTAATGTATTCTAAAAAGCGCATTTTAATTCAAAACCTCAATAATACTTGTAATTTGTTTTCTCTTGCAGAATCTAATCAACTGATGGGAGCCACAGACTGGACCACTGGCTATGCATCGACCAGCCCAGGCGCCTACAGCGGCTATCGTACGCATCCCAATTCATACCAGTACCCACATCCAACACAGCCCGCTGCCGCCACCACGAATCTATCCCACTATGGCTATGACACTAGTGTGCCTCCTCCACTGGCTGTGGAACATCCCAACCTACATGTACCCAGCATGCTCACCGACATGTCAGCGCTATGCCCTACAAGCGATTATTCGCACAGCGGCATGACAGCGTCCGCCGGCTCTTTTGTACCCCATGCTCAAGCGCCCATTTGTAGCCCCACGCATTACGGTGGCTGCAAATCGGAAATGGAGTCACTCAATCCCACCTACTCATCGTACAATAGTTTCGCCAACGGCTACAGCAACTACAACTATAGTAGTTGCGCAGCCCAAGGAGCCGCGTACCCGGGGCAGACGCCTCACACAATGGTACTTTATCCACAACTCTATTCCACAGTTAACCAAAACCAAATTCACGTGCATGTCCATGAAAATTCGCTAACTATCAGCTCGCTGGCTGGCTGTCGGCCGAGCATTGAGATAGGGATCGGCACCTCAGATCACGAAACGATGGGAGCGCAAGGATCCTCACAGGCATTGCACGATGGTCAAATGGGAAATGCGAATAATAGTGGTGGAGGTGGAGGTAGTGCCACAGCAGCTGGCGTTAACAGTGCTGCCGCTACGGCCACACCTGGCGAACATTCACTGCAGCACCAGCACCCGCAACAACAGCAGCAGTCGCAAGTACAACAGCAAACACAACAGGGACATTTGGAGGTGGCACAAGGAGACGCGAATGTGACTGGTGAACAACACAGTGGAGCGCGCGCAGAAGATGTGGGAGACATGGGTAATGTATGGCGTCCATATTGACCGGGCGCAGACGAATTTGGCAAAGATATACAGGCAAGTGGCGGTTGTGCAACCGTAAGGGAATATTTATTAGCACATTGAACTGAGCTGGGAACTGAAACCCGGAGGAGGTGAAAATTTATTACATACATAAATTTTACATAAACATTTTATGTGTATGATTATAAAAATGTATAATAGAATTAAAATAAATTGTTTATGAATATTTAGTTAGTTTGTAATCTCCCTGCTAGAAACAACTGGTTCGAAATTTTTAGTTTGCATAGTAGAAATAAGTAAATAAATAATTCGGATATACCTAGTTTAATCGCACAAGTCTCTACGAATCAGATTTCAACCGGTTTAAAGTAGTGCTTAAGTGGCGTGTCTAAGGTTACTTTCTATGCTGTTCTGAAACGATTTTCCATTTGCCATAGTTATGGAGAGCATTCGTTTTTTAGAAGGACAGTACTTTTTTTAAGGTTCATTTACTTGTTTTTCGAAATATATGTTTTGTCCTTTATTTCAAAATACGTTCTTTGAAAATGTTTCTTTTAATACATAAAACACGCCCTTATTATACATAAATTAATGTATTTTAAAAACTGCTTCCTTTTGGTTGGTGTTCAAATTTGTATGCTTTAAATAAGCTGGATTTATATGATCAAATATAAAAGCTATAAATTAAGAGATTGAGTTGCTTATCGCTCCATAATCTATAAACAAAAGTTCAAACAGCCACGGTTACCGATCAAAACTTTTGTGGACTTCAATTAAACGTCTGTCTTTACACTAAAAAAAAATATTAAATATAATACTCTTACCATTGACTCGTAAAAAGTGTACATACATCAATAAATACATATTAACTAATTTTTTAATGGTAATTCAATCGTCCATAAAAAAAGAGTTAATGTACAATTATGAGTAA
This sequence comes from Rhagoletis pomonella, assembly GCF_013731165.1. Lineage (NCBI taxonomy): Eukaryota > Metazoa > Arthropoda > Insecta > Diptera > Tephritidae > Rhagoletis > Rhagoletis pomonella. The sequence continues at coordinate 69,615,543 of NW_023458556.1, forward strand.
GTACTTAAACAAGTACTTACCGAAATATTTACAATACAAATTTTCAATAATTCTGTTATTTAGGTTAAAAACGTATATATCTCCATACATACATATATGTAAGTGTTTATTCATAAATATTAGTACAACTTAATTTACAACAATTTAATAAAAAATACATAGTATATATTTCAATTAATTTAAATATGTTTAATTAGAAATATAAAAGAATCCAATAAATAAATATTGAATATGAACAAGAATGTACATTTTCTACTGCTTATTTAAAGGAGGAAAAAAATATTGTCACAATACCCAATTTTTGAAAAGACTCGTTTGAATTTTTCAATTCCAAGGTTCCATAAAGCTCCCAACTTGGCAGAATCTGAATTCAATATTTTAATGGCATCGAATAACATTATTAGTCAATCTATGACTAAGATGTTGTGGAATCTGGTCGAGGAGAGCGGAAACATCGCCAATCCCGTAACAAATAACAAGTAAGAAAGTATAAGTTCGTGCCAGGGATACCAACTCTAATAAGTCTAATCCTCTAAAATTCCTTAAAAAATTCCCCTATCTTCCATGGTATTCCCCCAAAATAACTTTTACTATTTAAGGCACTTCATTCCTATTTTTAATAAAAAATAAATATCATTAATTATTATGAGAAAACAAGGACAGTATTTTTTAATAATATATAAAACTAATACTTCTGACTATATTTAGTCAAGCATATCTATCATATATGTATATCGGGCATAGATGGGCTTTTCCTTTGAATCATGTAATACTTGATGAAGTTTTTGTAATTATTACTATTTTTTTTAATAGTTGTTTTGTAACTAAAATTGTCTCCAAGTATCTATGTCAAGCTAATTTCTGAAGGTAGTTTTTTTTATTAATTTTGGAAAAAATCATAAAAACTTACTTATCGCGTTGCGATGCATGCGTGATCCCACACGTGTAGATAGCAAAAAATACAAATCATTAGGGACACGAACTTCGATACGATACGATACCATGTCGATACTTTGAGCATACGATACCGAAATTTTTTACTCGATAGTTTTAAAACTATATTTTTTAGAATCGAATATCTTAAACTCAAATTACAAAGATAATGGGCCGTATGCATAAAACTTAACCAAATGCTTTTAATTCAAATTTCAGACCTTTTACTCAATTTGTTCAAATAAAATTAAGTGAAAGGTATTTTAGTTTTCATGCATACAGCCCAATGTGATTCAGAATTCCTTCCGATATAAATTGGGCGTTGACTTTAGTTAGTGTTAGAATTGCATAAGGCGGGATTTGAACCAGTGGTCTCGCTGCTTTACGACAACACCACAATCTCTACGTGTAAAAATCATAATAGATTGGCGTTTACACAATTTGTTAGTGTTTGGCGGAGCTTATCCTCCGATTTGTCGCGTGCGCCTTAATGTTGTACCACAAAGGAGATCCATACACTTTTACGCCGACTTTGGACGGCTATTGTTTTTTTTATGAGAAGCTGTTTTCGTCAACGAGGAAGTTCTGAAAATCTTCCGCAAAATCTTTCTCTCGAATACTCCAGGGTCGGCTCATCTGATGTTGTCATTGTTCATGCTTCTGCGGCATATGTATACCAGCACGGGCATGATGAGTGGCCTATAGTTACGGTGACCAGATTTCTGTGGACATCAGGAAAATCGGGACATTAGTAATGCATTGAATCTGCCCGTAAAATTTTGTTTTTAGAATAAAGAGACATAACATCTTTTAATACAGTTTTATTTAAAACAAAACAAAGAGTAAAAGATCTGGAAAAATTATCGTAAAAATGTATACACAAAAAAAATATATATGGTGGTGAGAATGTCAATAGACATTTATCAAGTTTTGGCGTCTTTTCTTTATTTAAAAAAATTTTCTTATTTTTTATAAAAATATAGCTTACTATCTAACTAAACCATGTAAATCAAAATTTAAAAACTTTGAATTTTAACAAATGCTGATAAAAATCTTAAACAGATTTTTTTTGAATTGTTTGGAGTATGCCCATTCAATTCAAAGTGCAAGTTTGAAGTAGCTTGGACTTACCGTTGATTTTTGGCAACTTTTTTTTTCGCGCGTATTCTTCCATACAAAGGATGTTCGCCAATTTTTTTGTATGGAGAGATGAGCAATACCTTCCACAAAAAAAAGTCCAAGCTACTTAAAGTTTGCAGTTTGTATTGAATGGGCTACAAAATTGCATACCCGGAATGTGTCTAAGAAAGCGAAACTAAAAAGCTCAAAGTTTTAATGAATCTTTGTCGAACTTAGACAATTTTTGTACGACGTTTGAAATTTTGACTACATGGTCTTTGTTAAATAACGGCCTACAATTTCATAAAAAATAACAAACATTAAATAATCGAAAGGGTAATAGCCAAAGAATGTTAAAATTTCTCCTCCCTGTTTATATCGTTGCCACCGTATCTACAGGTTATATTTTGCATATTTATGCATTTTTGAGGGAATAAGTATTTGACTAAACTCAAGTTAGAATCGTTTCATGAAAAAAAAAAGGAAATTTAACAAAAGTAGAATAAAACATAACCAAAGATGATGTACGTTTATCGCTGCCTTTTTGTTTGTAAGAAAAATTGTTTTTGGGTCACAGTACAGGGAGACTCTTTTTAAATTAATAAAGAAAACACTGAAAATCGGGACCTAATCAAAACAGATATAAAAAATCGGGATACGTCATGACTTTTAAAAAATTTTTAATGGGACAATTTTCTCAAATTCGGTGCTGTCCCGGCAAAATCGGTGCGAATTGTCACCGTACATATCGTCGCTGGAATAAAGAAACAGTGTAAATTTCACATACACTATTATTCGATAAGCGTGCCAATGGATAGACAATCCTTTAATCTATTAAAAAATCTTTAGTTTTCTTAAATATCTTTTTGAATCACGAACTTATTCGCGAAAAACGAAATTTTATACAGTGTAGGTACTATAATTGTTTACAAAGAGTGTATGGTGCACTTGCACTATTATTAAGAAAATCTCAAAGAAATTCTTGTAATATTAAAATGACGTTAGAGTATTTTACTTCATTATATTGCTGCTAACTTTCACAGGCAGCTTCAAAATGTGAACAATAGAATGTTGTAATAATCAATAATTTTTCTGAGTTTGCGACCAATACATGGTTAAAAATTTCGGTTTTAATTTTAAACTTTTTGGACTACATATATGACCAAACTAAATTCAGTTTCAAATACAAACCTTCCAAGTTTAAAAAAAAAAGAGAGCACATATTTTGAGTTTAGAATTTAAACAGTTCGGTTTAAAATTTACAACCCAAACATTTTCATAATTAAGAATAAAAAATAAAAAATCTTTAATTTCACGCTCCGTCTGATGGGGATTGAACCCGGACAGCCTTGGTAGCAACCAATTGTATCAATGCATCTTTGCACAATCAGCTACAGCCACGCATGTACATGTGCTTTCATATGTTGAGTTTGAATCAACACCACATTTCGCTTTGTGCAAACATTTTCTATTTCGGTTTAGATTTTAAACCAAATTTTCTATATTACGAAACCTAGAAACTAGAATTAAAACATTTTGATTTGATTTTTAATCCACGAACTTTTTGGACTAAACTTTAAACCAGAATATATTTAAAATTGCTTAAAATTATTGACTGGTTTAAAAAGTAGACTATAAAAGATTAAAAAAGGCAGTAGTCTCAGCGCGGTTTAAAAATAAACCCCAAATTTTTGACCGTGTATAAAATAGTGTACAATGATTTCATATAAAAATGTTCAAAGATAAAATAGTGTATAAGCAGATGCTTTCATAAAAATGGGCTCAAATGGTATTTGTAATTAAAATTGGACCGGATTTTTTTTGTGAATTAACAGCTAAGGAATCAGTAAAAAGTGTGGTGTATTTAAAATATGAATATTTTGAATAAGAAGAGCACAATTAAAGTTTAGATTTGGTCGACTGGATTATAAAAACTTGTAATTCGTTTTTCTCAAAACTATTTATACGTTCCATGTTCAACTACTTCATTACTCCAGCGACGTTATAGTGTGAATCAGTGGCGTCGCCAGGATTTGGCGAAGGGGGGCAGGGGCGATTAAAAAAAAATTTGCATCGATAACTTAAAGTTGTGATACACAATGGCTAGAGGCGTCGCACTATAGGCAAAACACGAGTTTTTTTCAAAATCGTAGATCTTCGCTTAGAAAAGAGACAATGGAATGAAATTTTTTTATCGTGAAGATAAATGATCATATAATATAGGAAAACTATAGAGAAGTTACAACAACAATAACTTAACCTTCACCGATCAAAATGTCACTTTTTTTAATTTTGGATTTTGGCTCCCATTCCACTAGAAAACACTATATTTAATACACCATTAGCACTGTTTCTGAAAGATTTCTCTTTATTTTATCTTAAGACTCGATGCTTGGGACATTGGATGCTGTACCCGAGTGGCCAGATTGGAAAAAGAAAAGCTACCTTTAAACTCTAATAACTCGTAAACTATCAGCTTTCACAAAAAAATTTATATAACAAAAATGGTTATACTGGTCGATATCTTTACGAAAGTGCAGCATTTAACCCTTTAATGCAGGCTGTCATATATGAAACGCTTTTTAACCCTTTCAAGCAGAGGCAAAATGGTTCTCAATATGTTTTCAACGTACTTTTTATTTATTTTTATTTTTATACCCGAGCGCACTTGTGCACAAGGGTATATTAATTTGTTCACATAACGGTTGTTTGTAACAGCCAAAACGAATCGAGATAGATATAGACAAATGTATACATAAATGCTCAGAATGAATAGAGAAGTCGATTAAGCCATGTCTGTCTGTCCGTCCGTCCGTGTACACGATAACTCGAGCAAAAATTGAGATATCTCAACGAAATTTGGTATGTAGGTTTCCATTTATCCAAGGTAGGTTGGTATTTGAAAATGGGCGAAATCGGACTGTAACCACGCCCACTTCCCATATAGCGGTAATTTTCAGAAATACGAAAACTGCGATATTTTAGTAACTACTGGAGATTATTCACTCAAAATTGATATTTACAATAAGTTTTAGACGAAAAATAAGAACATAAATTTTTGGAAAATGGGCGTAGCCACGCCACATGTGTATATCTTGGTAACCGCTGCACCAATTTCTTCCAAACTTGGCACAGTTGTTTGCCTTGATACAGCATACTAAATGGCCGAAAATTTCAAAAATCGGACAATAACCACGCCCACATCCCATATAACGGTAATTTTCAGAAATACGAAATCTTCGATAAATCAGTAAATATTAAAGCTAATTTATTCAAAATTGATGCTTGCAACAATTCTTTACCAAGAAATACGCTTATGATAAAATTTTGTAAAATGGGCGTGGCACCGCCCACTTATGATCACATATATGTATATTGGTAACCGTTCTACCAATTTGTACCAAACTCGGTATTTTTATTGTGCTTTCCACATAAAAGCAAAACATTGAAAATTATTGAAATCGGACTATGGAAAAAGTTTCTACGATTCGGACTATGGAAAAATGTTCTACGATTAATATCTACGTCAATATGAGAAAAAGCACGTTCAAAAGCATATTGAGAACCTTTTTCCTCTGCCTTGAAAGGGTTAAAAAGCGTTTCATATATGACAGACTCTGCATTAAAGGGTTAAATGCTGGATTCCATTATCTCTTTTCTAAGCGAAGATCTACGATTTTGAAAAAAAAAACTCGTGTTTTATTTCGTGTTTCGTGGGCATTCTTTCATATATGTATGCATGTGCCATTTCTACCGCTATATATTTTTTGTCTACTCGGTTATTCCCTGGGGAATTCATGCTTTATTTAAATTTAAAAAATTAAATTACTACACCATTTTAATTAATTAGTGTGTAGTCCAGTTTTGTTTTGTAGAAGTCCCGTTAGTATACACTTCAGTTTTTACACATTGAATATATCTGCATTTACGCGTATCTATTTACATTTATTTATGTACAAGTCTACAAAATCTTATTACTTATAAGGCGATTTTTAATCTTCGTTGCTTAACACACATTTTTGCAATTACTTCTTGTGTTGTAATCGGCACATCATTATGTACCGCTAACATCGTTAAACCATTCAGCCACTCCTTAATTGTATAAAAAGAAGGGACAAATAAGATAGCATATTCAACAATTGAGTAGTCCACTTGCAAAGTGCGCTGTGTAAATTTTTTTTAGATTTTTAGTTTTTGGTGGGTTTCATGTCCACTAACAGCAGAGTGAAAAATTTTTCTATATTCTGAAAAAAATAGCATGAAATGTTAACTACTCTTGCAAAAGTCGCTATAATACTTATTTATACACTTTTAAATGTCTCCTCTTCGTATGAACTTAGAAAACTGCAAGAAAACGTGGTATTTTCGGTGCCTAGTGGAAGAGGTCGTAAAAAAGAAGCAAACCAATCTTCCTAGAGGAGAGAACGCGAAAAGCTAGCTTTGTAAAAGTTACTGTTGTCTATCCCCCCATATCCCTCCCCTGGCTACGCCACTGGTGTGAATTTGAACGGCAGAGTACTTAATATAAAAGATTAAAATTAAAATTTGTTTAATGATTCATTTTTAAGTAGAATACATATAATTCTTTTGAACATTGAAAAAAATAAATAAATAAATAAAAGTGGGACAGCTTGTCCAATGCTTCAGCTTTTTTTCAAGATTAACCCTACGCAGATTAAAAATGCTTTAAACAGAAATTAATTTAGGGATGCCAAAATATCAGGAAAATTGGTATCCCGGGATTTCGGGATATTTTTTAGGTAATCCCGGGATCCCGGGATTCAAATTGAGTAATAAATTTTATGAATATGAGTACACGGTCAAAAATTTGGGTTTAATTTTTAAACCGCGCTGGCACTACTGCCTTTTTTAAACTTTTATAGTCTACTTTTTAAACCAGTCAATAGTTTTACGCAATTTTTAATATATTCTGGTTTAAATTTTAGCCCAAAAAGTTCGTGGTTTAAAAATCAAACCAAAATGTTTTAATTCTAGTTTCTAGGTTTCATATATAGAAAATTTGGTTAAAATCTAATTGTGGTTAATGCGAATTGTGGTGTTGATTCAAACTCAACATATGAAAGCACATTTACATGCGGGGCTGTAGCTGAGTGTGCAAAGATGTTTGATACAATTGGTTGCTACCAAGGCTGTCCGGGTTCAATCCCAACCAGACGGAGCATGAAATTTAAGATTGTTTTTTTTTTATTCTTAATTATGAAAATGTTTGGGTTTAACATTTAAACCGGTTTGTTTAAATTCTAAACCCAACATATGTGCTCTCTTTTTTTTAAACTTGGAAGGTTTGTATTTGAAACTGAATTTAGTTTGGTCATATATGTAGTCCAAAAAGTTTAAAATTAAAACCGAAATTTTTAACCGTGTAAAAATTCAATATCTGAAAGCATTTAAACATACTATTTAAAATTTACGATAAACTGATTGTAAAACTCATATATCGCTAGCTCAGAGTGAAAAGTTGCTAACTTCACTTTTAATGAAAAATCATATTTTGATATAGGAGGCTAGATAAATTAATATTGTATCGTTTCGAAAAGGGTAAAGGTCCTTGTTTTATGTTTTCTCGTTTATATTCAATGAAAGGAAAATTTGCTAAGGCCAAAAAAAGCTCCGAAAATTCGATAAGGCCAAAAAATAAAGATCGAATCCCTCTGATTCATATGGAGTTTTGCTTTGCTTTAAACAGGCAAAATGTTGTATTCAAAGTTTTGCGAAATACTTGAAGAAAATGGCTATACGAAGTGTTTTCCTCACCTGTACAATTTTTAAATTGCACTCTACGCTAGCGATATTTATTAAATCAGACAAATTTTAAAGTAAAACATTTTTTTTAATTGTATTTAAAAAACCATGTGATTGAGGAACGTATACATCACAAATAATAATTTAAATACCAGGTACTTTTGAAAGTAACGATAAATAAAAAAAAACATAAAACAAAAATATACAAAAACAATTTCTCTAAACATGTTTATTCTACTCTATAAAGAAATGCCGAATGGAGAATTTTTTGCCATTTTGTTCGCAATTTACTAGAAATTTTGAGGGTGTACGAGTCAAACGGATCTCAGAATCGGATTCAGCGGGTCGAAATACATGTTGGTAGGTGGGTCTGGTTAAAAACACTCACCCCTTTTTTCCGGTGTTGTTATATTGCACTTAAAATGTTTTCATAAGAGCAGCAAAGCATTCAAAGCGGAGCTTGACCTGCAGTTTTTACATACAAAACCTACTGATGAAAAACATATTTCGGCATCAACACTTTTAGGCTGAACTGCCAGAAGGAAGGTCTCCTCCATTACAAAATATTTGAACTTCTTTTACCAGCACGTTTCTCTTTTTTCGATTTGAGGAAGTTTTGATTAGATTGTTCTAAAAAATTATCTAACTTTTCTTTAAAACTATCTCTTTCGTTTACATTAGCGACGCTATGAGTAAATTCATTGAAATCTTCTTCAAAAAAGGCTCAGACTGCAATTTAAAAGTACAGCTTCAAGCTTTTTGTTAATTGCAGTCAAAACGGCATTTTACAAAAATCATACTTCATAATTCATAAACGAATTCTTACTATCAATTCGATATTTCAAAATTTCCGGGATCCCGGGATTAATGCAAGCAAATCCCGGGATTTCCGGGACGTCAAAAACACCGGGATCCCGGGATTGGCATCCCTAGTATACACGATGAAAGAGGTTTTCTAGGAAAATGGCATGAATTAAGATACCGCATGGCATGAATTAAGAGATGCGGGCTCGAGATATGCATGTACTTGGATTTGGAGATTTTGAGCCACAGTTTTTGACTATGAAATTGATTAATTTAAAATTTTACTTAATAAGAAACAAGTAAAGTCGTCTAAGTTCGGGCGAAGCTGAACTTTTATCACAAGTGGACGATGACGCGCCACACACTGGGGCCGCCTCATATGAGCGGGTGCTCAAAATTTTCTCATTCTCTTTCCCTTAGACTCCCTTGAACTGCTTTTTAAGAGTAAATTTTTGACGTCTTAACCCATAATTGATCATCTATTAACCCATTGATGGCCCAGATTTTTGTAATGTCTTATGTTAAGTTAATTTGATTTTATTATTATGCAAATTATGCATTGTTGACCATATTTTATCCCATTACTGGGCAATTTTTTATAGAGTCTTTCCCCAGCTAATTATATTAAAAATAGGTAAGTTTAGGTTACAATATAATCAGGAAGAACAAGTCCTTTCGTTTCGAGGATAGCTTTATCAATGAGTTCGCAATATTTAGAACTAAGTTACAAGCGATAAAATATAATAACAGTAACAAAGTGTGTATTTGTTGTAATCACTAGGAAAGAGCATGAAACAGGGGAAGTAATTTATATAGAGTTCAGTTAGATAGTAAAATACAGGAAATATATAAAAAAAATTTCGTTTCTATGTAAAACATAATGGGATATGTGCATGGTCCAAACAAAGTTGAAAGTTAA
>NW_023458556.1:69625090-69633392 GCF_013731165.1 Rhagoletis pomonella
ATCAACGGTATGTCCTAGCTACTTTAAACTGGCACTTTAATGTACTAAGATTGAATGGGCTACAAAAATACGAACTCCAAATCTTTTTTAAATATCTAATTAAAAACATCGATATATTTACGAAGTTTGAAATTTTGATTTATTCGGTTTTTGTTAAGGAATAAATCATATTTTTATAAAAAAAAATTAAAACAAAACTTGTCATATTCGGGTGTCTTATAGTTATGATAAGCACTACATAATGAAAACTGTGACACCTATTCCTCGCAGAATCTTAATCCCATCCAAGCCCCGTAATCCAAAGAAAGATCTCTGGTTTGTGACCACTGGCAACAAACGCGCAAGTAATCAGGGGATCTGATGAAACTAACAATCTATTAAAAACGCTTTGCTCATAACAAAAAAATGATTTTGAAAATTACACTTGCAAAAAATATAGGTTAGTTTAGTTTTTTTTTTAAACATAATTTTTTAAAACACATAATTCCAAAAACATACATCCAAAAAATTAATAAACATCATTTTCAGTAATGAAAAAAAAAAATAACGATATATAATACCACTTTTCTACAGTAACAATTCGAATTTGTGTTTTGAAAAAAAAAAATATTGTTCAAATTTGTCAAGTTTGTACACGCATATCTCCCAGCCTAAAAACGATAGAAAGCTAAAGATAGAAGCTTACCTTCAAATGTAGTATTTAATGGGGAATTAGCCTGCGTTATTATTTTTCCAAAAAAAGCATTTTTTTTAAATTGAGTTTTGAGCTCGCTTGGACCCAGTGTACGTCGGTCTAGTGAAGTCGTTTTGGTGAACTCGGAACGACGTCAAATCGAATTCATTTTTTGCTTGCTGATTTGTTTTTATTTTTTTTAATATTGCACACGATTTCATATTGGATTTATATGGGTTTTGTTAAAGATTTTAAGCATCGTGTTGCAGTTCGCTGGTACATCGTTTTTTGCGGTTGCCGCAAAAACGACTCACCGACGAACTGTGCTTTTCATCCGACGGCGAGTTCGCCGGCGAACATATTGTTCACCAGACCGAGTCGTTACGAAGTCGTTTGGCAAATTGGGTAGACATTTAAAGACTATTTACGAATCCAGGGAGACCCAACAATTGCATCAGTTCGAACTCTTAGGCCCAATTTCAAATTACCTATTTAAGTAGAGAATGGTGATTGACTTCAACAATTCATTTTCAGATCATACATTTAATCTGCACTTAAATTGCCAATATTGGATATTTAAATATGAGATATACAACCCTGTTTGTACCAAACAACCAAGATTGATAGGTAGGTTGCTTTATCAACATTGCCAAAGAACAATCAGCTGTTCAGTACAGAATGTAAACAAACAAGCAAATGCATTAACAATAGCAAGTTTGGCATATTTAAATAAAGTTGATCTGAAACCCAACGAAAGTTAAATGGCATTTAAGCAACAATCCAAAATTAAACTTAAGTTCCGTTTAAATATTCATTTGATATTGACCCTTAGGCAATTTTTTCAATGAATCAGCTCTTATTGGGTCTCCGCTCTGCTCAGTTCGCCTAAAACCGGTTTGGTGTAGGTGAGAGCGGAAGAGAGAGCGAGTTTAACACGTCCGTCATTTCAGTCCGTGAAAATCGCGGACACGCACACATAGACAGCAGGTTTTGTGTGAATCCGTGCTCTCAATGTTTACTGAAAAGCCTATTTTTCATTTAAATCACATATGCAGATTAGGGTCGTCCTTAAATGTAGGAAGCAAATTTCTACATCAGATTTTCTAAGCCTCAACCCCTAAGTCGATGCTACTATGTGAAGACATCACATATAAATTTTGATCCCGATTGTAGACGTTTGAGGCGTGCCGCAAGGTTCAGATTCCTCTATAGAGAGTCAATAAAATTTAAATAAATTTTTTTTCCGTCTAATACCCAAAATCGATACTACCATAGTGGAAGATATCACATATAAATTTTGGTCCGGATTGAAGTTCGTTAAGGTGTGTCGCACAGGAGTCAAAGTTCAGATTACCCTATGAAGACATCTTAACCGACTCCAATCGGAACTAAAATTTGTATGTGATATCCTCGACTTTAGTAGTATCGATTTTGGGCATTAAATGAAAAAAATTCTAATTTTTTGAGTCCTTAGAGGCATCTGGTCTTTGAAGTTAATTTAAATTTTTTGAGTCTCTATAGAGTAATCTGTTCTTTGCCCCTGTGCGACACGCCTTAACCGTCTCCAATCGGGACCAAAATTTATAAGTAATCTCTGTGACAGTGGTATTACTGATTGAGGGGTGGGACCTAATTTTTTCCCCCCATTTGATTTTTTAAGGACCACCCTAATGTAGATACATAAGAATCTGACAATAATTTAGTCTATGTGCGTATATCTGAACGTTACCGAACATTTTGTAACCGAAATATTGAAAAGTGTATTAACTAATACTGGAACAAAAACCTTAGTTAAGGCCAGTATGCAGATATCATGAAAATGGTCAAGAAAAAATTGCCATTATTTCGTGTGTGTGTGTGTCCAAGGAATTTTGACGTCTGATACCTCACAGCCTGTTGCCTCACTCGTTCCTCAAGAAATAATGGAACGAGCATATAACGGGTGATTTTTTTGAGGTTAGGATTTTCATGCATTAGTATTTGACAGATCACGTGGGATTTCAGACATGGTGTCAAAGAGAAAGATGCTCAGTATGCTTTGACATTTCATCATGAATAGACTTACTAACGAGCAACGCTTGCAAATCATTGAATTTTATTACCAAAATCAGTGTTCGGTTCGAAATGTGTTTCGCGCTTTACGTCCGATTTATGGTCTACATAATCGACCAAGTGAGCAAACAATTAATGCGATTGTGACCAAGTTTCGCACTCAGTTTACTTTATTGGACATTAAACCAACCACACGAATGCGTACAGTGCGTACAGAAGAGAATATTGCGTCTGTTTCTGAGAGTGTTGCTGAAGACCGTGAAATGTCGATTCGTCGCCGTTCGCAGCAATTGGGTTTGTGTTATTCGACCACATGGAAGATTTTACGCAAAGATCTTGGTGTAAACCCGTATAAAATACAGCTCGTGCAAGAACTGAAGCCGAACGATCTGCCACAACGTCGAATTTTCAGTGAATGGGCCCTAGAAAAGTTGGCAGAAAATCCGCTTTTTTATCGACAAATTTTGTTCAGCGATGAGGCTCATTTCTGGTTGAATGGCTTCGTAAATAAGCAAAATTGCCGCATTTGGAGTGAAGAGCAACCAGAAGCCGTTCAAGAACTGCCCATGCATCCCCAAAAATTCACTGTTTGGTGTGGTTTGTACGCTGGTGGAATCATTGGACCGTATTTTTTCAAAGATGCTGTTGGACGCAACGTTACGGTGAATGGCGATCGCTATCGTTCGATGCTAACAAACTTTTTGTTGCCAAAAATGGAAGAACTGAACTTGGTTGACATGTGGTTTCAACAAGATGGCGCTACATGCCACACAGCTCGCGATTCTATGGCCATTTTGAGGGAAAACTTCGGAGAACAATTCATCTCAAGAAATGGACCGGTAAGTTGGCCACCAAGATCATGCGATTTGACGCCTTTAGACTATTTTTTGTGGGGCTACGTCAAGTCTAAAGTCTACAGAAATAAGCCAGCAACTATTCCAGCTTTGGAAGACAACATTTCCGAAGAAATTCGGGCTATTCCGGCCGAAATGCTCGAAAAAGTTGCCCAAAATTGGACTTTCCGAATGGACCACCTAAGACGCAGCCGCGGTCAACATTTAAATGAAATTATCTTCAAAAAGTAAATGTCATGGACCAATCTAACGTTTCAAATAAAGAACCGATGAGATTTTGCAAATTTTATGCGTTTTTTTTAAAAAAAAAGTTATCAAGCTCTTAAAAAATCACCCGTTATTTCTGTTGCAAACATGGATTGCCTTGTGCTCTTTTTCACAAAAAAACTTTAGAAAACCGTAGTAGAAAGCGTAGCAAATTTCTTAAGAACTGCGTACAGCCTTAAGGATATTTGACTCAAGAAAATTTCTTAGCCACTTCTTGTACGCCATTTTATATGGAGTTTTTGCTTTTCTTGAGAACTGCATACTGGCCTTTACCGTAAAAATAATTGTGCGCAGAATAGACTTGTAAATATTTTTTATTGAAAACACATCTTACTTGACCAAAGGCATGTACCAAAAATTACGAAATTTTAGTTTAACTGCAATAATCTTGTAAATCAACTAAATTATCTTTGTACTAATGTGTGCGTAGTTTGTGAAATATTTTTTCTAAGTCCTTATAATTAATACCAAATAAACCGTCAGAATTATTTCGGAGATTGCACAGTTCAGCATGTCTGTGAAGTTGGCGTACGGTATGACTACGGGACAGTCACTTTTACGTCAATTGCACTTGTAATTTATTTATTTCATACGGGACGCATTTCTTCTAATGGCCCGTATTTGTCCCGTATTCGGTATTTTGGCACCTTAACAGCTCATAAAAATGAGAAGCCTGTGAACCAGATTTTATAAATCTGGACGCTACACGGTCAAAAATTTGGGTTTAATTTTTAAACCGCGCTGGGACTACTGCCCTTTTGAATCTTTTATAGTCTACTTTTTAAACCAGTCAATAGTTTTAAGCAATTTTTAATATATTCTGGTTTAAATTTTAGTCCAAAAAGTTCGTGGTTTAAAAATCAAATCAAAATGTTTTAATTCTAGTTTCTAGGTTTCATAATATAGAAAATTTGGTTTAAAATCTAAACCGAAATAGAAAATGTTTGCACACAGCGAAATGTGGTGTTGATTCAAACTCAACATATGAAAGCACATGTACATGCGTGACTGTAGCTGAGTGTGCAAAGGTGCTTGATACAATTGGTTGCTACCAAGGCTCCGGTCAGACGGAGCATGAAGTTTAAGATTTTTTATTTTTTGTTCTTAATTATGAAAATGTTTGGGTTTAAAATTTAAACCGAACTGTTTAAATTCTAAGCCCAACATATTTGCTCTCCTTTTTTTAAACTTGGAACGTTTGTATTTGAAACTAAATTTAGTTTGGTCATATATGTAGTCCAAAAAGTTTAAAATTAAAACCGAAATTTTTAACCGTGTAGTGATTCGAAGCGAGGAGCCAATTTGTGGATGGTTGCTGAAGTTATAATTTTGCATAGAAAAACTTGGTATTGTTGAGTATGAATCGAAATTGGACGTTAATTATTATGGTTCAAATTTCTAAAAGAAATTTCACTAGTATTTAGCTTTTCAAAGGTTTTTCTTTCCAACGCATTTCGCGTTGAATATTCTGTGTGGAGCAAAACATATTGAACGCGTAGCAGCAGTAGAGCAACTGATTTTACTTCTGTTGAGAATTCCGTTTTTAAATTGTCATTTTTGTTAACTCTAACATTTCAAACTTGTTTTACGTATATGGATTCCAAAACCAACAATAAAATACACACAGCTTGCTTTTTTTCTTGGGTACTATTACCTGTACAATGTGCCGTCGTGTGTAGGCGTTTTTCAAATTTTGTGAAAAGAAAATATATTTATTAGGCGTAGGGCTGCCAGATTTTTTTGCGTAAAATCAGTACCTTAGACTTTTCCTTGCCACGAATATCGGAACTTTTCAGTTCACTTTTATTCATAGTAAAATTATGAATTGTTTTTAACAGTATTTTTGAATACAAATTAAACGTAGTTCATAAAAAATAAAAATGTTTATATTAATTTCTTGAGCATATCAAACATTATCTGAATATTAATTAAATTATCTTTAAATTATTAATTAAATTATCTTAAATTATAATTAAATTATCTTTTTCTTACTTTTTATAATACAGTTTAAGCAAGTTCCAACGTTATGTAAAATCCTAAAAAAAAATTCTAAAGTATTTTGTTTGTGTAAGATAATATTCCACAAACCAAATACATGGGGAAAAATTATCGAACACCGAGGTACCGAGTACCAAGCTCGGTGTGAAGACTCCTATTACAAATTTGTATGCTCAGAATTGAAAATTCAGTACAAATCAGTACAAATTATGAAAAATCAGGACATTAGCTTACCCTGCAAAAATCGCGACTACTCCATGCATGCATGTAAAGAGTAATCCCTAAGGACCAAGGAATACTCCAAAATTAACCACAATTCATATAAAAAATATGGTTCATTTAACATTGCGATGTCCTAGGGCAGGACCATATACTCCATCTCTGCATTACATCAGAGTAGCACAAAACTACTCCTAACATACTCCAATGACATTGTCGTTATATATTTTCATTTGTACACGCTTTTGTTCTTCACTTCGCAGATGCTTTTTTTGAAATGAATAAAAACCAAAAACAAAAATTAAAAATTACATGTTGCCTCTGACGACATTCGAACCCGAACATGCTGGGAGCTAAGAAATAACAGCTAGCATCTCTACACGTTCTGCTACAGCCAGACATGCAAATGTACTTTCAAATGCTTAACTTCAATCACATTTCGTTAAAACACGAGCAGTGATCGGGTAACAATAAGCTGGTGCAGAGACACGAGTTGGTCCGCTACAGCATGACAGAGGAGCACTTTTGTAAGTACTCCAATATACCACAAATAGACTACATGGTCCAACGATTTTTGCAGGGTAGTGACTGAAGAAATGTATAAAATCAGGGATGAAAAATTAGTACTGTACTGATAAAATCAAGGCTAGCAGGATAATATCGTAATTGCAAAGAAGTAGTCAAAGATGCTAGGGAAGGGGAACCCTTCAAAGGTACGCTTTGTAAATCAGCTCGTTGCGGATATTCACTGCATTGCGCTTGGCCGAAATCGGATTCTGAAAATAGTCCGTTGAATCCCACTCGTGCTTCAAAAGAAGTCGGACATTTTCATCATGTTTCCCTGCCTAGAAATGTTCGTAATAAATTTTGGGGGATAAAAATCCCAAGCACAAAGTACAATGTTACGGAAAAGTATTCTACAAATGTGTAATGTTACAACTGTATATTTATGTGATTTATTTTGGAACGAATTTCCGTTATCCCTTGTCAAGTTTGGTTTGCAGACAAACCGGTTTCGGCATTGTGCCATCTTCAGTGTCATTTTTCGCTACCTCGTATATTTATGTACTGCTTTCACAAAAGATCGAAAAATATAAGCCAAATAAAGATGCTGTGAGCTAATAAATCTAGGATCATTGAAAGAGGTTTTAAAATCCTCTAGCTTTTGTGGAAAAAATTGGCGAAATTATTTTTGTCCCGTATTCTGCTGCCATAAATATGGTCACCGTATGATGCAAAAACGCAAAAAAAAAGAGCTGTTCTGAGTAGCTTTTCAATAGTTCTATAGCTCCTGAAAAGGAAAAAAAAAGTTCTGCAAAATTACGCCGAAAAAAAACATTATTTTGTTAAGTCGAAAAGGTTAAATTAAAAAAAAAAGAAATAAATATAATTAAAACTGCAAAATTACGCCGAAAAAAATATATTCAAATAAAAAGTCGAAAAAGTTTAAGTAAAAAAAAAAAATTAGATCCAAAACTATTCTGAGTAGCTTTTCAATAGTTCTAGAGTTCATGAAAAGGAAAACAAAGTTCTGCAAAATTGTGCAAAAACAAAACATTTTTTTAGGCCAAAAAAGTTACATTTTTTAAAAAATAAAAATTTAACTTTTCAATAGTTCCAGAGTTCCCGAAAAAATGTATTTAAAAAAAAGGAAAAAAAGTAATTAAGTCTTGGGAAAAAATAAGATTTTAAATTGTGAAGTATAAGTCCGCGCGAAACCGAACTTTATATACCCGGCGCAAGTGTCATATATTGTCGTTTCAACTTTCTTTACATTTTTGTCCACGTTCGGGGCACTGTGGGACAGCCAAGACCGTGCGATTTTCCTCTCCGTCGCTGTACAGATATCAGGTCAGCTCCGCCAGGAGAAAATTCGGGCCCGGTACTACAAATGAATGCGTCAAATAGCTTTTATTGTTTTTTTACAAAATGCGGTCTTGTGAGCTCAGTGGGCCATATACAAGAAACTCATCTGCTATACATTTTCTCCTTTTGTGCATAAATAACCTCGACTCAATTAGAAGAACGCTCCCCAATTCCGAGTTCAGAAAGTTGAAAATGACCGTGCTACATTTGCGTATGTACGTAAAAATGCGCTTTTGGATTTATTAGAATTTATATTAGCTATGTGAATATTACGTAAATAAACAAATTTATCAACTTAGGAAACAATTATAATTTTTATCTTCCAACTTATTGTTCGGAAAAATTCACACCCCTTTACAAATCCGGGCTCGGG
>NW_023458556.1:69633402-69718327 GCF_013731165.1 Rhagoletis pomonella
GCCCAGCTGCAATGCATGTCAGCTCAAACACTTTAGTCATAACGCTTTTGACATCAGCACATGCACATGAGCAGTCCCAGACAGTGCGTTGCAAGCAAAAAGCGCCATATTCAGGCAAAAGAAAAGGTACAATAACCTACCAACTTCGAAATATCTCTCCACAAATTCCAGCTGTGAAACTGAACCTGCGCAAATTCCTCGCTGGGCCTCCAGTTTAAAATGTTATGAAGTATTAACTGCTGTGACTCAGTGCCATGGGTTGCTCAGATCCAGCGATCCAGCATAATCGTTAGAAAGTTGGCTTTACTTGTACTCGTGGGCTTGTTGGCTAGCGTTTGTGTGTGTGTCTTATGAACGTTTGTTTATTCACCGCAAGGTGATCAAATGTACTTACACACTTCTGGCCCGCAGCTTCTACTGACCGTTCGTTCAGGCGGGGAATTGATCGCCTTCTGCCGGGAGCCTTCAATTTTTTTCTAGCGTGTGCTTCGCACTCGACGCGAACGCTAATGTTGCACATGCGCGTTTGTTTGCAGCTTGGGGCTTCTTGCTGGCAAATGAGTACGTGGCATAAAATTGCGAGCGATAATTTGATATTGTCCTATATTTTGCATATTTTTCTTTTGCCTTCACATTTTTTGCTCATGTGCTTCTTTTAAGTTGAGACTTTTCATGTCTTTTGAATTTTACACTTGAGCGCTGATGCACACGCCGGTGCAGCAGCGACTTGCAGAAGGGGAAAAATCTAAGCTTACATCCAAATACAAACATAGTACGCATACAAAAATATACACATGTATGTGAGTATGCATTGGTAATTCATAAAAAGATGATGATGAACAAGCCGGGTATAGTGCGAGCAATGAAATATTCATCCGTCAATCAATACGCCAGTCAGTCGATACGTTTGCGCAGCTTGCGTTCTTCACATTAATGCGAAGGAATAAAATGAAAACAAAAACTAAAAAAAAAATAAAACAATATGCGATTAAAGACGAGCTCTTTAGAAAGTATTCGCTTGCTGCTGGTATCGATACTTTACAAACTTGTTTGGCTTCATTCTTACGTGCAATATTTGATTGCTTTAGCGAAGTAAAATTATCTTACAAGAGTTACAAGAATCTCTAGAGTTGCTTTTCAGCTTGCTCAGGTGACTGCTAATGGTTTTAATAATTGACAGCCGTTGCGATCCTGATAGCTACGCCTTATAGACAATATTACCTCCTCCTGTTACGAGCACCTTCCTTGCCAAAGTAAAACGATTTCTTCCGAATGAGGAGTGAACAGCGTTTTCGAAGGCGTTAGGTATCTGTCACCTAGAGGAATCTTCTGGATTTATAACCACAGTGAAAGCCGGATGCTCGAATAAGCGGACATCCCCTATTAGCGAACACATGCTTGGGAACGCACGGTTTATGGATTTTTTTCAATGCTAAATGCTCTTCCATAAACGGACTTCCCGATAAACGGACGCGGACACTCAAAAATGTCCGGATACGAAAAAAAATCTCCCATAAGCGGACGCGAAGCTCTAAGAAATGGTAAATTTTATTTTATTTTCTCAGTCAGATGTTGACTCTTGCGCTTGTACATATGTATATGTACACAAGAACATAGTCCATATTCAAAGATATTTTCTTATGAGAAGAAAGTGTTGCCTTTTCGTTGCCCTCTACTTGCAGCTTGCGCGAAGTGAGATTTGTCCGTAAGAAAGAAAATGCCATAAATTTCAGTTTATTTTTAATTCATCCTATTTCTGTCTATTGAAGAATAAATATTATTTTAATCTAGAAACCCGCAATTTAAATTTTTTAAATTAGAATTTTTATGTTATTTTTTTTACGAAATTCTCATAAGCGGACATCTCTCATAGGCGGACTAAAAGTAAGTGACCATCGGTGTCCGCTTATGGGAGCTTTCACTGTATTTGATAAGAAGCGTTATCAACTGAGCATCTGTGGTGTGGTAGCCCTCTCTACAACACCTGCTAGTATTCTTGATACACTGCTGCCTACTATTGATTGGGCGGAAATTGCTCGAGGTACTACAATATTGATTTCTCTAAAATGGTGTGCTAATTAAACCGTAATACTGAGGAAGGGCTCATGAATTGTTACATCTTTACCGATGGCTCTGAATATATGTATGTATACTACCCCCGTTTTGTAGCTAACGGGAAGGAAATTCTATACTAATATGTGGAAATGTACTCCAAGCTTTATTCTTCTTCTTATTTGGCGCTGTAACCTCCCAAGCGATTTTGGCCGAGTCCAACAAAGCACGTCAGTGAAGCCAAGTCATTCTCCACTTGGTATTTCCATCGCAGTAGGGCCTCCCCTTCCTCTGCTACCACCAGCGGGTTCCGAGTTGAATACTATCAGAGCTGAAGCGTTGGTTTCCATTCGAACGATATGGCCAAGCCATCGGAGCCGCTGTATTTTGATTCGCTGCACTCATCGTTCCATCGTCTGCGGTACTCACCGCCGTCAATGCGTAAAGGTCCATAAATCTTCCGAAAAAACTTTTCTCGAATACTCCAAGAGTCGCCCCATCGGATGTTGTCATTGTCCATGCTTCTGCGCCATATACCAGTGTGGGCATGATGAGTGACTTATAGAGTGTGGTTTTCGTACGTCGAGAGAAGACTTCACTCCTGAATTGCCTACTCAGTCCAAAGTAGCACTTGTGGGCAAGAGTAATTCTGGGTTGGATTTCGATGCTGACATTATTATCGGTGTTAATGCTAGTTCCCAAGTAAACGAAATTCTCTACTTTCTCGAAACTATAACTGTCAACACTGACGTAGGTACCAAGGCGCGAATGCGCTGACTGTTTGTTTGAATACAGGAGATACTTCGTCTTGTCCTCGTTGACCACCAGATCCAATCGCTTTGCTTCCTTCCTGCAGACTTCGCGGATCTTGTTGCCGATGGTGTCGATGTCATCGGCGTATGCCAGAAATTGACGCTCTTGTAAAAAATTGTTCCTGAGTGGTTTAGTTCTGCAGCTCTTATTACCTTCTCCAGCATCGGATTAAAGAAATAACATGAAAGAGAGTCGCCCTGTCTGAAACCACGCTTGGTAGCAAACTTCTCCGAGAGGTCTTTCCGAATTCTGGCGGAGCTTGTGGTCTTGCTCAACGGCATTTTACACTACGCTGCAGTATGCCCATGTCGTTGTAAAGCTCATGCAGCTCCTCGCTATTTTATTTTTCCTTTTCATACATAGATCCTAAAAATCCGTTCCCTGGTAATGAGTATCTATAAATACAATACTTTCAAGCCGATCATATTTTTAGCTGAAATCATAAATTTCTCGTGAACATCCTGCATCCTTAAAACTAAAGTACTTGTGTATGCATATTCCTTTCTATAATATGTACGTACATACATATACGCAATATGTAAATTATTTTGCCAATTAAATTGGTGTCATTGTATAGTATGTGTGTAGAATTTTATTAGCATTTTTTGCAAACGGCTGCAGTGTGTGAGCTTGCGGTGTCCAATTCAATCTATACCGACAAATAACCGCAAAGCTTGCACGATCATCTCGATCGTCTGCTATTGCATTGTTGTAAGCATGGTCGATGTTGCTGTTGCTGTACATTTTGCGGTCTCCGGTTGGTGGCAATACTAATAGATGGCGATGGTCGCGATGGTGGTGAAGGAGCTGTTGGTGTTAGCGGTTAATTGTAAACGAACAACTACAGTTTGTACACACATACACCACCATTGTCGTTGTTCGAAGGTGCGTTTTTAAGGTTTCATTCAAAATTTTACATTTTGCAATAACAACGTTTTACTCAATATGCAGTAACAACCAATCACGCCTGGTTGGGTATATACTACATATGTACATATATTAGACTGCATCACCAAAAAAAGTTGCGGTTTTTCCGCCGGGATTACAAAATTTATTATATTTTAAGACGTCCGCCAAAATATTTCTGAAAAATATTTAGATTTAAGCAAGCTGGACCGATTTGAAAATACCTCCAAGAATGGAGTTTTTTATGAATAAAAATAGTTTCGTAAAGAACTTTTTGAAAAAAGTCCCCTCAGATGACAAAGCAGATTAGGCTTTTCAACGGAATCGTAATAATGAGATTTGTTATGCTGTGTTTTACTTTTTTCAAAGATTGATTTACTAAAAACTTAAATAACTGGGCCAAAACTATTCTGATTTAGACTTATGGGATCTCGGTGGAAAGGTATTTTCCCACTATTTTTATTTGTGTGCAAAAAAAGTCATTCATGTCCCAACTTTTCTTTTTCAAATACCAACGAATCTTTATTTAACTTTGAATGATGTTCGTTCATCCTACCTTTCTCTTTCATCCTTTGAATGAGCTTATTAGCAAAGGAATGAAAAGGGTGAGAAAATACCTTTCCAATGATACCTCACAAGTCTAAATCGGAAGAGTTTAGTGTTTTTTGGTTTTTGGTTTTGTTGCGATCAGTTCGTAGAATATATTTGGTACACTTGTAGGCTAGTTTGATCTATTATTTGATGGTGCAAAGGAAGAGTTTAGGTTCAGTTATTCAAGTTGTTCTTATACCAATCTTTGAAAAAGTTAAAACACAGCATCAAAAATCTCATTATTTTGATTCCGTTCAGAATTTTTTTTATTTTTTAAAAATATTTTTATGTAAATATTTTAAGTTTAAACCGTTTTGTCATTTGTGGGGATTTTTTCAAAAAACATCTTTATTTTTTGGGGTATTTTCAAATAGTTCCAGCTCGCTTAAATCTTAATATTTTTCCTAATTATTTTGGTGGACGTCTTAAAATATAATAGATTTTATAAAAACAGTACCGATTTTTTTTTTGTATGGGGAGCGATGCAGTCTAATGTATGTATATACATATGTGTGTAATTACAGATGTACATATGCATATGGATATTTGCATATTCATATTCACATATTTTTTAATTTCATACATAGGTTAGTATAAATCGGGCCATGCATACATTCCTCTTCTTAAGTATATATATGTATGTATATTAACATAAATAAATACACAGGAGGTATGTATGAACATATGTATGTACACATCTATGCATTTGATTCCAACTGTGTGTTCTGGCACATTAACAAAGCATTATTCTGATGTTGTAACTTCTTAGGTAAACCATTGTTTCGATGTTGTTGCGGCAACATTTGCATATTTCGTATTTAGATAATTCTTCATGATTACATAGAGAGCGATGCAAACGCTTGTAACCCCACTTTTCTATTTTATAAAGATATGTACATACATACATATGTATGCATACAGTCCCACACAGCAGAATAGGTTCAAGATGATCTGCTTGCTCAAAAATATTTTTTTAGAGTTGCCACCTGTTTGAAAACTTTAATTTAATTTAATTTATAAGGTAAATTGAATATTTCAATATGGGTATAAAACTGAAGAGGTTTAGGAAATTCTACTGCGGAAAATATTTTTGAGGAGTGTTGCCACCTTTTTGAATAATTTTATGTGTTAAATTGATAAAATAAATGAAATCTATATCTATACTTATAATAAAAATGTAACAGGACGATGTCTGTACCTTATAGATATTAAAGAAAAATTAATATGGTGGGTTTTTGTTAGAGCTACAGAAGCCAAATAAATAATTTTTATAATTTTTGACTCTCTGTCTGTCTGCGCGTCACTCGAAAACGAATGCATGGAATTGAATGCAGTTTTCACTGATGTATCGCTAGAGGTCTAGCATACAATATAGAAGAAAAAAATTAAAGAGTTGCCACCTGTGTTTAAAATATCAGTTTATGTCAATTGATACGATAAATTAAATATTGCAATATGGCTGTCAAAAGGAAGAGGTTTACAAAAGCTTACAGCTGAAAATATTTTTGTGGAAGGTTGCCACCTATTTAAAAACTTTAATTTAATTGATAAAATAAATTAATTATTGCAATATTGGCATCAAACAAAAGAGGATAGGAAATTGTAATGCCAAAAATATTTTTAGGGAATTTGCTAACTGCTTGAAAGTTTTTATTAATTTAAATTTGTAAAATAAATGAAATATTACAATACGGATATTAAAATCAAGAGCTTACTTATGAAAATATTTTTGAAGCGGGTTGCTAGCTATTTGAAAGCTTTAATTCAGTTAAATTGATATGATAACCTAAATGTTGCCATATGGGTATCATACGGAAGTATTTGAGAATAACAAAATTGCAACAGGCCGATATCTGTAGTGCATAATAGATGTTAAAGAAAAATTAATAGGAGGTTTATTAGATCAACAGAAGCCAAATCTAAATTTTTTATAATTTTGATCTGTCTGTCTGTATGTTTGTAAGCGCATCAGGCAAAAACTAATGTATGGAATTAAATGTTGTTTTTAACGATGTACATATTGGTAGAGCTCTAATTGGAAATATAGAATCCATTTTTTTTTATACCCGAGCGCACTTGTGCACAAGGGTATATTAATTTGTTCACATAACGGTTGTTTGTAACAGCCAAAACGAATCGAGATAGATATAGACAAATGTATTCATAAATGCTCAGAATGAATAGAGAAGTCGATTAAGCCATGTCTGTCTGTCCGTCTGTCCGTCCGTCCGTGAAATTTGGTATGTAGGTTTCCATTAATCCAAGGTAGGTTGGTATTGAAAATGGGCGAAAGCGGACTGTAACCTCGCCCACTTCCCAAATAACGGTAATTTCCAGAAATACGAAAACTGCTATATTTTAGTAACTACTGAAGATAATTCACTCAAAATTGATATTTACAATAAGTTTCAGACGAAAAATAAGAATATTATAAATTTTTGGAAAATGGGCGTAGCCACGCCCACTTATGGCTACATGTGTATATCTTGGTAACCGCCGCACCAATTTCCTCCAAACTTGGCACAGTTGTTGGCCTTGCTAAAGTCTACCAAATGGCGGAAAATAACCACGCCCACATCCCATATAACGGTAATTTGGAGAAATACGAAATCTTCGATAAATCAGTAAATATTAAGGCTAATTTATTCAAAATTGATGCTTGCAACAATTCTTTACCAAGAAATACGTTTCTGGTAAAATTTTGGAGAATGGGCGTGGCACCGCCCACTTATGATCACATATATGTATATCGGCAACCGTTCTACCAATTTTTACCAAACTCGGTATTTTTATTGTGCTTGCCACATAAAACCAAAACGTTGAAAATTATTGAAATCGGACTAAAATTACGGCCGCTTTTCATATAACGGTAAATTTCAGAAATGCTTGAAATTTCAATATTTCGAAATTTAAGGACGCTAATTTACTCAAAATTGATACACCCCGGCTTACCATCTAGCGGTAGGTTTCGGAAAGGTGAAAAAACATATATTTAATACTTGCGCCGGGTATTTAATGTTCGGCTCCGCCCGAACTTAGACTTTCTTACTTGTTTTAGTTTATCGTCGATCATTGCTCCTAGGTATTTGAACGTATTAACTTTTTATAGTGCGTCGTTGTTTATATTTAGAGTTAGCAACGGACTAAAAAAAATCAAAACTTTTTGTTGCTGCTGCCAAAAAATTTAGAAATCTGAGACGAAATGCTTTACAATTTCATACAGTTCTCTTTACAATGTATTTCACTAAACAGCTAACCGGCTACGCCGATTTGGTTCATATTTGGATCATATTCCAGCACCTTGAAAAAAATTTTCCGACCAAAAATTTATTCGGTATGTAGCTATTCCTAAAATTCTTATACAGACTAAAACGTAAAAATACGAAATATCTCTAAAACCAATTACGCTGTGGGAACTGCAACTTAGCACTGATGCATATCGAGGGCTTATATTCAATACCCTCTCTATGCAATTTTTATGAAAATTGCGTTTTTGCTGGTGGCGGGAGCTCCGATTAATCTCTTAGCCATGACAATAATGTCATACTTAAAATATAGCTTTAATGTTATTATATTCTCATTTTGAAAATTCCATTATCTGCAATAACATTTTGTTATAAGAGCAAAATCCTCTATCTACACAATTTTGCTGGAAAATTGTTTTTATTCAAATTTTTTGTGGCAGGTAACCCAACGGGACTTAAAGTTAGCTGCTCCCCAGTAAAAAATAAATTTTTAAATTTCTAACAATGCTCAGAAATAAATATCATTTTGAGTCATGATTGAATAACACAAGGTTATGTAATTTGTGACAGCTAAAATTTGACACTCCTTTATCTAGATTTGTATTTGGAAGTAGGAGAAAGGGGAATAATGTGATCGCCTTTTGCGAAAACGGTAGTAGAATGGTACTAAGAAAGTGCGCAAAGTTTACAATTAGAAGTCAAATGTGTATTATTAATTATATGTGAATTTGCAATATATTTGGTGTTTTGATGGAAATACTAAGCAATACGTAAAATAATAGATTTTTAATTTAAGTTATTCGCCATTTCCTGGAACAAATCTAGAATACCGACCGTTCAGCTATGCAAAAACAAAAAATGCAGATCAATAGAACTTTTTACGCTCATTTCAACCATGTCAAACTTATTTAGCGCAAGTAAAATATAAAAACGTTTTAAAAGGTTACAATTAAATTCTTTGATTTTTTTTAAATATTAGTAACTTATGAACCACCTAACCGATAAAAAAAACTAATAACGTCACCATAAAGATAATCAATTTATCTTTCAACTGATATACATAATTGAAATTGTTTTAATATATTTAAACCAAAACCACTAAAAAACGAACATATATTATTTTTTCGTGAAATAACCTTTTTGAAAAAAACTGCATGATTAATGATAAAGAAATTTATACTATTAAGAAAGTACGAGCTATTATCTTTAATTCGATATACATTTTTTTTATTATGATCTACTTTTGGGTTTTAAGAATCAAGTGATAATAAAAAATATAAGTAAAGAAAGCAAATAAACCTCTTATATCTTCTTTGTTTATTACATGCGCCAAATAAATTTGGTATCGTTGAAATCAGTGTAAAAAGTTCTATCAATCGGCACTTTTGGTTATTTTATAGCTAAACGGACGCTATTCTAGAGTTGTTCCAGAAATTTACGCAAATGAAGGTGATGCCAACGAATATTTAGTATGAAGAATTTTTGTTTTTACTACCAATATAACTAGAAACTGTAGAGTGAGCAACATTCTGCCCAAGTAAAGGAGCCGATTTTATGTGTGGGAGTGAGAAGACTGTTTTATTACAAAACCTTTCTATTATTGAATCATGATTTTGGGTAGTAACATAAAATATTTTCTTTTGAAAAAAGAGTTAATTTATGTACAAACATGCATGTATGTATGTATTTTCGTATGTATACCACATAAAAAAGAAAAAAAAACACGTCTATGTGTAAGTACACTTAATATAACCATCAAATAGTTTACAATTTAAAACAAAAAGATAATGTAAAAATTAAAATTTGAATGCATAGCTTTTTAAATGCTTTAGTTGAAGCGCTCAACAAGGGCTTCTTTGGGAGCAGCAAGGGAGCGCTTCTTTCTAATGACACACAATGTTAAAATACAATGAAGTATGAAATTAGGAAGGAAGCGCTTACTGCTGAATATGGAGCGCTCCAATAGAACTAATGGAGCGTTTCTGGCCCCGTTGGGAAGTTACATGTGCCTATGTATGTATGTATATGTTACCGGTAAAATCCGATCTCAGGGCAAGCTAGTTTTGCCCAGGCTAAACTAGTTCTACCTAATGCAATATATCTGTTCAACCGAAACCAAATTTGATACAACAAAAAAATCTTCCATATTCCGTCAAACATAGTCATTAAACTCCATTACCCCTTTCTATCTCAAGGGTATCCAAGAGTGGAAAACTGCTATTATTATTCCTATTGCCAAACTAAATAGAAACAGTTCATTAATTTCTAACTACAGACCCATTTCCCTGTGCCTGTGCCACACTGGAGAAGTGAAACTTACGTTAAATATCTATTTGGTCTCATAACCAATATACATACATACATGTGTACATCTGCTTTTGCTTAACGTTATATTTTTTGTCTTTTTTCTATCTAGATCCCTACCTCTACCCCTGTTCGTTCTAATTACATTTATGAATTAGAGAGTCGATAAAAATGTCAATAACAAAACCGATAACCAAATCGAAAAATTATCGATAATAAAATCGATTAATATTCGACAAAAAATCGATAAATAATCAATAACAAAATCGATAACAAAATCGATAAAAGTATCCATAATAAATTCGATAAAAATATCGATAACAAAATCTCTAACATTATCGATAACAAAATCTCTAAAAATATCGATTACAAAATCGATAAAAATATCGATAACAAAATCCATAAATCCATTATTATATCGATAAGATATCGATAGCAAAATCGGTAAAAATATCGACAAAAATTTCGAAAACGAAACCGATAAAAATATCGATTGTTATATCGATAAGTCCCGAGAATCCCGAAAATCTTTAAAGTCCCGAAATACTTCACACATTGAGTCTTTGGGTTTCCATTTTTATCCTTTTCTCTATAATTACCTTTATTTAAATCTTTCTTCGTCTATCTTCATCTTTACTTTTATCGGTATCCTCAATCTCATCTTTTTCTTTATATTTATCTTTGTTTTTACTTTTATGTTTATCATTTTCTTCATCTAAATATTCCCCTTCACCTTTGCCCTTATATTAAGTTAAGTGTTCAAATTTAATTTGATCTTCCTTTTTGCCTTTATCTTTACGCATCTTTGTTTTTGTTTTTATTTTTACCTTTGCCTTTATCCTTTTCTTTATCTATGTACGTACTCATCTTTACTTTCATTCTTGTATTGGTCTTTTTCTAAGTGTTATTGTTTAACCTTTTATTAGCAAGTTTTTGTTAAATTAATACCATGTGCATACACTCAAGAAGCACTTCTTTCAACCCCAACCATTTCTGTTGCATCATTTCCGTTGCACCATTTCCGTTGAATTGGACAATTTACTCCAAACCAACCAACCGCCGCTAAAGAAGTTTAACTTCAAAAACCGATGAAGCGAGATATCAGCTTTATTTCGAATATTAAGCTACACCAATATTTGGACATCATATCTAGTCCGATGCTTACTAAAGTTAAAACTACCGCAAGGGCATTTGCCTAGTTCTATACTCATAAATGACCTGGGAGCTTATTTTTACAGACGGTTCCAGATATGATACCGGCTGTTCTTTTGCGTTAACAAAAGGGCTTGGTGTTACAATTGTCGTCGGTGCTTTTTCCGCGTACTGCTCGGCATTTAAAATTGCTAGAAGCTGTATGTTTTGCCTCAAAAAACGAAGGAAATTTTCTCATATGCACGGACAGTAAATCAGCCATCGAAGCCCTCTTTAACAATGCTAATGATTCTCATATAATTTCGAAATCACGTGAAATACTCTTTTGACACAAAACACCATTAAAATTATGTGGTTACCTGGCCACGTCGGAATAGAAAGGAACGAGTTTGCAAACCAATGATTTATGTGTTAAAAACTTAGTTTAACATAATACTTACATCTAAAGAACTGACATTTTCATTATTCTGCAAAACCCCCAATCAGCAATTTTTTTTTATATAAATAGTTCGAATTGCAATAACCTCAATCTGATCTTTAAACTAAAGTAAAATAAATTAAAAGTAAAATTCTAGTTCTAATATATAGTGTAAATTTTTAAGACATGCGTGGGTACTTAAAATTATTAACGCTTTTAAAAATAGCTGTCAAAACAGTTTTTTTGCTCTCCTGTATAATTGAGTTTTTGCAGATAGAGGGTATTGAATATAAGCCCTCGATATATCGCAAATGCATTGGAAAAGGGGGTGTGGCACCTTCCATACAAACTGAACTTCTCATATAGCTCTGGAACCGCTTACGCTAACGTCCTGAAATTCGACA
The DNA here is from genome assembly GCF_013731165.1 of Rhagoletis pomonella. NCBI lineage: Eukaryota > Metazoa > Arthropoda > Insecta > Diptera > Tephritidae > Rhagoletis > Rhagoletis pomonella. The sequence continues at coordinate 69,645,288 of NW_023458556.1, forward strand.
CAGCTACATATGTTATCAATACCAGGGCCGTAGCCAGGATTTTTTTCGGGGGGAGGGCTTTCTGGCAAAATTTTTTTTAATTTCACTTTTATTTCAACATTTTATTTTTGATTAAAAGAAAAATACTGATAAAAATAAGATATTTCACACAAACAACAAAAAATATAATCGATAATCGCATGAGGCTATTGCCTGAAAATTTTAAAATGCGCTTAGTGGCATTGTGCTACTATGATAGCACGGCCGAGTAATCATAGTCAAATTATGTACAGTAGTCGAACAAATTATAGCCGCACCAAATTTTCACAAGTTTTAAAATATTTATTATTATTTGCTGTTATTTAATTTTGTTTAGTTTTTTATAGTTCATTCTTTAAAAGCATCCGTATAAATACAAGTTTAAAGCAGTGTCACACGATTGAGTATTTTCCAAAATTTGGTGCAAATCGTATCCCAATTGTGTGAACACCCAAAATAATTTTCTTTATCCCAATTAGAAAATTAATTTGTTGAAATTTTTCAATAAAACTTCGCTGTATTGTACTTATATTTTGACTACAAAAACCAAAATTGTCCTATTTTTTTTACCAATAGCCCAATATAAAATGTACAAATCTGTATAAATGTACCAATCGAGTGATACTGCCTTAAAAAAGGTGGCAGGTAATAAGATCAACGGAAATAAGGTCAATTGACTTTATTTCCCACCCTGGTGCGAAATAAAGTCAATTGACATTATTACCTTTTTAAAAACGAAATAAAATCCATTGACATTATTTCTCTTTCAAACATTAAATTTGCTTAGCTTCGCGGCGGCCCGCGTTAGCGCGCCACACCGCGCGCGCTCCGCGCGCGTTTCGCGCTCGCGCCCCACGTACCCCGCACGCCCGGCGCGCACACCACGTCACGCTATGCCGCGGCCCCCGGCCCCCTTCTCCGACTCCCGCCGTGCTGTAACGCGGGTAGATTTATTTATTGTTGAAATAAAATTTTTATATATTTTAAACATCGAGGGCTTATATTCAATATTACCCCCTATCTCCACACTTTTCACTTGAGATTCTGATATAAAAATCCACCTAAGCTTTAACTGTCATCAGTGATATTAATTTTACCTTATATAACGACAGGTAATAAGTCCCAGATGGTTTCTAAAATCACAAATTAGTTTTTGTGCAAATTGCGGATAGAGGGTATTAATGAATTCAGGCCTTCGATATTTCACATATTTATATTTGTAAGTTATTGGAAGCAGGGATGCCCCAAACCGTGCCATTTGTCCCTATTTTACTTCAAATGGCACTTAATTTTTCAATGTGGCACAAAGTGTCAAAATGGCACTTTCGTAAAAAAAATAACATTTCAATACATTTTTGTTAAATCCTTTGCGTGCACTTCTTTTTCTCAACTAAAATTTTCTAATTTATAAAGGCTATTCAACTGGTTTATCTTATTTTATCATTGCACTTTTTTTTGGAAAATGTAGCTTTATTTTATTGCTAAATGTGAATGATTAAAAGGAATGACACCTTTTTTTGGCACTTTTATTTTTCTCTTTGGCACTTTTTTATCCTCAATATGGCACCTCATAACTAAGGATAGTTGGCAGCCTTGATTGGAAAATTTCTGCTGTGTTTTGGGGCAATACTTGTCTGCAGTAAAAAATCATATAATTTGTGTTTCAAAAGTGTGTGAAAACCAATCAATTAACTTACATGATCTCGGTTCCGATATTAAATTTAATTGTTTATACCCCCATTTTGGCACATTGGCTCGTTTAATGTGCCATCTAATAAATAGTGTCGTCGTTCTCCTTAGATGCTTTTAAATGATGTCGTCACAAATTGCTGGCGGAGACATGAATACAGTGTAAGAAAATTCTTTTTCTATGATTGTTCCCTTATAGGAAGGTTGCTTTCTCTTCCACCTTAGACATTCCGAATTCGTTCAAAATATGCTAATTTAAAACACAGAATTCTTTCAGTGTTCCTCCGGGGTTTTTGGACATGGACTGTTTCTTCTATTTAATAGTGCTCGCTTTATTTTTGTGGAAACGAAACATGTTTTGCAAGTTATGGATTATTTCTGCACTCTTTCTTCAAATATTTCTCGTATTCCAGCTGTGCGCAGGCGTTTATTTTTTCGCATCGCATAGTTTTTTAATAAAATCAATTGGTGGTAGTTCATGATTGTGTGTGGATTAATATCACAACACTGAGGATTTGGCAATAACCTTTTTCATCTATTAAAAAACAACACTTACGGGGCAATGTTTATTGTAAGAACAACATATTTTTCTATGAATCGACATAGTTTAAGCATTGTTGGCGCTTTTTCCATTTGAATGAGGAAATAGCGTCAATGACTTTATTTCCAAATTTTTGTTGACTTTATTTCGCTTTTGAAAAGGTAATAATGTCAATTGACTTTATTTCGCGCCAGGGTGGGAAATAAAGTCAATTGACCTTATTTCCATTGACCTTATTACCTGTCACCTTAAAAAATTATGCAATTTAAAAAAGAATTCAACAAATTTTCGTTAAAATTTCGAGTTTTTTAATTAAATTCTGAGTATGCAGTTTTGTGGCGCATTGAGTTCTAGTCAAATAAAGTATGAGTTTCTAATGGCAAAAAATTTCGATTGATTTTTTAGAGTTTTTAAAAAGTTCGAAATTTGCACGAAAATTTATTGATTTTTTAGTATTGCACAAATTTGGAAACTTGGATTTACACGGGTTTTGTTAAAGAATGAACTATATTGTTTATAAAAAAATAACAAAAGTTCAATGACAACAAAAATAATACGTTAAAACTTGTAAAAAGTGGTTCGGCTATAATTTTTTGACCACGCACATAAGGTCAAATGATTACTTTTTCTGTGCGAAGTTAATAGCAGCTAAAATATTGCACTATTTTAATGTAAAATGATGCCAGCGGTTAAAAAAAAATTGTAAGGTCAGTAAATAAAATGTGAAAACATGACTTAGCATTCGTAAGACAGACTTTTCGCGCAACGTTTTTTATCTTCAAATGATCACATTATTGATATAATTTTACTAATTTGATTGTGACATATTCATAGTCGAAATAAAATATTCCTTTAGAAATTATTTTAAGAAACAATAATATTCCACATTTATTCTAAAACTAATTTTATTTATAATAAAATCGATTTTTAGAGGTATTTTCAAATCGGTACAACCCACGTAATCTTAATATTTTTCTCACCTATTGTGGCTGAAGTCTCAAAATATAAAAGATTTTTTCACTCCGATTGAAAAACAGTAAAGTTTTTTTTGTAGGGAGAGTCGTGCACCTTAATGTACATCCATACACATGTACCTACATAGAGGCAAACATCATTAAGTTCATTGCCCACACTAAAGGGAGAATTTTCAAATTTGTATTTGGAAATGTCGGTTTGCGGTAATTGCTAATGATGTATAATTTAACAATTTCCAGAATTAAGTTAAACGCCTTTGAAATGAGTATCATCAAACCGTTTGTATTTACATATGTAACTATGTGTGAAAGGACCAGGTTACATCACAGTAAAAGGATACATTGGCCTAGGCCATGTCAAATGTAAAATATCAAATATGAGACATTATTTTTCATATCGGACACCAAATTTGGTGTCACATTTACGATTGGCTTCAAATTTTATATAACCACACCCATTTATAATTCAGAGATATAACGATTTGAAGAAATATATGATTAGTCAGAATCACGAAAAAATACAAACTTTGACAGATCATATCTCCGAAGAAAAAAAGAACAAAAATTCCTCGAACACGTGTTAGCTTATTTCATGTATAGAACCCACAAAAAAAAATTAAGCGAATCGGAGACATTACATAATTTTTTTTTACGAAATCTGCCCGACTTAAAAAAGAATGGCTAATGTATGTCTAATACCATTTTCCCACGGCATCCTGAATTACTTTGTTCGCTCTCCCAATTACGATCGGGATCCCACGGTCACATTCTCACACGGTTGCCACACTTGGTACTTTTGTACCAAAAATGGTACATTTTTTAATCGATGCTACTTTGGTACCGTTTTCCAAAAAATGGTACTTTTTTGATCCAATTAATATATCTTAGTTTTATTTTATTTTATCAACTATATTTTAAAACTTCAAACTAAATGTTAAAAAGGTACCAAACACATAGCATGTCAGCAGCCGATATTGCGGTAATCGATAAAAATGTTCCAAAGTACATCGCTAACTTACTTAATAGTCATTCTCTATTATCTTGATAGATACATACACCAAAGGATAACAAGAAGGAAAAAACAAGCGTGCATCCAACGCTTGATTTGCGAAGTGTATATTTTCGTTTATTTATGGATAAGTAAATAAATAATTGTTTATTTATATTTACATTGCACTAATATCATCAGCGTTTGTGCTGCTGAGTTAAGTGAACGTTCCAAAAGTTGCTTTTCAATCGCTTGTTTTGTATAGGAAAAGGTTTCACATGCAAAAAAAAAGATGACAAGAAATTAAAAATATTTGACATTTTAGAGACCGAAGAGTACAAAACATTGCAAAGAAATACATTTGACTTTACTTCAAAGTACGAAGTACAACGGCTCAAAAAGAAGTACTGTACTTCCGAAAGAAGTCACATACAGTATGTGCCAATCCACCTATCCTAGATATTACAAAAAAAAATAAACATAATTATTGGAATGAATAATTAAAGGGCCAACTGACCGACCGAGCCTAGCGACAGCTGTGCGTTCGATAACGAAAAATTACACTGAAGATGGCACAACGCCGAAACCGGTTTGTGTCCAAACCAAATTTGACAAGGGATGACGGAAATTCGTTCCAAAATACATCATACACCCACCCTGTCGGAAACAACAACAACCAAAAAGGAAAAATTTCTTAACTTTTAAAACATTTCGTCACTAGAGACGAATAACGACGCACAAGTGTTTTGACGGCAAAAATAGCACGCATGAAAAAAATTTACAAAAAAAGACTCGTAAACCTAGTTGACGGCGAATAAAGACGCTTAAACATAGATTTATACCTGACCAAGGATTTTTACTTCAGCATCATTCCCCAAAACCTCATTGGGGAATCAATACACTTTTACACCCGCAAACATAACTGACCTCGAAAATAAGTTAACGCGTCTTTCTTCGCTGAAGTTTTTTTATGCGTCGTTTTTACGCGGACAACGTCTTCATTAATCTGTTGAAAAATTTCCAAAAAATAAAAACAAGTTGTAATTTTGGTCTATGGAAACTTTTATTTCATGCATAATTACTTTACACTAGTCACAAGGAGATGCCACACCAGGCACAACTTTAAATATTTTTTAATATTTCTATGAAGATTATATAAAACTAATTTTTATTGAAAACGAAAGTGTATAATTCATATTTTATAACAGAAAAACATCGTTGGGGAACATTAAAGGCATCCACACACCTGTGCAATTCTGTCGGAACGAATCCGCACCGTTTTTGATGCTACAGACGTTACTGCTTCGAAAACGCAAGTACGCACACATCTGTCCGATTTTATTGCAGCGGCAGTCTGCCATTTCGGCACGGCGAAAAGAAGAATGTTCGAATAAATCGCTGCAGCAAAATCGTATAACATTGTTGTAATTTTTCTCGGAAGAAATCTTTTGGAATTTTTGTATCAGCAATTTTATACATTCGTTATCGTTCTATGTTAAAAAAAAATATCTTTCGCTGTTGTATAAATTCCGACGACATAGTTATAATTCACAATTGATCACTTTCTAGAGTAAAATTCTCCACCCAGTCACAATGGAATGGCCCAAATATTAGGTTCCTTCCCGTACGCAACGCGGGATCCCGCGGGTGCCCAAAACAGCCCAGAAATCATTCCCGTACTCAACAAAATGGGTAATAGAGAGCGAAAATTAAAACATATTGGATCGCAAGTGTCTTCTTCTTCCTGCCCGAAACAGCCCGGATTTTTTCTCCGGGTAAAAATGGATAAAGTGTCAAAGTGCATATCAGCTGTTTAGTGTTTACATGTTGCCTGCATTTACTTGGTGCTTTTTAGGAAGAGTGAATGGAATGTTGATGTATTTTCAATCTTTATATACTTAAAATCAAATTTGTTAAACCAAAGTTTGCATTTAAGTGACAAAAACAAAAATAACGTGAATCAGCTGTTTCTCAAATTCTGGGCACAAAATGTGGTTTTTTGCGTTCCCGTACTTCTGGATTATGTTCCATTTTTGAGAGCAAACTTTTCGCTTATTCTCTAATTACCGGATCCGGTCCGGATTGTTAGGGAAAGAACCTATTAATTTATTCGATGCATCCAAAATAGCGATGTTTTTATACGATACATCGATATGAATCGATGCAATATTCGATGCATCAGATCGAAAAAAACATCAATGTATTTTTTTTTTACTGTAGCCCAAGTGTCTAGCGACGATATGTACGTGAATGCATACTTTTTAGTTTTTTAAACCAATTTTAGAAGTCTGAACTTATGTAGTTTTATTTGATTATGGCCAAACATTTTCAGCTACCACTTGCTTAATTTGATTGTTAAGGAAACTTTCTGCGACGGCAGCGTTTGTTGTGGGTCATAGACTGATTTAAATTGCACTCAAAGGTAAAAATTTAACAATGACCACTTAATCTCACAAACAAATGCGCCGCATAAATCAATCCTAACTTGCTATCGTAATTAAACAGGTTGTTTTCATGAAACGCTGCCCAAAAACATCAAACAAAAGTCAACCAGAAGAGGTTTCTTGCAAACAGCTTCTACAACATCTACATGTATATACTTAAGTACATAAATAAAAACCATCCTATGCACATAGTGTAGTATATATTACATACATACATATATCATATATATGTACATATATACTACATACATACATCAATAAGTGCAAATGTGTGAGAACACAAATAAAATGCTTATTTCACAAAAAATGGTATCCACCCACAATTGACAGAGCGCAGGCGCCACGCTCCCGCTTGGAGGGCTCTACTTTGCTCAGCAGACAAAACCATCTCGGAGATTCTGCTCTCCAAGGCTGAACTTTACAATTCAGCTGAATCCACTGCGTTGACTCAGCCAACGTGGTCACTCGAACTGGTCGACTCTGCTCGTTGTTAGGCGCGTACAAGTGGGATGATTCATCGGCGTTGACCAGTTCCACCAGATAGCACGTTTTATTGTTTATTCTCGTATCCATATTTATATCTGCATGTATGTATTAGTTGTTATTGCTTTAGCAACGCGCTATATAGACGTAGGTTAGTTATGTGAACAGCTGATTTGTATGCGCTAACGAAGCCGTTCGACGAAAGTTAACAAAAGCTTGAACTTAACAAGTGTCGCTGCGCTTTGTTGCAGGTGGCAATGTTTTGATTGTACTCGAGTGAGAAATTGCCAGGTTTTTCGCTACTATTGCAAATACATACAATAAATCTCTAAATCTCAACAGTTCTAGCGAAAAGGTGATCACCATAGCACCATTGTCGTTATGCAGTGAATATCACGCAAAAATATGAGCTTAGATAACTACTTGTGTCAAGAATACGGTTTTGATACGGGGGGATTTTTTTAGCAAAAGTACTTTCTGGTAAGACGTATGGAAATCAAACATTTCATAACTGAAAACTCTAGCAGAATTTCAAGAATACTGCGATTTGCATATTCAACAATCTATTTGAGGAGCTATGTCTAGTTATAGTGTGTTAATGTTTGGATTTTCTATTATTACCCACTTGAATACTTACTAGATATGTAAATATGTATACATAAGTAAAGCAATGGTGGAAGGAATAATATAAACTTTTTATTTAGACCAATTTTAGCTATATTTCTTTGTTTTTTTTGCTGTTTAAAATTATTTTATAAAAGCGCATAATACAACACGTTCTATATAAATTCACATTTAAAACTTTATGCAAAATTTATAAAAATTCAGCAAATTTTCACCAAAATCCCCAAAAATTTAAAACTTTTTATTTAGAACATTCGGAAAAATTTTAGGTATGCAATCTTATAGCCCAATAAATTTTAGTAGGATATAGTGCGAGAAAATTTTTTTTCTATGGATAACTTTTGGAGATATTTGTAATTTACCATTATTCAGCTTAAAACAGAGTGGTTTCACTTAATCACGTATATCATACGAACCAATTAAACAAGAAAAACTTTTTGTAGAATGTATGATATATATGAAGATTCTAATTTTTTTTTTTGAAAATTTTAATTTTTTTATGACTTATTGTTTAAACAATTTTTAAGTATCAACTCAGAAAAAGATTATTTTCTAGCGATCTACTCGATGAATCCGGCTGAAATTTGGTATGAGTAATAAATAATAATCAAGCTTTCGAACCAAAAAATCGTTCACTATTTTTTTTTAATAGCAACAATTTATTTAAAAAGATTAAAATAAAAAAGTGTTCCCAATATATTCCAGTAGCTCGTTTCTGTAACAATTCTTGAGAATTGAGATATGAATTCGCCGCCCTGTTCCCTACTGCTAATGAGTAGTAGAGAATGACGTACATATATTCGCTACCAGTAGAGAAATAATCGGTAGAGAAGAGTTACAAAAGAGAGCTACAGAACTTGTATACCAAAATTCAGATTCCTTGTTTTCTGATGAGTAATTACAAAAAAAAAAAAACATTTGGAAACTTTCATACGGTCAGAAGTTATGCTACTTTTTCTCCTGATATTCCGCATACACGACCACGTGGCAGCGCCTAATTGCGCGCTTCTTACAGCATGTGGCATGTGAGTTCGTGAATAGTACATATCGCACACGATCTTCAAAAGTGACACAATTCAAAATTTGGCAATTTAAACTATATCGATTTTGAAATTATGCGCCTAAAATGTACACATAGCTTTTATTTATCTTTCAGCACAAGCTGGAGCAAGTTTTTGTTATAATTTTTTGAAAAAAACCTTGGGTGAAGTCTCCCTTGCCCATGGCTAAGAAATAGTTTTTCCCATTTTCTGACAAACGTGTAATTTTGAGTTACATATGTCACCTTTTAAGATCGTGTACGATATGCAAATAAGTGAGTTACGTTATATATACAAATATATACATACATATGATTAGTTCAGGTTAAGAACAAATTTCTATTTTTTATTAGCTTCAGTTTTCATAACAGTTTCTGTAACTTGTTTTTTTGATTCAGAAAATATTTTACTATTGCGAATATTCTAATCCTTGCGAATCTTCCTTTGATCAATCATTATTTTCTTATTTATCCATCGATTTTCTTAATGGTAGCTTAGTTTTTTTTCTAAAGGAACACAAGTGCAAACCATTTACACAGAAACTGGTATTTTTATACCTTAATGGTATTATAACTTTGGTCCGATGTTTGTAAGTACCAGAATAAGAAGAGATAGACCCATTAAAATGCATACTTATATGATCAGATCGTCGAGCTGAGTTGATTTATCCATGTCCGTCTGTCCGTCTGTCCGTCTGTCTGTCTGTTTGTATGCAATCTAGTCTCTCAGTTTTAGAGATATCCGGATCAAATTTGGTAGGTGGGTGTATTTTTATAATGTATTAATCATTTGTCGGAACCGGAAGAATCGGACCACTTTAACATATAGCTCCCATACAACTGATTGTTCAGATATGAGGTTTTTCGTTATAACTTCTCTATTTATGCAGCTACGAGCATGAAATTTTGCAGCACTTGCACCCATTATCAACAGAATGCTTACGGAGAAAATTACAAAGATCGGTTCACTACAACCTATAGCTCCCATACAACTGATTGTTCAGATATAAAATTTTTCGTTATAACTCCTCCATTTATATAGCTGGGAACAGGAAATTCCGCACTGTTTTCAATAATTATCAACAGAAAACTTACAGTGAAAATTAAAAAGATCGGATAACTATAACCTATAGCTCCCATACAACTGATTGTTAAGATATGAGATTTTTCGTTATAATTCATCCATTTATGTAGCTAGGCACATGAAATTTTGCACTGTGGTCACTCATTATCAGCAAAAGACTTACAGTGAAAATAACGAAGATCGGGTCACTATAGCCTGCAGCCCCTATACAACTGATTGTTCAGATATGAGGTCTTTTATCATAACTCCTCCATTTATGCAGCTAGGAACATGAAATTTCGCACCATTTTCACTCATTATTAACAGAATATTTACAGTGAGAATAACAAGGATCGGGTGACTACAACATATATATTCCATACATCTGATTGTTCAGATATGGGATTTTACTGTAAAACTCCTTTATTTGAACAGCTAAAACCGCTAAATTTCGTAAGATATTTTATAAATAATAATACAAAGTCTACTGAGAAAATCGTCAAAATCTATGCTGTATAAGCTTTATCTCCTATAGCACTGATTGTTCAGATACCAGTTTTTGCGATATATCTCCTTTATGTAGGAAACTAAATCCAATAAATTGTGTTACCGGTTTACATACCGATTACATAGCAGTGAAAATCACTTAGATTGGTGCCATATAAAGTATATCTTCCATACCTCTGATTGTTTAGATGCGATTTTTTATATAAGTGTAACTCCTCTATCGATGTATGCAGATGTATTCAAAATCAGTAACCTGTCAAACTAAAATTTGCAGATGTTCATGAAAGGTATGAAGCCTTCGGCATAGCCGAAGACAGCGCTGCTCTTACTTGTATTAATTAATTCCCTGTCAAAGTTTGAATTTTTCGCATTTTTTCATCAGATAAACCAAAAATCTGGAATGATTAATTAATTTCTCAGAAACTATCAGGGCTATCGAAAAGTCATGTATACACAGTTTATGGAGAATTTTATTTGCTTTCATTTGGCATATCTCATGTTATGCTTATTTAATTGATTCGTAAAATATACCTGATTAAGTGGAACCACTCTTTTTTTAAGCTCAATAACGGTAAATTGCAAATATGTCGAAAACGTTTCCATACAAAAAAAAAATTTAATTAACCCGATTTTCGGAATCAGCGAGCGATTGTACATACAAATTGGATAGTGGTGTCTGGAGAACAAAATCAAAATTAAAATTTGTGATGCAGTGTTATTTGGAACAAATAAAAACCAAAGAGTAAATGATGTTAAAGTTAAACATTTATATGTATTTCTTATATTTATAATATCCCGGAAACTACTTGATGGATAAAGATAATTATTACATATTATTACATATACAGGGTGTCCTAGAAGTAACGTGCCAAACTTTAGGGGAAGGTAGGTGGGGGGGTGAGTTCACTGATAAACAAAAAATTTTCAGGTAAAAGTGTAACCGTTTTTGAAATATTTACATTTTTTCGAATGAAAAAAAAATCGTGCCTTTTCATGTGTTTTCTTTAACTGCAACTACAAACCGGGCAATAATTAGTAAATTTTTTATGTAAAATACTTCCAGATAGTCGCCTCTCCATACTCAAATGCAATGTAGTTAAAATATATTAAGGAACCATCATAAAATTAGGACTATTTCTGGATTTTTAACTTTTTGATATTTTCTTCCCCAACTTTGACTATCTCGGGTGAAAAAAAATGTACTGAGCTATAACTTTACATTACATACAAAAATTGCTTATTTAATAAAGATTTCAGAAAGGTGCCACACTTACTGTTTTGAATAGAAAACAAAGTTATAGCCGCTTTTGTGGGTAAAGGACTGAGACACGCTAGAATGTATTTAATAGATTTAAATTGAATTTGCTCTTGTTACCGTCAAATGACATGCTAAATAGTACAAAGGTACATTATTACCTGCTCCTGACATTATTTTGTGTTACTTACCGGAATTAGTGAAAGTGGATATTGTGAAATTGTGTTATTAATACTATGACAGAGGACACGCAGTATACGTCGCATGAATATGCGGATATTCACCTAATTTACGGTGAAGCTTGCTGTAATGCCAGAGCTGCTCAAAGACTCTATGCAGAGCGATACCCCAATCGTCGACATCCGGGTCGAGAAGTATTCGCCCGGACCCATAGAGAAATATATGAAGGTAAGTGATTTTTACACCTTTCTTGTTTGCTTGCTTGTTAACTATCATTTTTCACTTTTTTAAGGTCGCATACCTGGAAGGCGTGGCGGCGAAACAGGACGTCCTGCAACGGTAGATGTTGAAGCTATGTTAGAGGAAGTGGAACTAGGTCCATCGACTTCAGTGAGAATGATGCAAAGACGGACGGGAATACCAAAAACTACAGTTCACAAAGCTTTAAAAGACCATCGATTTCATCCTTACCACATTCAACGTGTTCAGGCTCTACAGGAAAGAGATTACCTGTCGAGGGTTAGATTTTGGCGTGAAATGTTGCGAATGCATGCATCAGACCCCAACTTTTTTAATAAAATAATTTGGAGCGATGAATCATCATGCAAACGTGATGGTTATTTTAATTTACATAACCTTCACAGTTGGCAGATAGACAATCCTCACGAAATGAGAGAAGATCGTTCGCAGTACCGGTACAAAATAAATTTATGGTGCGGTATTTTTAATTGTCAGATATTGGGACCTGTGGAACTGCCGCCAACGATCAACTCTCACAGTTATTTAGAGTTCCTTCAGGAACGGCTTCCGACTCTTTTGGAAGATGTACCCTTAAACCTGCGGCGAAGACTATGGTTGCAAAATGACGGGTGCCCTGCTCACTACGGGCGTGAAGTAAGAGCTCATTTAGACGAAACTTATCCTCGCCGATGGATTGGACGATACGGGCCAATCACGTGGCCCGCTCGATCGCCAGACCTGAATCCATTAGATTTTTTCTACTGGGGCTGTCTTAAGGACAAAATTTATTCAAAAACAATTCAAAACGAAGAGCATTTGCGGGAACAAATAAATGGAGCTGCTGCTGAGATAGCCCATTTGAGTTTAAGGTCTCTAAAGGCGTCTTTTCTTAAAAGGTGCCGAGCTTGTATTAGAGTAGAAGGCCAATTTGAGCATATTTTATCAATAAATGAATAAATTTTTCTTCAAACAACTCATGTATATCTTATTTCAGGTGAACCCATCCTTCACACAAAATATTGATAGATATAGCCCTTGTTATAGACTCTAGTCCGAATTCCGGTAAGTAACACAAAATAATGTCAGAAGCAAGTAATTATGTACCTTTGTACTATTTAGCATGTCATTTGACGGTAACAAGAGCAAATTCAATTTAAATCTATTAAATACATTCTAGCGTGTCTCAGTCCTTTACCCACAAAAGCGGCTATAACTTTTTTTTCTATTCGAAACAGTAAGTGTGGCACCTTTCTGAAATCTTTATGAAATGAGCAATTTTTTTATGTAATGTAAAGTTATAGCTCAGGACATTTTTTTTCACCCGAGATAGTCAAAGTTGGGGAAGAAAATATCAAAAAGTTAAAAATCCAGAAATAGTCCAAATTTTAAGATGGTTCCTTAATATATTTTAACTACATTACATTTGAGTATGGAGAGGCAACTATCTGGAAGTAATTTACATAAAAAATTTACTAAGTATTGCCCGGTTTGTAGTTGCAGTTAAAGAAAACACATGAAAAGGCACGATTTTTTTTAAATTCGAAAAAATTTAAATATTTCAAAAACGGTGACACTTTTACCTGAAAATTTTTTGTTTATCAGGGAGCTCACCCCCCACCTACCTTCCCCTAAAGTTTGGCACGTTACTTCTGGGACACCCTGTATAGTATATCCCTTTTTAATCAAAATTTTAAATAAACGCCATTGAAAAAAAAAATACTTATATTATGTCCTAAAAATATAAAAGAAGTTAAAAATTATGTACACCAAATGAAACACCCATTAATTACCACTATTTTAACATCATTAGTTTTTTAATGCGTTGCGCAGTTCAGAAGACGTTAATATTTAACAGAATCAAAAAATTTAATTCTAACCATTGATATCTTCTTTACTTTTTACTTGCAAAGCAGTCGGTAGAACAAACATAATTTTGGTATGGAAACTGCACTAGAAGTTCTATCGAGCCACATTTTTGATTTTTGCATAGCTAAACTCCACCCTATGGAGGGAAATCCGCATAAAAATTTGCCATCATTTAGTTTAAGAAAATAATTGTAAAAAATATTTTAAGATCTCAAATATTTAAGATCTCTTTTCAGAGATAGTAGTCAAGAGATCTAGGTTTAATTTAAGAACCTTTTGTTTCTTTGCTAGAGCTTCTAAAATATTTAAAAAATCGCGAGTTTTTGACAATTTGGCCTCGCTTTTTTTCAAAATCTGGAGCTGATGGAATGATTACGAATTCGTAATCAGCACAAAAAAAAAAATATCAAACTTTAACATTTGCCGTACCAACATTTTTTATATTTTTGTTGGGCTGTGTTATCCATTAAAAAAATTTGCAAAAATTCAGATTTCCGTTTTTTCTATATAGTTATAGTTTTGGAAAATAATTCAATTAATATCATCATGCATGTGCAGTAGACAGCGCCCTATTTTGCAACTTTGTCCTACAAAGCAAGACTCCCCCAGAAAGGTTCATTTGGTCATAAAAACGTGACCTGCGAAAATTTTTTTAAATCGGATAATGGAAATACGTGCCTCAAAGGCCACTAAACTAAGTTAAGTTGAGTTGGAGAAACCAGCCCCTAAAGTTCAGCAAATGCATGGAATTTTTCACAAACCGGTCAATATTTTGCCTATAATTCAGTGGGAAATTTAGCATATTTTAATGGCTCTTGAGGAGCTTTGTCCCCCGATTTCAAAAATAGCACCAGTATTTTTAAAACTCCCCATTTTGACGTAGAATACGTCTTAAGCGCCACGGAGACAATCAAATAAATACGTCAAGCATTGCGTATGTGTGAGTGAGATTCGCTCGTGTCTTGCCCTCGAACGTTCAAATAAATGCGTCAATCACCACTTTGTATTGTGTAGTCATCGGACGAGTATTTGTTGTTAATTATTATATCATTTATGGCATAATTTATTACATTTCATAAAGCTAGTAAGCATTGATAATGAGCAATCAAACGTTAAACAATTTCTTTTTCATGTCCGCGCACTTGCTCACCACGCCGACCAAAAGGCAAGTGAGCTTGTTTTTTTTCAAGCATAACGCGAGACGCTCAACTAAACAGTCATCAAATTCAAATATCACAATTTTTTTATTTTCATAAAGCATAGCCGACAACGAGGCGGTGTTGTGTACGTGTAGCCGACAAAAGCCGACGACGCCAATACACTTAAAGCGTCGATAAAGATATTTGATCCCTGCAAAAAATGGGACTAATCCGGGATGACTCCGGGAGCAATCGCAACGGAGCATGCGACTAATACCACTTTTGATCTCTTTATATGGAATGAACTGATCGCTTTTGTTCGAGCATGTCCTATGAAGAGACTAATTGTTCACCATTATACCCGAACGGGTATAAAAAGCGACTAGTCACTTTTAAAAAATAAAAATAAAAATTTGCGCCAGCTGAGATTCGAACCGGGGTGCTCAGTTTTGTTAGGTGAATACTCACTCTGTGTGCCAACGCCGCACATGAAATTTCATTGACTAAGTGCGTACATATCATTAAATCGTTAATAGTACCCGTTAGAGATGAGTTGGGGACTAATTGATCTCCAATTATACCCATAAGGGAGGAGTCGAGACTAATTGACCTCCATTAGTACCCGTATAAGACTAGTTGCGACTAATTAATGCCCAATTGTACCCGATTAAGAGTAATCTCGGAATACTCTCTTTAGAGATTAGTCGCACAATTTTTTGCGGGGATCGTCTCCGTGGCGCTTTACGTTTCGATATGGAGGCTAAATATGCTCAAATGTTGTAGTTGTAATTTTTAGAGCTTCACGAAAACGCTTCTTGCACGAGAACTAATAAAGCGATTTGAAAGAAAAGTATGGCGTTTAAAAGATAAAATTCCAAACCCATCGACAGATTAATTTTTGTAAGTAACCAATTCGGTTTCTGTCATAGAAATAACGGTAAAAATTGGCTTATTTTGGGGTCAATTTTGAGCCTTTAAACTGCTCTAGCAACTTATGATTTGCAGATGTACATAACTTTCATTTTCGGGATATAGGTTCTTGGATGGAGCAATAGAAATATTATCGTGTACAAATTTTATATAAATTCTACAAATATTGAGCATTTTAAAGCAAAGAATTGTTGAAAAATTGAGCAAGTTTTTTCTTATTGAGTCAATCCACGCCAACTGTGTCAATGAATTTTCATTGATTTTCTGGAAAGTGAAGACAATTAAGGGAATCTGTAGATAATTATAGAACAAAAATACACTTTAGACGGATTTTCGAAATTGCACTTCGTTTTTGTTTGTTTTTTTGGTACTATAAGAATATTGCAATTTTTGAGAGAAAAACTCGTAACTCGCTACCCATTTGATGAAATTTTATGAAATTTTTTTGAGAGTTGCTAAGCTTTTCCCTTTACAATAGAAAGATTTGCAGAATAAAATTTGCAAAACAATTAATTCTTTGATATTTATTATTTATTATATTTATATATTCTAGGCCCGCGAAATTTTGGCACAATATACTCTAAACTCTTGTTTTTAAGTTCCAAAAAGAAAAAATTCATCAAATTTCATCAAATGGGTCGCGAGTTACGAATTTTTCTCTCAAAAATTGCAATATTCTTATAATACCAAAAAAAAAAACAAAAACGAAGTGCAATTTCGAAAAACCGTCCAAAGTGTATTTTTGTTCTATAATTATCTACAGATTCCCACAATTGTCTTCACTTTCCAGAAAATCAATGAAAATTAATTGACACAGTTGGCGTGGTTTGACTCATTACCAAAATGCTCGAAAACCGCTCGAACGAGCGTTTGGTATATGTGAAGTATTTGTTGATATCTTCTAGGTATGTTTATTTGATTCAAATATATGGGCATAAATGCTTTTAAATATAAATCTCTTCGTCATCATTTTGCAAACACGTGCATGTGAAAGTGTAAAGGGAGACAAAAAGCATGTGTGTGTAGGTATTATGGCTTTTGAGTTACAGATCGCGCAGCTCCAGGGAAATATTTATAACCTAAAAATGGCAATCAAATACCTTTATTTCTAAACTGCATGGAGGAGCGATACCACGCGTCGAAAAAGTCAAGTCTAACTTGAATAGGGCAATTATAAAATTGTAATATGGATCCCGATATGCGTGCCACACGAAAGAGGATATTGGTTTAAAATGTTTTGAAGAGGGTTGCCACCTGTTTACAAAGTTTAATTCAATGTCTGCAATAAGTAAAAAAACTAACTTAAATATAGATGTCAATCAAAATGGCTTTGAAGAAGCTTTATTCCCAAAACATATGTAGCAGGATTGCCACCCATTTTAAAATTTAAATACAACTTGAATTAAGGGAATTAGATAAGTTAAATATGTATTATAATGCGTGTGTCAGACGAAACAGGTTTAAAAAAGTTTCAGTTAAAAATTTTCTCAAGAAGGTTGCCACCTGTTTACAAACTTAAATTTAACATATGTCATAGCTTAAATAAATACTTTAATAAGCATACTTATCAATCAAAACTGCTTTGAAGATATTTTATTTCGAAATTGCATGTAGGAGGGTTGCCACCTCTTTTAAAATTTAAATTCAACTTGAATTAATGATTTAAATATGAATCACAATACGGGTGTCAGACGTTTTAGTTTGAAAATAATTTTAAGAAGGTTTCCACCTGTTTCCAAAGTAAATTTCAATGTATGCAATAGGTTAAATAAACTACTTCAATATAAATATTAACCAAAATGGCCTTGAAGAAACTTTATCCCCAAAACACATGTAGCAGGTTTTAAAATTTAAATGCAACTTGAATAAAGGGAATTAGATAATTTAAATATGTATATTTTTTGTTTTAAACGAAAAAAGTTTAACAAGGTTTTAGTTTGACAATATTTTTGCAGTCTTGTCATCTGTTTAAAAAGCCGAATTTATTTATTTAAATTATACATAAATTACTGTATGAAATCTTAAAATATGGGCGCCAAACGAAATATTATTATAAATATTTAGCTTGAGCAGTAAGAATATTAAAGAAGGCTGCCACCTGTTTTAAAAGTTAAACTCAATTTATTTCATAAGTTACAGAAATCAATAAAAGATGGGTAACACTTGAAATGGGTTTAATATTCAATCAAATAAATCAAAAGAAATGTACAGTTTATAACCTGAATGTGCTCTAAATATTATCACGTATTCTACGTTTAAGTTTAGTGGCGGTAGCTCCGGCACAGCCCGCAGGTCAAGAAGAAGGCGCTGGACTGTTCCTGTTTTTTAAGTTATTGAGGTTTTTTTTTGGGAAAAAGCTCTGAGGCCTTTTGAAACATTCAACATAGAATCTCAAATATGGCATCTAAACTAACCGTAAACTAGACTTTGCTTTACAAATTTTGTGGTAAGATATTAAATGATTTAGCTTTACTTAACATCCACAAAGATATAGAAGCTAAGAACGATGAATACATTGAATACAAAGTTTTCTGTTAAAGACAAAGCGGTAGAGAAATTATGTTTCTAAATTTTTCATGCATACATATGTAATCCCTCGAATTTATTAAAAAAAAAAAATTAAAATAAAGACATACTTTACCACCGAAAGGCATTTGGTGGACCCGATTAAATGAAAAAAAATACATTATAAAAGTCCACCGGAAAAAAATGTCTGTGTTCGCCCCTGGCTGAACGCAAGGCATATTTCCGGCACACTGGAAGCTACAGCGGTCGACGCTGCTGCGGCTCGTGTGGGGCTGACGAGAATTCTCCCCAATAACGGTGAACCTCAGAGCTATATGAGACGACTCCTCTACATAGTTGTTGACACAATACTTATTTTTGCAGCTCCTGTTTGGACCCAAGCAAAAAAGATCCATCTACGACCAGTCGAACGAGTCTTCAGTTACAGTGCTCTTCGAAAAGCCTGTGCATTCAGAACGGTAACGGAAGATGCCCGTTATTGCGCAAGAGAAATACCCTGTCTATTATCGACGACGCACAGTGCGTAATTTCGGCGATTTAGCGGAAGAGAAATCATAGCGCCCACAATTTTGACTTTAGAAATTATTATTTTTTTTAGTTATGTACTTTTAACTAATAGACTGTATAATTGCGGTTTCAAAGGATGTACGTGATTCCATAAGTACAATGTTTTATATGCGCATTTCCAGGGGAAGGTCTTTATAGTCAAAAAATAAAAGTGATATATCTATGTTAGTTATGGTCGAATATAGGTTATTTTTTTAATGTATATTGGTTGCATATGCAGGAATATTTTTGCAAAAAATTTACCCGTTAGGTGGCGCCCGGGTCGAAATATTTTAAAAGCCCGTATTTATGGACCGAATTCGTTAAAATTTGCGACGTGTATTAGATAGTAAGAAATATATTAACGAAAAAGATGGCGCTTTAGTCGAAATATTGACTGATATAATTTGATTTCTAATATCTTCGCACATTTTTTGCGGCAGTTTCCCACTTTTGCATTAAATATAGTGTTTTAAAACGGCTATACAAAAATTAAAACAAAAAAAAAAACAAAAAGAAATATAAATTATTACTTATGTTTCTCCTCCTTACCCCACGTCTACACCTGCTATGGGCACTCGCAAGCGAACAGTCAGTTTTCTCGCATACGAGGTCTTATCGCAGAGAAATTTTTGATCGTGGGCATGTCAGTGCGAATATGTTGTTAATGTTTTATAAATGTTGCGAAAATTTGTTATGTTTTTCTTGGTTGTGCTTTAACAGCACTTTAACGAATTACACCACTCCTTTCTTACTCGGAATTAAAAAAAAATTCGAAAAAAAATAGTTGCTGAAACCCATATATGCGACTACAAGTATGCGATATCTCGTCTTTTAAATCGTATATCTTCTGCGATAAACGGTCTACACAAGCGATATATATCTTACGATGTTTCGTAAGCGAGCGCCCATAGTGGGTATAGACATGCACCTTTCTTTAAGCCTATTGCAGAAAGTATGGCATCATTGTTTTACTCGCCTAATTACGACAACAGTAATTTGCGGATTTTGATCGTCACACGAAGCCTGCGCGTATAGAGCTCAGCATGATTATTGTAAAGGAAGGTTGGTAGATACTGCTCTGCATACAATTGTGAGGTGTATAGAGGAAGTCTTCACTTACGAGGTCTTTGCCGTAGGAGCCTTCCTCGATATCGAGGGGGCTTTTAATAATGTCCTGCCGAACGCAATAGTTAAGTCGTTAGATAAGCTTGGGGTTGAGGTCAGTCTCATTAGGCTCATCGAAAACTTACTGAGTGACAGAACCGTCATGGCCGTCTGGGGCAGCGCCTGCTCGCCTCGCATGGTGAGCAGGGGCACCCCGCAGGGTGGGGTTCTCTCACTCTCTGGGTCGTCGTGGTGAATGAGCTACTAGTGGAGCTGGAGAAACATGGATTTCGGGTAAATGCCTATGTAGATGATGTTGCCCACCTAGTTAAAGGTAAATACCTTAACACGCTGTATGAACTTACCCAACGGTACCTTAACATAGTTGGCCTCGCCGTCAACCCCGGTAAGATAGAGCTGGTCTTATTCACAAGAAAATAAAAAATACCCGCCGCTGTTCTTCCCTCGGTTGAAGGTCTGCGCTTACAGCTATCTGACAGGGTCGAGTACTTGGGCTTGATCCTAGGCAGGAACTTGTCGTGGGGGCCAATTATCGAGGAAAGGGCAAGAAAAGCATCAGTGGCCTTGTATTTCAGTAGGGGTGCTATTGGTAAGAGATGGGGTATCTCGCCTAAAGTTATCTATTGGCTCTACGAGACCGTAGTCAAGCCAATTATGTTTTATTTATGGCGCCCTAGTCTGGTGGAACTCACTGGAAAACCCTACACTAGCTAGGCAGCTGGAGCGCGTACAACGGGCTGCATTAATTGGTATTAGTGAGGCACTGCAGACCGCCCCCACATTAGAATTGAACGTAATGCTAAACGTAGTGTCTGTCGACGTCGCAGGCAGAATTGTCGCGGCGCGAACGTCTATTAGACTCAGGGAAACCGATTGGTTGACCAATCTAGGGACTGGACACTCTGGAGTTCTAGGGGGCTTCGATTTCATCCCGGATCGTACGGATTACGGCTCCTAGGAGCTTTTTCTCTGTCCACTCTCTCTCAAGGAATGAGTGGGCCGGGCGGGACTTCTGTAGGAGGGGTGCGGTCGCTAGAGGTACGCTCTAACTTGGCTAAGGAATGTCTGCTCTCTCTTTCGGCCGCGTCGGAATACTTCTGCATT
Organism: Rhagoletis pomonella; assembly: GCF_013731165.1. Taxonomy (NCBI): domain Eukaryota; kingdom Metazoa; phylum Arthropoda; class Insecta; order Diptera; family Tephritidae; genus Rhagoletis; species Rhagoletis pomonella. The sequence goes on from NW_023458556.1 coordinate 69,666,572, forward strand.
AGGCTTATTTTGTTTCCGGGTCACAGCGACATTGGGAGGAACTACGTGGCTGGCGAGCTGGCCAGGGAACCTATGAAACGTTATCACCAGATAAAGAGCGGCTGGGGATTCCACTGATCACTTGCGGTACATTCCTGGACAGATGGGCCTCATGTCGGCTCAGCGAGCGGTGGGCGAATACCACGACATGCGCGATCCTTTTGGCCGAGGGTGGACCGGGGGTGGCAGAGGGCACTCCTCAAACTCACTAACCCACAGCTCTCACTTCTGAAGGGGTTTTTAACGGGTCACTGTCCTATCGGTATTCACGCAGTAAGGCTGAACATTCTACCGGACCCCTTATGTCGCAGTTGTTTGGAAGAGGACGAGGTAGAATCACCTCAACACTACCTTTTTAGGTGCCCAGCGTTTGCGAGGCTAAGGTTGATGTACTTTGGCTCTCCCCGAGAAGCTCTGGGGCATTGAGATCAGCCGTATTCGTAAATACAAAATCGGCTCGGAGCGTTTTAACGTTAAAGTTTAGGGGCCTGTTCCAAATTGTGGTATCACAAAGGAGAATCTTACATTGTCTAAGTGAGCTCCGGTTACACGGGGCTGCCACCTTACCTAACCTAACTAACTGACATCTCAATGGCTTTAAAATCGCGTTTTTGGCTGATATTGTTGTACGTTCTATTAGAAATTATTTTCAGAAAAAAAGTTTTGCCGCAATGCATCGAGAGGAAAGTTATTCACGCTTTTCTCTTGTCGCCGAATGTATTTTGTATGGAAGACGTTTGCCGTAGATACAGTGTTGCCGTTTCGATACATATGTATCCAATTGGATACATTTTCGCCTCAAATTTTGAGCGATACCTCGTTTTTTTTCCCAGTGTAAATTTGGATACCTTTACCCATAAGTATTCGTAAGTTGAAGGAAATTTTTTTTTATTTATGTACGAGCTATTATAAATAACGTTTTTAACAGTTGGCTGCTCATCCTCCAAGCAAGAAAATTTCCTTTATTCTTGTCCCTTTGAAAAATTAATTTTTTAGATACATAAACGTGCATTTATTAACACCAAGTAGTTTGCAAATTTTAAAAAGTTTTCCGACCTGTAGTAGTTAACTGTAATGCGAAAAAATCAACTTTTACATCCTGAGCAACCCTTCTCTTAGCATTAAAAGGAAATTGACAACCATGCCGATGACTAATTTTCAACATTAACTTGACTGTACTAAAAATAACTTATAACTTCTAAATTTCAAGTTATATGTCGTTAAGCGAAGATTCAAACAATCCGGAAATAGAAATTTTTTTATTTTCATAGATAGCTCCCAGTCCACCTGTTTGATTGAAAAACATTGTAACCATAACAGCAAGAAATAATAATTTACTGAAATAATTGTAACAGGTCAAAATTAGTTTAAATTAGTATTATTTTTATAGACTAGGAAACATTTTTTGCATGTGAATTTGTGGGAATCTAATCGCAGTAATAAACATTGAACATGCGGAAACTTTGGCTCGTAGTTTTAGTCAGTATTTTCCCATTCTAAGAAACAGATCTGGGAAACAAAAGCCCGTAGTTATAGTCAAAATTAAATCGACACTAAAGTTAGTTGCAGCTTTTTTGACAGGTATCCCATTGAAAATTATGTCAAAAAGCTGTAATTAACTTTAAGGTCGACTTAATTTTGACTATAACTACCGGCCTTTGTTTCCCAAATCCGTGTCTAAGTGTGGGAAAATACTGACTACATGTTAATAAGTTTGTTAAGGGGCCGAGTTTCTCTTCCATAGATGTACTGTGTAAAAATGTCCGCTCTTTTCGGTGGATACATTTGGATACAATTTTAGATTTTTTATGGATACTATAAAGGCTAAGGCAGTGGCAACACTACGTAGATATTTACCTCGTATGAGTTTTTCAACAAGTATCAATTGATAGCGAGTCTAGCGCGCTTGCGATACTCATTTCATCGTTTTCTATACAAAACACATTGGGCGTCAAGAGAAAAGCGTGAATAAGTTTCCTCTCGATGCATTGCGGCAATTTTTTATTTCTGCAAATAATTACTAATAGAATGTATAACAATATTAGCCCAAAACGCGATTTTAAAACCATTGAGATGTCAGTAATACAAATTTTAATAACTTTTATTAAAAAAAATTTATGGCCGAATAAAAAACAAAAAATGGGAAGAAAACACCATCATTCTCAACTGTTTAAAATATGAGCAGAATCGGTATATGACTTTCAAAATAATTCGAATTTCAAAAAATTGTGAAATTTGTATTTTTCTTTCATCGTTGTGAAGCATAAACAGATAATTGCACAAAAAAAGCTCGACCCTCGAAAAAATGGTGGCCCACTTCACAAATTTTTACTCATAAACAATGTAGTTTTGTGACACGATCCATGGTAGGAATAGTTAAATTCGATACTCGAAGCTTCGAGTTCGAGTTTCAATCAGGGGCCACGAACGCCCTCCGGTTTTGGTTTAGTTCTGCACGAGAACAAAATGTGATGTCAAGAACGTTCCCGCAAAAGAACAAAACGGAAACAAAACTATTGAGAGCAGTTTGAACGGGAATACAATGAGAACAGAGGGTTAGGGAACGTTTCCGTAAAGAGCAAAATGAGAAAAAAAATCTCAAGAACGTTCTCCAAGAATTACAAAATGAGAACGAAGCTTTCGGGAACGTTTCCAATGGGAACTAAAGTATTTAAAACGTTGTCAAGAAGGATCAAATATGAACAAAAGTCTGGGGAACGTTCTGCTAGAGGACAAAACGGTAACAAAACAACCCTATCGCGTGCTGGGATGAGAAATGGTTTAAGTGAATACCATGATTGTTAATTCTAAGCCAGCGGAAAGCTGGATCATTTCACCTTCCAGATAGTTTACCATTAGGGTGAACTGCGGATTCATGGAACAATTTTTTATTTTCTGTGCAAGAAAGGTTCATGTCTTAAGTAATTTTTTGACTTAATTTTGCATAATTACCTTTCAGTTCTTTTATGATTCAGTTTAATATTCAAACATTTCAAACTAATACAACGCTATGATAATTTAGTTCCCGCTTCCATTCTTCGCGAATAGTTCAAAGAAGATTTGTTCCCTTTCGTTCTCTGTCGGAACGTTCCTGAGACTTTAGTTCCCAAATTGTTCTTCGAGAGAAAGTTCCTTAGACTTTTGTTACGATTTTGTTCTCTTGGAAATTTTCCCGCAACTATTGTCCGTATTTGTGAACGTTCCACATGGTTTGTTCTTTTATAATTCCCGTTGAGAACATATTCGACAGTTTTGTTCTCACTTTCATTCCTGTGAAAGCACTCACCAAGGTTTTGTTCTCATTTCGGTTTGGGCTTTTAGGCGTTCTTGGGAACTAAACCACGACAACGATATTTGGTTTTGATCATACTTTTGGTTCTCGGTCTATGGTTTTATTCGAATTTTAGCTCAAAAAGGCGAATTTTTGAAATCGAACTTTGTGGTGCTGAAATTCGGATAAAATCTAATTTTTCTAGAAAAAAATCGAATTTTGTCTTTATTTGCAAAAACGCAACTACGCAACTTTCTTCTTTCCTTGTGTGGCACCACATTTGCCTTAGGGATGCAAGTCAATAAACTATGTCGATATTTTTTTGATATATTCGACGCATCGAATGAATTAAAAATATAGCCTGCGTTTCTTTATTCACTCCAGATGATCCCATTTCACAGCCAAAATAAACAGAATGCATTTGAAACATACGTCAACATATCATCAGGAACGTTCTAAAGAATAAGTAAACAAAAAAGTTTATTCCAAACGTTCAGAATTAATAAAGAAATGCAGCCATACTAAAAATTTAACAAGCGGAACTTCGATAAATGTTTAAGTATTAATATACAAATAAATTCATAAAAAAATAAATAATAATAACACTGTATTTAAATTTCAAAGTTTTGAAATATCACAACTAAACGACCAAACACGTAAACTTAATTTTGGTCTCTAGAATACGATGCCGTTTTCAGAAAATCTGTATCACGTTAAAATTTTGAAATATTTAGGAGGGAAGCTTTAGAGCTCTGAAAGTGAATTTTTCGTCGTTTATAACACTGTGCTAAGGTTTTGACCTTTTTTGTGGGCAAGGATTTTGATCGCTGACCTTACTTAAGTGGGACCTTTTAAATTCAATGGCGTCTCTTTTTTGCCAAATTATCTCCAGTTTTCGAGATAATAATAATAATAATAATAATAACAATAATAATAATAATAATAATAATAATAATAATAATAATAGTAATAATAATAATAATAATAATGATCTCTAGTGCAGACAAGTGGGAAGCAGTTGCGAGCTACGCAAAATTCGTACTCTGCTGCAAACGAGAAGAAGGATGTCTATTGAGGACACCCGAATGAAACACCCCTACAAAAGAGCAGCCATGAGGCTCAAGTAGCGCGCCCCTGCATCTGAAGACATGCAGAATTGCGTGCCAGATGCGAGATTCTTGGGCGGACGGTGGGATCATCCGATTTGTGGCGTGTGCCTTGATGTTGTCACACAGAGGGGAGGGACCTACAGCTTTACGCCGCCTCCTAACGGCGATTGTATTTTTCTGAGAAGCTGTTTTTCATGGCAGAAATACACTCGGAGGCTTGCCATTGCCTGCGAGGGGCGACCGCTGTTAAGAAAAATAATGGTATATATGTACTTGAAAATTTGCTTAGCGTCTAGGATTTTTGTTAATAATTCCCTCAGTTTTAAGGTTATTTAACTAAAATTTTTCCCGTGACTGTTTGATATTATCTTAACTGTTTTCTGAAAATCATCGAAATCGGTTAACTATAACATATCGCTCCCATACAACTGATTGCTCAGATATGTGGTTTTGCGTTATAACTCATAATATTTTTTAATAATACAGTAAGGGGGCAAAAATATCACAGCTAAATTGCCAAACATTCTGGCCTCTAGATTATGATGCCGTTTTCAGAAAATCCGTATAAAGTCAAAATTTTGAGATGTTTTAGAGCTCTGAAAGTGACTTTTTCGAGGTTTGTAACACTGTGCTCAGGCTTTGGACTTTTATTCTGAGCAAAGATTTGAGCGTATTTAACTTGGACCTTTTGAATTTAATGAAGTCCCCCGTTTTGCCGGATTGTCTCTACTTTTCGAGATAACGGTACTTGAAAATTTGCTTAAATTTTATGATTTTTGTTAATAATTCCCTCAGTTTTAAAGTTATTTTACTAAAATTTTTCCCGTGACTGTTTTTTGATATTACCTTAACTATTTCTCAAAATCATGAAAATCGGCTCACTACAACATATAGCTCCTATACAACTGATCACAAATGTGGTTTTGCGTTATAACTCATATTTTATTTCGTAATATTTATTTTCGTAATTTTCTGCCATATTTTGGCAGTTTCTACTGCACGAATGGTTTTTAATACCCGTTGCCTGTTGCGATCGACCAGCAAACGTCCGCCAACATTGAATTCATTCGTTTTCCAGCGAATCGGTTCTCAAAGTAGTACATAATGGATTGGTGCAATCTTTCTCGTACCTCGTCGGTTTCTGTTGAAAGCTGTTGTTCGTAAAAGTCAAAGTCACTGTGTAGCATATAGAATTATCACAAACGAAGCAAAAGTAGTTTAAATTAATTGTAAAGCTTTTTAATTTCTTTCATCTTTAGGAGTTTCCGAAGAAAATAACACAATGAAAAAGTTTTCGCAAATTTTTGTATGGTTTTTATTAATTAATAAAAGGTATTAAAAGTCCATTCGTACAATAGACACTGTCAAAATATGCAAAAATATTCCAGAATGGGATTGAAAAGAACCCAAGTTCAGGTCCAAATAGTGTTCAACCTAATAAAATTCAAAAATATTACGAAATAAAATATGTATGAGTTATAACGCAAAACCACATTTATGAACAATTAGTTGTAAAGGAGCTATATGTTACAGTTAACCGATTTCGATGACTTTCAGAAAAAGTTAAGGTAATATCAAACGAGAATCATGTGCAAAATTTAAGTAAAATTACTTAAAACTGAGGTAAATATTAACAAAAAAGTTAAAATTTAAGCAAATTTTCAAGTACTTTTGTTGACATATTTTATGAATATTTTTACGTTAACCCTCTAGTAGGCTGAACCGCCTCCAGACGGTCGTTAACTAAACACGTATTTAGTGCACCTATAATAATTTTTTTCTATATTCGAAAAGCACGATCTTTAGAAAAAAAGCGTACCTTTACGACGATGTAAATTTTAATCCGTTATGTCAATCCGTTTTATTTTAATCGGCAGTTGAATCACAGATTGTGAAAGACTCGGTTAAAATTAATTATTTCTTGCTATTAAGTAATTTCGTAATTAAAGAAATTTTTTCTTTTGAAATATTTTTTGATACAAACAAATTCAGTGGGTTTCGTAGTTAAAAGCACAGTATTTTGATATAAGTTTTATAATTATGTCACCATTCGAAATGGAGAAAATTGCTTTCGAACACAGACCGTCTACAGACCGGCTTGCCGACATATAAAAACCCAGTTTGCAATTTTGACCGTCTACAGACGGGATTGCCGGTTCGTAGGTCAACATTGTGTAAGAGAAAGCTGAAAATACGTCAAAGTATGTCGGCGAGCCCGTCTCCAGACGGTCTTGGTTTTTCTCCCCTGTAGGAAAAAGTTACTGTCACAGATCGAAATGGACATCATTTTTGAATTTCTCGTGCTAAAATCACCCATTCCTGTATTTTTCAACTCATACAAAAATTGGCCTACTAGAGGGTTAAGAAGTGCTACAGCGATCCGAAACTTGTCGCTAACTGGTTACAGAATCTCCCCACTGGACTCCTGTTGAAAATTGTTTAAAAAGGCACTTCCGAGAAAATAGATTAGAACAAAAGTTGCGTATTTTTGTCCACTGAATTCGAATCTGTAATAAAACCATACATGTGTAATTTAAAAAACGGATTTCCGGTCATTTTGACCCCCTTCCGGTCCAAACCAGAAAAAAGTTTCAGACGAAAGGTATGTATTTTCATGCGCAGTATTCGAATCAGTGTCAAAAAAAGTAAGTGCGCCTGGGCCACACTGGAGAAGTGAAACTTAACATACATACATGTCTATTTTATCTCATACCCAATATACATACATACATATATATGCACATTCATACATACATCAGCTTTTGCTTAAGGTTATATTTTTTGGTTTTTTCTATCTAGATCCCTACCTCTACCTCTGTTCGTTCTAATTACATTTATGTTATTTGGTTTTACTTTATCTTAATTTTTATCTTTATACTCTATCGATAACAAAATCGATAGTAACACCAATAAAATATAGATAACAAAATCGATGAAAAATTCGATAAAAATTTCGATAGAAAAATCGATAATAATATTGGTAGCGAAAGCTATTAGAAACTCGATGAAAATATCCATAACAAAATCGATAAAAATATCCATAACGAACTCGATAAATATCGATAATAAAATCGATAAATGTCGATAAAAAATCGATAAATATCGATAAAAAACCTATAAATATCGATAACAAAATTCATAAATATCGATAACTAAATCGATAAAAACATCCATAACAAAATCGATAAATATCGACAACAAAATCAATAAATATCGATAACTAAACCGACAAATATTGATAATAAAATCGATAAAAATCGGTAACAAAATCGATAAATATCGAAAACAAAATCGATAAATATCGATATCAAAATCTATAAAAATATCGATAACAAAATCAATAAATATCGATAACAAAATCGATAAAAATACCGATAACAAAATCTATAAAAAATATCGCTAACAAAATAGTTAAAAATATCGATTACAAAATCAATACCAAATCGATAAAAATATCGATAACAAAATTGATAAAAATATCGATTATTATACCGATAAGTTCCAAAAATATCGATAGTAAAATTGATAACAAAATCGATAAAAATTCCGATAAATATATCGTTAGCAAAACCTATAAAAATATCGATTATTTTATCGATAAGTCCTGAGAATCCCGAAAATCTGTAAAATCCCAAAATAGTTCCCAGATTGAGCCTCTGTGTATCTCTCTACATTCTTTCCTCTTTAATTACTTTTTAACCGACTTCCAAAAAAGGAGGAGGTTATCAGTTCGTCGGAAATTTTTTTATTTTTTTTTTATGTATGTTACCACATAACTTTGGACTACGTCAACCGATTTCGATAATTCGGAAAGGTAGTGTCTCAGAGGTGGTCCCATACTAATCTGGTTAAGATCCGATCAGTGGATCATGAGATATATATATATATATATTTTATATGAGAGTTGAAGTCGGTTTTTTTTTGCTAAAAATTACTTGTATTTTAATCTTTCTTCCTCTATTTTCATCTTTACTTTTATCGGTATCCTCATCCTCCTCTTTGTCTTTATATTTTTATAATTTTCTTCATCGACATATTCCCCTTCACCTTTGCCCTTATATATATAAGTAAAGTGTTTAAATTTACGTTGGTCTTCATTTTTGCCTTTATCTTTACGCATCTTTGTTTTTATTTTTATTTTTATCTTTGCCTTTATCCTTTTCTTTATCTATGTACGTAGTCACCTTTACTTTCATTCTTGTATTGGTCTTTTTCTAAGTGTTATTCTTTAACCTTCGGCCGCTGTGGTGTAGTGGTAAGCAGTGCGCGCTTCCACTCCGCAGTACCCGGGTTCAAACCCTGGTCAAAGCAACATCGCAAAAAATATAGAAAAAAGGTTTTTTCTTAACAGCGGTCGTCCGTCGGCAGGCAATGGCAAACCTCCGATTGTATTTCTGCCATGAAAAACAGCTTCTCATAAAAATACAATCGCCGTTCGGAGTCGGCGTAAAACTGTAGGTCCCTCCGCTTTGTGTGACAATATCAAGGCGCACGCCACAAGTCGGAGGAGAAGCTCGGCCAAACACTAACATATGTGTAAGCGCCAATCTATTATTATATTATTATTCTTTAACCTTTTATTAGCAAATTTTTGTTAAATTAATACCATATGCATACACACAAAAACCACTTGTTTCAGCCCCAACCATTTCCGCTGCACCATTTCCGTGTGCAATTTACGTTGATTTTGCCAATATACTCCCAACCAACCAATCGCCTCTAAAGAAGTTTCACTTCATATGTAATCCTATTTAAAAAAATAAATAAAAGCAGCGTTGTCTTCGGCTATGCCGGAGACTTCATACCTTTCATGAACATCTGAAAATTTTACTTTAACAGATTACTGCATTTGAAAAAAATGATATCTTCACAGCATATATATGTATGTATATGTGCTCTAGAGTGGCCTTAATGAACCGATTTTTGAAAACCAAAGGTTTTCGCACGGAAAAATATGAGGTTGGGTATAAAAATAAATATGAAATTATTTTCGTAGCTTTCAGATAACTCTTAGGAGTTCCGGGTTAGACCGAAAAGTGACGAAAATGAAGCCAGTTTTTATGAATTTTCATATTTTATAATTTTAAGATGGCGAAGTTTTATTGTGTGCCTTTTCATCGAAAATTTAATCGAATAACTTTTCCAAAGTATCAATTAAGTTTCAAATCGGTTAAAATAACGCAGCATCATAAAATTGCAAAGGCCTTAGAAGTACGGAAAAACACACATCACTAATTTCAACCAAGCGGCAGTCCTATAATCCGATGTTAATGAAAAGTCAAAAGTGCAACAAAGAGCGTGAACGGCATTTTTTTCCAAAAATTGAAGTGAACTAAGACAGAAATTTACAAAACAAAGTGAGTTTTAATCGGTAAAATGGCTTCAACATCGGCAAGCTCATCCAGGAAACAATTCCGGTCCGATGACTATACAATTTTTTTAGTTGGAAAATGTGAAAGTGAACTCAAAGGCGCAAAGTTGCCGAGCATGAAACAAGTTCTGCAATTATTTTTTTACAAAACGCGAGTTGAATAAAATTCGGTGAAAGTCGGTGTAAAAAATACAATTGATGCTACCATTGATTTTTATCAAAAAGCAAACATTAATACGATGACCGCAACCAACTGTGTGAAACAATTTTAATGCCGCCACCTGCTAAGATTTTTCTATACCGAAAAAAGTTATACCCCTATTTTTTATTTAGAAATCAAAAAATATTTAGAGACTGCTCAAAAACCTCTAAGTATGCCATGTATTTTATATGGGGAAACAACAAATTTCATAGAAATGGTATAGAATTCTTGAAAATCAATATTTATCCATCGGAAAACTCTGTTTCTCTTTAAGAGATTCGCAATAATACCCAATTGTTTATTTAAGAATTTTTTTATGGTAATAGTTTTATAGGTCCTCCAAAGACCCTAGATATAAAATGCAATCAGGGACCAATAAAAAATCGTTAGTATTAAAAAATTGTTAAATAAACAATTGGATATTATTATTGGAAGTCTCCTGAGGAGAAGTAGAGTTCTTCGATCGAAAAATATTGATTTTCAAGAACTCTATACCGTTTCTACGAAAACTTGTTTTTTCCAGTATAAAATACCTAAAAAAAATTTAGCGCTTTGAGCACTCTCTAAATATTTTTTTATTTCAAAATAAAAAATAGGGCTACATATATTTTTTGTCGGTATTTAACAATCCTATGGGGTGGCGGCATTGAAATTCTGACTTTACTTTATTTTGGGCTATCCTAACGTACATACATATACATATATAACGCCTCATGAGAAAACGACCCTATAAACATTTTGGAGAACGTTCGAAAATTACCTTCAATATCCAATATGCATATCGAACTGAGAACGAACTCATAACCAACCTTGGTTTTCCAACGTTCAAAGTAAATTTGAAATACACTCGAAATGGGTTGGAAAAAAATTAAACTATAGTAAAAAGAGAGAAAGTGAAATCCAGCTCATTCTCAAAGGAAAATATAAGACAATCGCTCTCTCACAATAAAATTTCAATTCGATAATGGGCTGGATTTCGAATTCATAACGAAGGGAAAATACATTGGATAACGAAGGTGCCGTTTTGCTGGACAATGGTTTAGTTCTTGAATCGAATACTAATATATTGCACATTCGTTATCGAAGGTAAGACTCGAAAAAATATTGGTTTTCCAATCATTTTCGAATTGCTAACCAAGCCCAATGTTTATTGAGGAAAACTGGTTTTTTTAAATTTTACTTGTTTTAAAAAAAGAAATGCGAAATCAAAAAATTTGTGTAATTTCTACATTTTTGGTCGAAAAAGCTCAACCCGGAACCCCCAGGAGCCACCTGAAAGCTTTTAAACAAATTACGTATTTATTTATATCCCCAACCTTACATTATTCTGTGCGAAAACTTTTGGATTCATGCATTTAAAATTTTTCATACAACATAAAGGCCACTCTAATGTGCTCGCATGGAATAGTAGCTTATGTCGAGAAGCTGGCTTTAGTATATTGCGGCATTCCCTTTATCCTTTAAACGACAACGAATTTTTTGGTGAGATTTAATAAGAATATTGAGTTGCTAGTATCGGAACTATTTCTTGCACGTTCATTTGCCAAAAGTTCTTCAACGGCTCGGCGCCAGTGAGTCATTCGCAATCGTATGCTGCGACTGCCGCATTATAGTAAAGCCAGCCTTTCGACATAAGCTACTATTCCAAATGAACACAGATATGTATGTATGTACATAGATAGAGGAGTTACATATATAAAAAATCATATCTAAGCAATCAGAGGTATAGAAGATATACCATATATAGCACCAATCTTAGTGATTTTCACTGCTGTATGATCGATATGTAAACCGGTAACACAACTTAATGGGTTTAGCTTCCTACATAAAGGAGATATATCGCAAAAGCTGGTATCTGAACAATCAGTGGTATAGGAGATACAGCTTATACAGCACAGATTTTGACGACTTTCTCAGTAGACTTTGTATTATTATTTATAAAATAGTTTACGAAATTTATCGATTTTAGCTGTCCAAATAAAGGAGTTTTATAGTAAAACCCCATATCTGAACAATCAGTCGTATGGAGTCAATAAATAGGTTATAGTGACCCGATCTTTCTTCATTTTACTGCAATCTTTCTGTTGATAATGAGTGAAAATAGTGCGAAATTTCATGTTTCTGCATAACAAAAAATATCATATCTGAACAATCAGTTGTATGATGGCTATAGGTTATAGCTACCCGATATTTGCCATTTTAACTGTAAGTATTCTTTTTATAACGGGTGAAAATATTGCGAAATTTCATGTTCCCAGCTGCATAAATGGAAGAATTATAACAAAAAATCGCATATCTGAACAATCAGTCGTATAGGAGCTATATGTAATAGTCACCCGATCTTTGTAACTGTAAGTATTCTGTTAATAATGAGTGAAAACAGTGCTAAATTTCATGTTCCCAGCTATATAAACGAAGGAGTTACAACGAAAATTCTCATAACTGATCAATCAGTTGTATGGGAGATATATCGTCGATTAAAGTACAAAACCGCGTATCAACAAAATGCAAAACCGCGTATCAAGATAATGCAAACACGCTTATGTGAAGTTGCATAAATTATTTTCTAGAAAGTAAAAACACTCATATTTCAAAATGATTCTCTTTTTTATAAAGCAATCGCATTCTGGCTAGTGTATTTCAGGACGAATGGATAAGGATTGAGCCAAGAGCTTGTGTGAGCAAATCCAATTTTTGGCAGCAAATGTCAGTTACGCGGTTTTGCAGAATGACGATACGCGGTTTTGTACTTTAAACGACGATATGTTATAGTGACCCGATCTTTGTTATTTTCACTGTATTTTGTTAATAATGACTGAAAACAGTGCGAATATCAAAAAATTTCATATCTTAAAAATCAGTCGTATGGAGGCTATATGTTGTAGCGGCATATGAAGATGGGAACATGTGATCTTGTTGAATTTAATTTGATTAGTTTAGGATATGGGTATTTCTATACGTCGCATACGTGACAGTCGTACGTTTCAATGTGATACAAACAAGGAATACCATTTGTTTTCTTGAACTTTTTTGGGCCGTTGTATAGCACATAATTAGCTCTTTATTTAACCGAAAAATGGAAACAATCGAACCGCTTGGTCGTGAAATATAAGCATAGCGTAGCGTCACGTGACATCAATTTCCATCGATATATTTTTGTTAATATTGCTTTTAAATGAATTTTTAACGCAAATAAAATATGTATTTTATGTAGAATATACTTTATATTTTGACCTAAGCGCCAATTCAGGGTGAATTTGTTGGAAATCTATGACTTATTATGTTTCAACTACATACGCCAAATTCGAACCAAATCGGACCATAAATACGGTTTTTCGAAATATCTCAACCTTGGCGCCACCTAGGAAGACCATTTTACGCAAACGTGATTTTACTTACATAGCCAGTATATATTTTAAAAAGCAGACAAATCGGCCCGTAAATACGTTAGATATAAGATTTTAATTTTTTTTTCGTGGTGGACCTTTTGATGGAAACACCCATATGTAGTTTATCATACGAGTGTAAGTTCCTTGAACGAATAAAATGTATTAATATCAGACATTTTTACAACTTTGATATCCTTTTATTGTCATTCCTATATACCGCGAAATTATAGGCCAGGGTGGGCTTTTCCTTTTTTTCAGTCAAAAATTATGGGACGCTTACCCAGCAGGGAAAGCTTCTAGCTGTGAATTAGAATTCTACCAGTTTGCATTTCAGCCCAACTAGTTCACGTTTTATCCTTTCCAATGTTAGCGACTGGTATTTATAAAATTGCGATGTCCTACCAGATGGCGATTGTCAGGCTATGCATCAGCATCTACTAGTAGAAATACTAGTAGCATCATACAGGTTGATTAGATAGTACGCAAATTCATCCCCGTGAGAGGCATAAGTATGCCTTTTTGCTCGCGGCGCTCCAACAGTCGCAATGACCGACAGAGAAAAGCATTCGCATGGTAAGCGCAGGGAAAATTTAATTTTTTTTTTTAATTTTTTTTCTGTATTTCATTTTTTTATTTAGGGGTTTTATTGTAGTTTCTAAATTTTATTGAAAAAGTATATTTGTTATAATATCTTTTTTTTCATGGCACAAGCATTTCTTGCCAATATGTATGTTTTTTCTGCAATGCAATTATATTTTTAAATTTGATAGTTATATTTAAATTGAAATAATTATTTTTACTTACACTGATTTATCTGAAAAAATCTTAACCACCTCCAAGCGGCTTCGAACTTGCGATCTCAGAACCAAAACCAGTAGTCTTCACATGACGCCACAGCCAGCATTTGTAAGAAAAGCAATTACATAATTGCGTTTCATTTTTGGATGCGGCAATTCAAAGGCAGATGTCGCTTAACGGTTAAGTTCTTCGAAATGGTCGGACTGGTAGGCAGTGCCTACTAGGCACGTACTAGTTAATGAACTTGTATATTTTCTAACTGGTTTGGCTTTTCACTACAGGGCAGTTATACAAATTATGCATTTATCTAAAATTGCTGTCTTTAAAATCTTGGCATTATTTTCCACATAATGAAAACAATTAGTTTTACAAGTTTCTATTGGCGATGTAAAAATATATGTACTTATGTATATATGTATGTATATTCAGAAAGTCCACCCTCCCATTTATGGGTCTATAAATTTTCAATTAAGTCCTATATTTTCAATATTTAATAAGCGGTTTACTACACCAGCAAAAACACAAGTAGCACAGTAATGGATCATATCCGCTCAATTTGGACTTTTTCCACAACAAAAATTTTAACAACAAATTTGCGTTAAAGCAAAAAACATAAACGAGTACAACAACAAAAAGGTAGGTGAAAAAACAGTGAGAAAATGGTAAATTACGCTACACAAAGTGGCATTGGGGCTTCACGGGATAAGCGAGACGTGCGTTGGTGCTATGCTTTTTTTCAGGCACCAATTTAATTTGCGAATTAGCCAGAGTGAAAAATGGCACACAGAGAACTAAATTGGCGTCAACAAAGCAGAAAATGCAACAACATACATACATGCATATGTAGATACGTACACGCCTATGTATGTATATAAAATATCAACAGGAGTGCCAGCGGCGTTAAACCGGAAGCGGTGCTTAGGGCAAATAGCGGGAAATATGTCAAAAACGCTAGCCCAAAAACCGCTAATCAAGTTCACAGGTCACATAGCCGAAATGCCACAGGCCACAAGCATCACGCACACAGCTTCATTTGTAAACGCGTAAATGCATTCTCGGAAAATGCTACGAATAACTATCCACGTGCATTCGTCTGTATTTACCCTGCAGCAAATCAAACTGGTTCCGAACTTGCGCTAAGCTAGCTTGAAAAGGGACGGTACTGGTTCTTCATCTATCCCAACTCAATGCTTTCAACTGTCTTTTTTAACATGGCGATGTTCTACGAAGTGACAATTGTCGCCCTCTGCAGAACTTTTGAACTTGTTCTGAGCTGACTCTGGCTTAGATGGTTCTGAGACAGTTCATATGACAACAGCTCCTAGATAGTTCAAAAGGGGTCATCTCCGGGCCAGAACAAATATGGTTAGTTTTGAGCAGGTTCTAAGAAGTACAGTATAGAGGACTTTCTTTAAATACTGTAATTAAATAAGCACGCATACAATTTTGTAAATAAAAAATACTTCATTTTATGATTAATGAGCTTTTTGTTTTACACTAATTTACTTTTGAGGCAAACTGCGCTTTAAAATTAAGAACATAAAGTGTCAGTTATTCCTTCATTTTCTAAAACCGTTATTCTTAAAAATAATTTATATTTGTTACGTATAAAGGGTATTTCTGTGATACTTATAATTAAAAATCTAAATTAAGTCGTGTGATAAAATGAGAATAACGGTAATAAAGAATGTTTATTTGTGATAACTCAGCGTTAAATTGTATTAAATACATTGAAATGTAATACATAGACTCTCTGAATGGTTTTCATGCTAAATATTTTTCGTAAATTTCTTTTAATATTTTTCGTAATTTTTTTTAAATATTTTTCGCACATTTTTTTATTTAAGGATGGCTCATAAATATTATAACATAAACATATAAATTCACGTTTTTAACTGTGTTGGAAATTTAGGATATTTCTAGAAGCTGTTAAAAAAACTTCAATATTTTCAAACCGGACTTATAAGTATGCATTTCTATAACCCATTAAATTTTAGTATAATTTATCGCGCTGACTTTTCATAACTCGTTTTACGCACGCTTTTAAAGGTATTCTCCTATTTAAATATTTTCGTTTAAGATGCAAGGTTACACTTTACTACACTAAAATTTGATGGGCTACAAAACTGAATACTCGAAATATTTATAAAAAAAAACTCGGATTAAAACGTTTGAAATTTGAAGACAGTTTTAGAGTTCTTTCAAGTTTCCAGCACAGGTAGGAATTTGAATTTAAATTGTTTATGGAATATGAGACATACTAAACGAAAAATATTAAAAATGTAAAACATTGGAAATTAAAAAAAAATCACTGCATAACTACACACTTTTGTTTATCTTTTTTTAAATCTAATTAAAAGGTCGAAAATTTTGATGAAAAATCGTTAAATTTACCTTTGTTTTGCATAAATTTTGAAAACACGGTTTATATGATTTTGTTTTAAACATGATAAATTTTTTTTATAAAATAATAACAAACAAATTTTAACTCTCAATATATTGTGAATATTTAAAAAAGAAATGTTTTACGCAGATTTTTGCTGTTAAGTGCAGCTTAACTAAATTTAATGGTTATATTTTGCTGTTAGTTTTAGGGTCTAAGAAAATCGAAAAAATATAGTATAGTACATTTGTGCATCTTTTGTCAGCTTTCGCATGACCAGAATGAGTAACATTCATAACAGCGCAACTAGCAACATATGAGTTTCAACCGTCCAGCTCTGCATCGCTTTTGCAGTAGTTCAGAGACAGTTCTGAAATTTGTAGGGCGGAACTAGCGCATTGCCAAACTGTCTCTAAATTTTGCTGCAGGGTATGTACCAGGGATGTTGCGAATGTGGAATTTTAGACATCTGCGGACGCGAATGCGGATAAAGATGTTTAAACGCTAACATCCGCGGATGCGGATGCGAATGCGGATGTCAAGTATTTTTATACCCGAGCGCATTTGTGTACAAGAGTATTATAAATTTGTTCACATAACGGTTGTTTGTAATAGGCAAAACGAATCGAGATAGATATAGACAAATATACACATAAATGATCAGAAGAAAGGAGAAATCGATTAAGCTGTGCACACGATAACTCGAGTACAAATTGAGATATCTTAACGAAACTTGGTATGTGTACTTCTTTTGAGCGTTGGACGGATGGTATTGAAAATGGGCAAAATCGGATGATAACCACGCCCACCTCCCATATAAAGGTAGTTTTGAGAAATACGAAAACTGCGATATTTTAGTAACCACTGAAGCTTATTCACTCAAAATTACTATTTACAATCATTTTTAGGCGAAAAATAAGAATATTATAAATTTTGGAAAATGGGCATAGCCACGCCCACATGTGTATATCTTGGGAACCGCTGCACCAATTTCTCCCAAACTTGACACAGTTGTTGGCCTTCCACAAAACATACCAAACGGCTTAGAATTAAAAAAAAATCTGATAATAAACACGCCCAAATCCCATATAACGGTAATTTAGAGAAATACGAAAGCTTCTATAAATCAGTAAATACTGAAGCTAATTTATTCAAATTTGATTTTTTCAATAATTCTTTAGCAAAAAATAGGCTTATAATAATAAAATGTTGGAAAATGGGCGTGACCCCGCCCACTTATAACCACATATGTGTATCTCAGTAACCGTTTTGTAAAAGTTTTGAAATCTGACTAAAATTACGCCCATTTTTATGTAACGGTAAATTACAGAAATGTTTAAACTTTGATATTTCGAAATTTAAGGAAGCTAATTTTACCCAAAATTGATACTAACAACAATCCCTTGAAAAGAAGTAACATTATTATGGAATTTAGGAAAATGCGCGTGGTGCCGCCCATATACATCTATATAAGTTTATCTCATTATATCTAACTGAACGTTCTATCCAAGATGTTTGAAATAGACGCAAAACCACCACTGCTTACCATGTAGCGGTAGTTTTCGGAAAGGTGAAAAAACTATATTGATTACTTGCGCCGGATATTTAAAGTTCGGCTCCGCCCGAACTAAGACTTTTTTACTTGTTAAGAAATATTTAATTCAGGTGAGTAAATTAAGTGATTTAGTTAAATAAAAATGGAAAGGTTAGAAATTTTTAATAATGTTTTTTTTTTAGTATTTGAATTTAAAAATTGGAACATTTTATTCAATAAAAAGTTTTTAAATGGTCGTAAATCAAACAAGCGCCACTAAATAACTACTCGCTCGAGGCGACAAACTTGAAAAACTTGAAACTTGACAAAATTGTAAATTCTTTTCGATTGACGCTGCACCAGTTGAGAGGTCTTTCAGTTATATTTATTTTTTTTTTTATTGCGGTGCAATAATTCTTTATTGAGAGTCGCATCGGGCTGCAAATGTCGGATGTATCCTCCTGACTTCCATATTCACAATCTTGTATCATGGCAAGATCGTTGTTTAAACACCGTTGTTTTCCAAGAATTCTTCATTCTCATTCTTTTGGTTGTTTCTGATTTTAGTTTTTGTAATTCATTTTTAATCCTTTCTTCTGTGACTGAAATAGCTTTTAAGCAGAAATAACGAAAGAAGGTTACCACCTCTATTTGTATTTTTTTATCATTTAATACTAAAGAAATTCATATACCAGACCCAAGGTTTGTTCAATGGTAATTAATTAACATTTTTTATTTAAATATTTTTCAATGGGTTGCTTTGCTGGTTTAGACATTTCCTTCATTTGGTACCAAACTTGTTTTATTTGGATAAGCGGTTTGTTTATTATCCGGAAAAGACTTTCAATTGGGAATAAAAATATTTGGCCAAGTTTAACTCGTAAAAAAAACGGTAATTTTCGGTCCCTTCAATATTCGCATTCGCAAAAGATCCGCATTGATTATTGCGAATGTGAAAGCGAATGCGAATGTTAAAATTAATGCGGAAGCTCCGCGGTTGCGAATGCGAATGCGAATATTCGCAACAACCCTGGTATGTACATATGTTAATACTCGTATGTGCATATGTATGTCTGAACGTGATTGTGCGGTAATGGAAATTCATACGCAAGCATACAAACATACATATGCATGAATTTACATATCTGCGATTTGAGAGTTTCCCGCTAACACAACGGAAGCGACGACACCATTTTCTGCAGTTTTTTTTATGTTTGGTGATTTGTTATTTTGAAATTTGTTTAGACGTATAAAATTTTACTACATAATGTGTATGCATTCTGTGGTTTCAACTTGTTATGGATATTATTATGGTTTTAGGCTTTTTACAGCATTCGAGTGAATGTCAATCGCGAATACCGACACGCGCCTTGATTGAAACCACTTCCCGTAAATACATACAATTAATATTTTTTTTTAATAAGTATTAAAAAATAATAAATTTTTTATTAATAAACTATTGATCAGATAGTATTTTGAACATGCACAAACACACAGAAAAAAGTGTAAAAATATGCGAACAAAAAAATATAAGCAACTGCTTCTTTCAGCAAAACAGCATTTGGTTCATTCCACAGTCACCGAATGCGGACCCTAATACAGGGCTAGTCTCAACTAACTCATTGCCAAACGCCCACTTTCCCACAGTTGAACTATATGAAATCGTCGCTCGAATAAAGAAACAGTGTAAATGCCACATACACTATTATTCGATAATTGCACCATTGGATAGACAATCCTTTAATCTATTAGAAAAATCTTTTGTTTTCTTAAATATCTCTTTGGCTCACTAATTTATTCCCGAAAAACGAAATTGTATTTGTATGGTTTGTAATGGTTTATAAAAACTTCCAATTCGTTTTTCTCAAAACTATACTTTTCATGTTACACTATTTCATTATTCCAGCGATGAAATCCAAAGCGCCGCTAGACAACCCTTCGTTAGCATTCTCAACGGGGCTCGACTCTTGCTTTCGGGACGGGGTACGAATAACAGTGGAGCGCATCATTTGTGACCACTTATCGAAACGCATCTATACCAAACAATGTTTGACCGACGCTAAATAGGGGTTTTGAAGATAGGTCTACAGTTTACATTAGTGATGGGCGATATAGCAATTTTTCAGTATCAGTGAAAATAGTGATTGCGATTTTTAAATCACAGTGATTTTTTATGGCCATTGCGATGGCTAGTTCTTTTAATAACAGAGAAATGTGTAATAGTTCTAATAAATGAAGACAAATCAGGGTTGGTACATGTAAGGATAATTCTCTACCCGTAGGGGTTTCAGTCGAAAAATTAGTGTAGGGAAAAGGGGGAAAAGTTTAATTTATTCGCTCAAAAATTGCCATATTTCACTTCGTTGTTTATTAATATGTGCAGGCATCTTTACTCGTTGATACAAGTTTTGAAATAAACAAGTAAGAAAGTCTAAGTTCGGGCGGAGCCGAACATTAAATACCCGGCGCAAGTATTAAATATATGTTTTTTCACCTTTCCGAAACCTACCGCTAGATGGTAAGTCGGGGTGTATCAATTTTGAGTAAATTAGCGTCCTTAAATTTCGAAATATTGCAGTTTCAAGCATTTCTGAAAATTACCGTTATATCAGTCCGATATATTAGGCCGTTATTTTAGTCCGATTTCAATAATTTTCAACGTTTTGCTTTTATGTGGCCAGCACAATAAAAATACTGACTTTGGTACAAATTGGTAGAACGGTTACTGATAGACATATATGTGATCATGAGTGGGCGGTGCCACGCCCATTTTCCAAAATTTTACCATAAACGTATTTCTTGGTAAAGAATTGTTGCAAGCATAAATTTTAAATAAATTAGCTTTAATATTTACCGATTTATCGAAAATTTTGTATTTCTCTAAATTACCGTTATATGGGATGTGGACGTGGTTATTGTCCGATTTTTTAAATTTTCGGCCATGTACCAAGGCCAACAACTGTGCCAAGCTTGGAAGAAATTGGTGCAGCGGTTACCAAGATATACACATGTAACCATAAGTGGGCGTGGCTACGCCCATTTTCCAAAGATTTATAATATTCTTATTTTTCGTCTGAAAATTATTGTAAATATCAATTTTGAGTGAATTATATTCAGTAGTTACTAAAATATCGCAGTTTTCGTGTTTCTAGGAATTACCGTTATATGGGAAGTGGGCGTGGTTACAGTTCGATTTCTCCCATTTTCAATACCAACCTACCTTGGATTAATAGAAACCTACATACCAAATCTCGTTGAGATATCTCAATTTTTGCTGGAGTTATCGTGTACACGGACGGACGGACAGACATACATGGGTTAATCGACTTCTCTATTCATTCTGAGCATTTATGTATACATTTGTCTATATCTATCTCGATTCGTTTTGGCTGTTACAAACAACCATTATGTGAACAAAATTAATATACCCTTGTGCACAAGTGCGCTCGGGTATAAAAACTGAAACGCAAATAACGCGATCAAGCAAATCAAACTGTGTACTTGAAAATGTCCATTTAAAACAACCGTGCAACAGTAATGAAAAAACCTAATATACATACGAGCATATTCATAATGAATAATTAAAAATTGTAAAATCACCATCTCTTCCATGATAGAGAAAAATCACCATTCGCACCTTTTGATGACTAGCTATTGCCAGATGTGATTTTCATTCATAGCGAAATATCATGCGAGTAGAAAAATCACCAATCACTGATATTGTGGCCTAGCAGTAGCAGTCACTATAAGCGATTTTTAAATCACAATGATCAAATCACCGGTAGTGAAATATCGCTCATCACTAGTTTACATAAAAATATAACAAAAAAAAAAGCTCAAATCGGACGATCCGTCCGCGAGGTATACGCGGCACCAACGTCGAAACGTAAGCAATTAGTAGGGCCCTGGAAAGGCACGGCATCCAGCAGTATATAGTTGCGTAGATCGACTCGATGCTGAAAATCAGCTGCAGGCACATGGTCCGTGATTAGAAGAACAAGGGAAACTCCGCAGGCACTGGCGCGAGAAGTACTACCTGTACTTATATTCGAAGCTTCCACAGAAGATAACAAGGAACTTTCCATCCTTCTGTCCAATCTTCATTATTAATACAATATCAGACCAATTCGACTATTCAAACCATGTTTGTTTTTTTGCTATATAATAGGGATGTGACGGGTATCCGGTAGATATCCGGAATCGGGCTTATCCGGCCCTTTTTATGTTATCCGACTATCTGGCCGGATACTGACTAAAATCCGGCCGGATTTCTGGATTTCGATTATAGAAGATTCAATTTAAAAATCTAGTTAAATTTTTTATTTTATAATCAAATTTAATAGTATCCAAAGTAATTAAAGTTAAAAATTTGTATATTTTTCATTTTGAAAAGAAACAATTCCTATTTTTACATATTTTCAGCATAAATGCTACTCGATGCAATGAACACTATTGATGAGTTCACTGTGTATGGTGGTGTGCAGAGTTATTTTATTGCCAGTGTAAACAAATTTGAAAGACTATAGCGGTACTCACTTTCCGTAGCATTTTAGGTGTAAAGTTGCTACGTAGCAATCTAGCACGCATTTTGTTGTTGGAAGAGCAACAAAACATGTGGTAGATTGCTACGTAGCAACTTTACACCTAAAATGCTACTCAACGTGAGCTCCCCTTATGTTTCGTGTCTGGGTATAAGGGGTAGCTGTAAATATTCCTCCATTTCTAGATCGCTGCCTTTTTTCTTGTACGGTCGCTGGCTTGTCTACCCATCGTTTGGCTATACACATCACTACAAAAACTGGAATCAGCATCAGAGCCGTGACTGATTTATATCTTCGAATTAGTTCGTCATCAACCCACTATTTAGCTTTATTGATGTCAGAAAAAAAACAAGTTTTGAAGCGTGGGTCACAAATCATTGGAACAATGAAGCATTACGAGCCAATGCGGGAAGCGAGACGATATGTAAGCAGCGTTTTTGCTTAGCGGCGTTCTTTGTTCTTTATCTTTTGTCTTTGAGGTTTCTCCTCTATTTACCAAAAATAATCGACAAATCAGGGTTGCAGACGGAAAAGTAAGGGCTTTAATACAAGATTATTTTATAACTTGGATTTCTAGGGAAAAATTTTGTATTCTTAATTACATACATATTGGATAGTTCAGCTCAAAAAAGCAGATAATCTGGTCATAAGAATGTCACTAAACAAACAAAAACATAGTATAACAATATTGTGAAATTTATAATTTATCGATTTTCACAACATCGATTTTTTTACAAAAATTGTTGATAAAGATCTATTTAATTGATGAAAATCGAATATTTAGTAAAAACTATTTGGCATTTTTTGAAAATCATACCATTTGAAATCGGTACGATTTACAAAACGAATTTTGGAGATTTCTTAAAAAAAAACAAAAATTTGCCACTAAGCCGATTGATATGACGCGTGTTTCTGGTATTTTTTAATTTTCATTAATTACCCATCGCATTGGCTGCTCGTAAGAATCACTAATTTATTTAATTTATTGATTGCATTTTATCTTACATATTTACATTAGACCAAGCAAAAAAAATCCTGCAATGCATCCGGAAACTAGCTAAAATTTTTGTATTTGGCTGAGTAATGTTTCTCCATGAATCTCTACTCTCTACGATAATTCTAAGCGATGCCGCATCGATCATTTATTTTCCAATAGGAATAACACTCTTTTGAGGTCAATATACCTTTCTAGGATTAATCAAAACGTCCGAAACTTTAAGAATACACTGATTATAGGCCATTTGAGTTTTATGCAGGCCCAGATTCTTTAAATTCCTAAATTTGTTTTTTTTTTGTAATTACTACATTTGGCCCAAACAGCTAAATAAAACCGAGTAAAAAAAGAGTACCCATAGCGCACGATCCACTCAGCGTCACTTATACAAGTGGCGAAGGAACTTTCTTCGATTTTAATCTATTCTACCCAACAGACATCGATGTTGTGTCAAAAATGAAAAAAATCGATGTATCGATGTAAGAATCGATTTTTTTGCACCTCTACAGCAGCCTACCGGATATCCGATCGGATATCCGAATCCGGCACAACTCTACTATATAATATATGAAAATTAAAAAAAAAAATGTAATTCGCAATAAAATATTTTCTACTCTAAATATATAAAACTATTGATCTGAAATACCCATCTTTGAACTCACTTTCTTTTGAAACCCTGTCCAAACCAATTGCCATTTCAAAATTCGAAATTTGAATTTTTGCTATTAAACTCTTAATTATAAATATAAGATACGCTGATATAATTTAAAATCAGTTAACAAACTCAACAAAATCACAAGTCTGTCATTATTTTGTGATACATTTTTATTTAGGAGCTTTTCTAACTTTCTTAGCAGAGTGTTTTATGACCACATCAAAACCCAACTGCTTTGCTAAGGGTGTTTCGATACAAAAAGGAACTAGCCCCGAAATGCACGAGCGATGATGTATTGTGCAAAATAAAAAAATGGTTATTGAAAGCATGTGCATTGTTTTCTTTCAACATTAAATTGTAAAAAATATATAACAAGTTAAGGTTCTGATATTTCAGGCCCCTTAAAAAGCCCGCACCCGGGGGGATTACCTCTCGACAGACCTGCATAGAAGGCATTCTGCCCATTGTGAATGCCTTCTATGCAGGCCGAGTGGAAGTATGAGTCATTCGTACACGCCTTCCTAACCTAACCTATGCGCAGCATTACATACTTACTCAACTTTGTTTCATATACTTATACAATTAACTATGTATATATATACATAGATATCGCACTTCTGAAAAGTCACAACCAATAAATGTAAATAATCCTAGTGCCAAGTTAAGTAAATGTGATTATGTGTTTGAATCAAAGTCTAAAATTTGTACAACCGTAAAAAGCTTGAAGCCTGTCAGTACATCATGCAAAAGACTTTAAACTTCTGAATTTGCATACAAAATTCCTAAATTTGCCCAGCTGTCCATGCACTAAAAAGTTTTTTTAATCGAACCAGCAGGTGGGCTTAGATACATATATGCATAGTTAAACGATAAATAACCTTTTTTGCCTCCACGATTTGGGACATAATAATTGTAACTCCACTTCTAACAATCAACTCAATACTTAGTTTCAGGTGCTGTTCTGACATCCTTGGAGTGTTGGCAGAGGTGTCGGTGCAACTAAAAAAGTTACGCAACACATCAACACGACTGACAGCTTGACGTGCGTCGGGTAATATAGAATTGGTCAAAGGCCTCATTAAAACCACAAAAATACCAACACACGCACTTACAAGCACTTTCATTACGATGTATGATGCGTGCTCTCAACAAATTAGATATAATCAGATAGCGAACAAAAACAAAAATGTGAAGGAAAATTGGGTGTTAAATAGCAAACGCTAATGTGTCAAGTGTGCAAAATTGTGCATTTGCTCTTTGGTTCGATGACCTCAGGCATGCAATAATCTTCACAGCTTTTTTTCTGCATATGAATACATACCCAATTTGCCAAACGACGCCGTAACAACTTGCCGTCAGATGAAAAGCACAGTTTGCCGGCGGGCCGCAAAAACGATATACATATATATTTAATTTCTGTTCAGTACTCTCTGTAAGTAAATAATAGTATGCACCAAGTATTATATACACTGCCGGCTAAAAGTATTGGCACAGCTGCTTTTTTACAATATATGCAACAATTTTTATTGTAATATTTCTCCGCCAATTTTTTTTTTAAATTTGGTTTATTCTACAACAAAAAACATAAAAACATAATTTCTAAACTTTGTACAAAACTCGTGAAAATTTAGCAAATTTTCATGCAAATTTTCAACTTTTTAAAAATTTTTTTTAAATGTTTTTAAGTATGCAGATTTGTAGCCCTCTCTGTTTTATTTTAATATAGCAAGTTCTAAGTAGCTACGAATTACCGTTAATTTTTGGCAATCTTTTTCACGCAGTCTCTTCCATAAAAAAAAAAATTTCGAAAATACTTTATATGGAAAAAACACCTTCAACGAAAAAAATTCCCAAAAATCAATGTGACTTTTAACTAACTCCGAACTTGCACTTTTTGTACCAGAATTTAGTGGGCTACATAACTGCATACTAAAGAAAATTCGGAAATTCTGGTTAAGAAGTTGAAAATTTGCATGAAAATTTATTAAACTTCGCGAGTTTTGCACAAAGTTTAGAAACTATATTTGTATGTTTTTTGCTGAAGAATGAACCGTATTTCTATAAAAAATTAGCGAAAAAATGTTAGAATAGAAATTGGTGCACATATTGTGCAAAATTCGCTGTGCCAATACTTTTTTCTGGCAGTGTATAATTAAAGCATACAACTTGGATTAGTTGTTTACTTACTGGCTGTTGGCGCAGGTACATACATCGCCGAAATCGTTGGAATCGCTGCTGATAATATGAATTTTTATAATTTTTGATGAAATCTAACAGAAATTCAAAATGGTGTCTTGTTTGGACCGAATATACACCAATAAACCTTTTCGCAGTTTTTAACAACGAAGGGTTTCGTGTAGCGTTTTTATTATACGCGCACGGCAGCACTTCACACCAGCAAATTTTATTTTTTATTAATAAGGCCAATAGAGAACTGTACCTTTATAAAAAAAAAATAAAAAAATCTTATATGAAAAATATTATGAATACCGAAAAAAAGGTGTAGGTGGCTTAATATTCTGAGCACAAGTGTACATTGTGGATTCCATATTTTGTCATAACGGTTTATTATCCAAATTAGAGATGGGCACGGGACTAAATATTTAATCCCGATCCCGCCCGTCCCGAAATTCGATTTTTAAGTCCCGAACCCGCCCATCACGATGTTTTTCAGAATTGTACCGCGGGTCCCGTGGGTCCCGATATCTATCTCTAAAGCAGGCTACAAACGGACAACACATTGAAACGATCGGTTCAGATTTCAACGTGTGTGGCGTGGTTTGCAAACCGATCGAAGGTTGACAAAAGTGTTCATGTCTTTCAAATTAATTTTAAATAATAAAAATAACTAGTGAACCGAAAACGCCAACATTTAATTACATTTTTTAAACAGGTGAAACCCTATTTAAAAACCTCTAAAAATATTCCTAATGATTAATCTAAACCATTTCTCAGTGATGAGAGATCTCGCATGGTGTCGGTTTTCATTTCATAAAATTTAAAATCTCCTTGTAACTTCAAAAAATAAAACCTGTGCACATCTATGTGAGTGGTACTCTTGCAAACAGCGTTATGTGATTTTAGAATAGAAAGAAATAAAGTGGAAAAACGACTACGACAACAAGTAAGATTTAAATTTAATTGAATCTTTTTTATTATTACCTGAAAATTTGGATAAATAAGAGCCTTATAAAATTATAACATAACATACCATGACATAAGATAACATTAACAGTCTACACGACCTAAAGCAGTTTTCTAGGTTCATCAGAAGATGGATACTTTTGAAAGTTTATAAATAAGTATGATAGCGACTTTTGGAAGAAGAGTAAAAGACTAAAAATCGAAAAAATTTTACATAGCGCACTTTGCAAGTGGACTACTCATGTAGAATCCCAATTTTTATTTGACTTCTCATTTTGGAAATTCGAAATAACGTTGCAGATGTGATGACCTTCAAAAAAAAACAGATGGCAAATCTAATTAAAAATATTCGATAACTCATTTTTTGTATATTTCGTATATGTTAAACAAATTCGACTTTTCAAACAGATGGCAACCTCTTTAAAGGTATTTTCAAACTAAAATTTTTCGCCTGCATTGTTATACATATTTCAATTAACTGACGAATTAAGTTGAATTTAATGTGTTTAAGCACATGGAAACTCTCGTAAATACAGTTTAGAAATAAACTATTTTCAAACCCATTTCGATTGATACTCATCTTTTGACAATCCATTTAACTTATTAAATAATTTGAGCTTATTTTTTTCAACAAAATAAAATCAAATGTTCAATTTAAAGATTTCTTAACACTCGTTCTTTTGATAACCACATTTTAAAATTTCATGTAACTTATGTATAATTAAACGAAATACCATTTTCAAAACTTAAAAATTATTTTCGAACTAAAATTTTCTTAAATATTTTTCATCTGACATTGTTATAAATATTTCAAGTAACTAATGAATTAAGTGGAAATTCAACTTTTAAACACGTGGCAACCCTCCTAAATATAGTTCTACAATAAAGAATTTTAAACCCATTTGCATTGATAACCATCGGTTAGTAATTCATAAAATTATTAAATAATTTTAGTTTAGCCCTTTCAACTGGGCAACCCTAAAACATCAAAAATATTCTAAATTGTCAAACTAAGTATTTCTTGAAGCTCTTTCGTTTGACATCCATCGTTAATATTTCATATAACTTGGGTATAAAATAGTTCAATTAGACTTCTCAAATAGGTGGCAACCCTATTCAAAATATTTCCAACCTACTACCTTCTTACACCTCTTTTGTATGACACCCATATAGCGACACCTTATTCACTTACCAAATTCCTTTAATTAAAGTTTAATTAATCTTTTTAAACATGTGGGAACCTTCCTATACGTAATTAAATTACAAAGCCTTTTCAAAACCATTTCGATTGATTTTAATTAATTTGAGCTTAATTTCTTAAGAGGTGGCAACTTTTTTCGAAAAAGTAAAACCTTCTGGAACATCCACACTCTAAGCCCTTTAATTTGGTACCTCACTTTTGAAAATCGAACGGACGTTGCGGATCTTAGGGCATTGATTAGAAAATAACTTGAGTTTAATTATTTAACAGGTGGCAACTCTTTTCGAAAAAATAGAACCAGCTTGCACATCTACAAGGCAAGCGCTTTAATTTGACACCCCATTTTTGAAAATCGAACGAACGGTGCAGATCTTTTATGCTGCACAAAAAATGCCTTCGCGTATTATATATATAGATAATGAAAGATCTGGCATCTTCCGATTATTTTGTTTTGCTTTGCTGTTCGTTTTCCTCTCAATAAAACATTAAAAGTGCATATTTCAAACGTCGTTTTTAAAGAGGATTTTGTGAATTGGCGGGAGTTGCGGTTTTATCGGGAGTGTCGGGAAAGGATTTTGGTCCCGTCCCACCCGCCATACTTTTACAGATCTTCCCGATACCGCCCATCCCGGCCAATTTTAAATGAGTACCGTAGGTCCCGCGGGTCCCGCTATCCCGCGCCCATCTCTAATCCAAATAAATGACTTTTATTTAATGCTTAGATATATAAAAACGTCGTTGAATTTTGTGTATTCTATTACATATAAGAATATACATGGTACATAGCCATGTTAGCTTGAAAGTGCAACAAACACATGATGCAATTATGACAGGTGTTGTACGTTGGCAACTTCTCGCTTTAATTCATTCTTAGAATCATACATATACGGAAAAGTTGGCATTACCGAATTAGCTTTTGCAGATTTTTATTATAAAATCCATGTTTTTAATAGTCTCATTGGAGAATTTTGCATATTGATTCCAAGAGCTAGCCTCATTTATACTATATCAAAATTAATGAAATAACAATGAAAATTGGGAATTTCGTCGCTGCATCTT
The DNA here is from genome assembly GCF_013731165.1 of Rhagoletis pomonella. Lineage (NCBI taxonomy): Eukaryota > Metazoa > Arthropoda > Insecta > Diptera > Tephritidae > Rhagoletis > Rhagoletis pomonella. The sequence goes on from NW_023458556.1 coordinate 69,696,262, forward strand.
TGATACAAATGCATATATATTGTGTTTTATGATTTGCTAAAACAATTTTAAAAACCAAAAACTGCACCTAATCTTAAAACAAAAATCCTATCACTTAATAAATTGTTAAAAAAGTAATAAAACAAGTGCAAAAGGTTTTATTATTCAATATATTGCACAAAAAATACTTAGTTTTCCGTTGTAGTATACGTTCTATAAGGTAACGAAAATGTAGGAACTTGACTACTATTAACTAAAGCGGGCCTCATTTCTTTCCCGTTCTCGCGTACTTCCAGAATGCAAGGTTGAACTAAGGGCGTTTAAATTGGCACTGTCACAACATACAACACCTTTAGTTATTCCATCCACTCACCAACTTTCACATTCATAATATTAGTAGGAGGCAGTGTTGCCACTTCAAAAATTCTTTTCTACCAAACTGCCCACACAAAACCTACCACTCCAAACGTTTTTAACCACGCCGATTTTCAGAGAAAAATCACCACATATTGAAAGACAAGGTTAATAGCTGAAATACAATGCCGGCGAACGGCGAACTCACCACAGCGAAATTCGCGCTGTCAAAATTAGAACACCCGCAAGCATATGAAATTGAACACAGCCAAAGCGAAATGCGAAGTTCGCTTGGCGGCGTTTCATGGCGATAGATTTATTTCTATCGCCCTGCTGGGCGATGACAGCTGTGCGTGCCAAAGGTGGCCGTATTTGTTTTTTGCTTTCAAAGTTTTAAAGAAAACAACCTAAACACGATTTTTTTTTTGTTGTTTAAAAAATATAGTTGTGGATTCATTAAATCTGGCTTGAAACAAATTATTTATAATAATCTTTCTTTGTTTTACATTTATATTTGTTATCATTTCCTCATTTCTAAATATGGTTTAGTTTTTTCTAAATATGGTCACCCAAATTATAAAGGCGACCAAATGGGATCAGCTGTTTTCGCTACCGCTCTAATTCTGTTTAAGTAGGCGAAATAGCTCGGCGAACGGTGAACGACAGCATCGCCCAATTCGGCGAAGTTTGCCGTTCGCCGGTATTGTATTTCAAGCATAAAAAATACTTTGTTTTTATTTTTATGTGCACTCTAAAAAATTTTTGTTTAAATTTGCGCATATTTAGATAGGTAACCAGTTTCCTCTCTTAATGAATGCAAATTTAAACACTGCTTGCTTACTTTTACTTATTATATGTGTGGCGTAGAACAAATTTCAAATTTGTTTTTTGAGTTTTAAACATTTATTGTTCACATTTTCACAGTTTACACATAAAATGTTTAAAATTTCCTCTAAAAAATTTTCGTTTAAATTTACGCATATAAAGAGAGGTAACCAGTTTCCTCTCCTAGTGTGTGCAAAATTAAACAATGTCTGTTTATTTTTACATATCAAATTTGTCACGTAGCGCACACAAGGGGTGGGTTTTGGGGCTAATTTTATTATGATATAAGAAATTTTTAAAGAAAACATTTTCTTTTCCATTTCTTGTGCGTCATTTTTTTTTTCTTTTTTTCTTGATAGCTCTTTAAAGTTTAACAGCGAATGAAAACATTGTCCTAAAAATATGCAATGCATACTCACTTACTGTTGCTTTTTATACTTTACAGCCTAAAAAAGTTTACCACTGATATGTACTTAATAAGCCTTCGAAGATTTAATTTGCTAACTTCGAATTCGTTCCACCAAAATGAGCTACATGATAAAAATACAAGTTCAGTTAAATTTTCATTATTCGAATTAATAAAAAAATGAGAAACCAGAAATCGACGAAAATTAATTAAAAAAGTGTAAAAATTTCGTGAAGTTATTTAATTTATTTATATTAAAATTCTTTTGTAAAATTTTGTATTACTTTTGAAAGTTGAGTGCATCTTTAACCGTTAATTTTTTCATGATTTAATGATCGGATCTAAACCAAATTACGAGACGACCCTTAAGGTACCATCTTTCCGGTAAAAAAAAATAATAATTGGAATCGGTTCATGCGGTGCAAAGTTATGCGGTGGAATAAATAAAAGAAGTAAAAATACTCCGAAGAATTGATAACCTCCCCTTTTTTGAAGCCGGTTAAAAATGTCTGAGTTCTTTGTAAATTTTATGTAAATAAAATGCAATAGATGATACTTTATACTTTATTTATTTATTTCATACTGTAAATAAAACTTTCAAAATGTATTTTAAAGAGCGAGTTTTCAGTATTTGCTGATGATATATATTTAGAAGTATAAACCCTTTCCCCCCAAAAATATATTCCTGCGTGCGCCCCTGGCACTTAGTATTTATTATTTGTAAAAAATATATTTTTACTTTCAAAATGTTTGTAATTTTAAACATTTCATGTGTATATTTTAAACAACTCATGTTCAAAATCAAATCTTGAACATCTTGTGCGTATACTTGAACAGATTCTGGTTGAAAAATAAACACTTTTCAGTAGTAGTTTAACATGCACTTTTTAGAGTGTGTAGGGCTCGAAATCTCATACAAATGCATGTTTTTATTGGGCATCTTCAAATGGAAATGGTTAAGTTATCTTTACGAATCATGGAATTTACTTTAAAATGATATTCAATCGATAGTACAAATTTTGCAGTAAATCCAAGGTTTTGAATATTTTACAAAATACCTATTTTGGATATTTATTGCGCATATTTTGGTATATTTTACAATAAATGCATATGGTTTCGCATATTTTTGCGTTTTTTGATTTAGAACCATTTAAATTTAGTGCGAAATCTCTTGACAAAAAAAATATCTATAAGTTTTTACCAAATATTCATTTGAATATCTTTTCGGATAGCCAAGCGGTCATTAACCCTTTCCGGTCAAATCCGTCCATGATGAAAATAAAAATGTTTCTTCTTAATTACAAGGTTCATGGAGCCTCATAATTACGGTGACCATAAATATATTTCGAAAATGCAGGACAATTTTTCAAAAAATTAACCTACATATAATTGCGTAGTATAAAAATAACAAAAATATACTACATGTATACATTCTTCGTCATTTGATTAGTGCACCCTTTTTTTGTTTTTCTACCATACAAAGTATGCTTGACAAAATTTTTATATGGAAGAAAATGCGCAGCACCGTCTACAAAAGAAATTGTCGCCCCTGTTTATTTTTTTTTCATTTCCAAAAATTTTTTAAATGGGATGTAGACGTAGAATATGTTATATTTTTATAAAAAGTTAATGAATATTAAACAAACAAAAGGAAAACTGTACCTACTAAGTATTGGGCTGTATGAATAAAAATAAGCAATTGCTTTTTCTTAAAATTTTAGGCCTTTTACTCAATTCATTCAAACAAAATTGGAGTAAAAGGCATACAATTTTAAGAAAAAGCAATCGCTTAGTTTTATTCGTACGGCCCATTAAAAGGATGCGCCATTCAAATAACAAAGAGTGTATATTTCTTAATTATTAATCCAATGTTAAACTTTTAACATAAATCACATTTTCTTCATTGGTGTTAATCTTTTAGTAATGAATATTTACAAAATTATAATAAGGCATTTATTACTTTACACGAAATATGAACCTCTGTAAAGCAAATTTTTTAGGCAAACTTTGGGTCGTTGAACACGAAAAAAATACCCATGGTTTCAAAGAAGTGTTTTCGAGATTTGTTCGAAAAACGTATTTTTAGTACTTTTTCAATTAGTCCTCAATATTTCATGAAACGACCAACGGTTCGAAAGGTATTGATGGGCTCTTTGCAATAATATATATTTTTTGGCAGATTGTATTCCGTAACATCTAAAATTCTTATCAGATTTTCATTTACTGTAAAAAGAAAATGATTGTAATTTAAATTTTTCGATTTTGGTCGCTTGTAACACTAAAATTTTCATAGAAATCGACAAAGTAATATATTTTTGTAAGAGGACTGTAGGTCGCTTATGTTGATTGGATAATTTTTTCATGAGATATTGACGAATAGGTCCGAAATGTACCAAAAACACGTTTTTCGAAAAAATTACGAAAACGCTTGTTTGAAAAGAAAATTGGCTTGGAAAATATTTTTTTTCTTACGCGATTACCACAAAATTTGTAGAACAGTGTTATCGATATATTTGATGCTGGTCTTCAATTTCTCGTCATCTATTGTCCATAACCGTACAATATGTAGAACGCATTGACTAGTTGAACCTTGAAACCCAGCTTACCCTTATGTAGTTATCAATTAGTTATCGACACTGCTTTTATTTCGATTAGAAAAAGTTTATTTTAAAATATCGAAGAAAATGCGGGACAAAGGCAGGACACTTGGAAAAAATCAGTACATTTTGGGGGTTTTCTGTTTTGAAAAACTACGCAGAACAGACCTTTAAATAACAGAACGGCCCTGCAAAAAACAGAACGGATGGTCACCGTACTCATAATACCAAAGGTAATAAAAAAATATTCAAAAGTTGTTTTGCGTAGCTATCTCAAATTTGTGCAATATATTGTACAAAAGTCCGCAAAGGAGTAAAAGCACTCAACAAAACTCAATAAATATTTCACTAGGTTTGACGGAATAAAACTTTTATTTCATTGAAAATGAACTTATGTATGTACAAAATAATTGATTTTACTGCAGATTTATATCTTTTTAAGTATCTTTAGCTAAGATTTGCATTAAAAAATTATAAACTTTCTCCATGAGAAGAGAATTACATAAAGAAATTTTGAAAAATTTCAGATACAATTACAATATAAAATACAAAATGACCCGTTTTAATAAACCTTCCCGGTTTTTCTGCCTTCAGTAGATAAAGAAATCAAAAAAACCTACCCTTACTGCAGTGTGCACAGGGTACTGGCCCGTTGGGGTACATGCCGAAAGGATTGGATTGCCCTTCAAAGATTCTGTCGCAGTTGCGATGACCCTCGCTCAAAAGAGGCAGTCGAATACTTCCTGTGCGAGTGTACGGCCCTCGCAAGGATGATGATGAAATACTGTGTCTCAGTAGCCGCTTCACCAATCGTTACCAAACTCAGTTCGAGCCTTGCTTGGTATCAAGCTAAGAAATCTGTTGAAAATCATTGAAATGGGGCAATAACTACGCCCACCTGCCATATAACGGTAATTTACAGAAACACGAAAATTGCGGTAAACTACTGAAGCTAATTCACTTAAAATCGATGATTGCAATAACTACTTGGCATAAAATTAGATCATTATAAATTTTTGGACAATGGGCGTAGCGCCGCCCACTTATGACCAGATATGTGTATCTCGGTAACCGATTTATGAATTTCTACCAAACTCGGTGCACTTAATAACCTTGGTTGGTGGCAATTCGTTGAAGATTATTCAAATCGGAATAAAATTATACCCGTTTTCCGTATAACTGTAAATTTCAGATATACGAAAACTCCCATGTTTCAATAACTGAGAAGGCCAATTTACTCTAAGTTAATAGTTACTACAACCTCATAACAATAAATATATAAGGCTGCTATAAGGGAATTGGGTGCGGCACTGTCCACTTTATGACTACAAAGGTGTATCCGGTAACCACTTCATCGACTTCTACCAAACTTGGTTCAATTATATCATTAAATCTAACTCAGAATATTATCGAAAACGTTTGAAATAGGGAAAAACACCCCTGCTTATCATGCAAATGTGGTTTAGAGAAAGTTGAAACGACGATATTTGATACCTGCGTCGGTATATAAAGTTCGGTTTCGCCCGAACTTATACTTCTTTACTTGTGCACACAAGCACGCAGAGCTGTAAATTGATATTCAGTAGGGCTCGGGTTCGAGGACGGGTCACTGTAGACTTTTTTCATTTTATATTTCGGGCGTTTAATTAGGTAACCTAGCAAAAAATAAGTAAGTGCGCCTGGGCCACACGGAAGAAGTGAAACGTTCCATATCTATTTTGTCTCATCACCAATATACATGCATACATACATCTGCTTTTACTGAAGGTTATATTTTTTGTTTGTTTTTCTATCTAGATCCCTACCTCTACTCCTGATCGTTCTAATTACATCTATGTTATTCTGTTTTCGTTTATATTCATTTTTATCTTTATACTCTTTCGACAAAAAATCGACAGTAACATCCAACAAAATATCGATAACAAAACCGATAAGAATATCGATAACAAAATCGATGATAAATTCGATAGAAAATTCGATAATAATATTGTTAGCAAAATCGATTAGAAGATCTATAAAAATATCGATAACGAAATCGATAAATAATCAATAACAAAAATCGCTTATAAAATCGATAAAAATATCGATAACAAAATCGATAAATAATCGATACCAAAATCGATAAATTATCGATAACAAAATCGGTAACAGTATCGATAATAAATTCGATAAAATTATCGATAGCAAATTCGATGAAAATACCGATAATAAAATCTATGACAATATCGATAAACAAACCAATAAAAATATCGATAAAAAATCGTTAAAATTATCGATTATTACATCGATAAGTTCTGAAGACATCGATAACAAAATCCATAAAAATATCGATAAGTCCCGAGTATCCCGAAACCGACAGATTGAGTCTGTCCTATAATTACATTTATTTTAATTTTTTCCTTCTCTATCTTCATCTTTACTTTTATCGGTATCCTCATCCTCATCGTTTTCTTTATATTTATCTTTGTTTTTACTTTTATGTTTATCATTTTCTTCATCTACATATTCCCCTTCACCTTTGTCCTTATATAAGTAAAGTGTTTAAATTTACCTTGATCTTCATTTTGGCCTTTATGTTTACGCATCTTTGTTTTTGCTTTTATTTTTACCTTTGCCTTTTTCCTTTTCTTTATCTATGTACGTACTCCCCTTTACTTTCATTCTTGTATTGGTCATTTTCTAAGTGTTATTCTTTAGCCTTTTATTAAATTAATACCATTTGCAAACACTCAAGAAGCACTTGTTTCAGCCCCACCATTTCCGTCCAAAATCTAACCAGTCCGATATTAACTAGTTCCGCACCAGTCCAAAAGCAGTGAAATGTGGTACTTTCACTAAACTATTTTATTTTAAATTTTAAAAGCACGGAAGGTAATCGTTATGAGTAAAATATCTTAAATCAGCATTTAATCATTATTTTATGAATTATTATTGAGTTTTATTTTTTCGCTCAAACGGAAATAATTATTATTTTATTTTTATTTTTGGGATTACAAATAATGATTATTTTATGATTTTTATTTTTTCGCGCAGAGATGATCATTAATTTTGAGTTTTATTTTTCCACTTAAAAGTAATGATAATTTATAAAATTGAAAAGGCCATACAGACGCAACCTACTGAAATTTTGAGCTGAAAAGTTTGGGTCTTATTCCTTTTATAAGGATACGTCGGTAATCACGCTGGTATAGTTTTTGAGTTTTTAATAATCATTATACTAAGTAGTGATTTCATAAACAAAGGACAAGATCCTGAAGACAATTGAGAAAGGCACTGCACTGCATGAAAAATAGTCATTTAAAAAAAAGTGCCAAAATAATTATCACTTTTTCACTAAATTTATTTAAAAATGCAATCCACCAGAGCTACCTTTTTAACCGACTTCCAAAAAAGGAGGAGGTTATCAGTTCGTCGGAATATTTTATTTTTTTTATTTTATTTTTATGTATGTTACCGCATAACTTTGCACCACGTCAACCGATTTCAATAATTCTTTTTGCAACGGAAAGGTAGTGTCTCATACTAATTTGGTTTAGATCCGATCATTGGATATATATATATTTTTATACCCGAGCGCACTTGTGCACAAGGGTATATTAATTTTGTTCACATAACGGTTGTTTGTAACAGCCAAAACGAATCGAGATAGATATAGACAAATGTATACATAAATGATCAGGATGAAAAAAGAAATCGATTAAGCCATTTCTGTCTGTCCGTCCGTCTGTCCGTCCGTCCGTATACACGATAACTCGAGCAAAAATTGAGATATCTCAACGAAATTTGGTGTGTAGGTTTCCCTTAATCCAAGGTAGGTTGGTATTGAAAATGGGCGAAATCGGACTGTAACCACGCCCACTTCCCATATAACGGTAATTTCCAGAAATACGAAAACTGCGATATTTTAGTAACTACTGAAGATAATTCACTCAAAATTGATATTTACAATAATTTTTATACGAAAAATAAGAATATTATAAATTTTTGGAAAATGGGCGTAGCCACGCCCACTTATATATCTAAATACGTTTATGGTATGGCGTGGCACCGCCCACTTATGATCACATATATGTATATCGGTAACCGTTCTACCAATTTGTACCAAACTCGGTGTGGTTATTGTGCTTGCCACATATGTATAAGCAAAACGTTGAAAATTATTGAAATCGGACTAAAATTTCGGCCGCTTTTCATATAACGGTAAATTTCAGAAATGCTTGAAACTTCAATATTTCGAAATTTAAGGACGCTAATTTACTCAAAATTGATACACCCCGGCTTACCATCTAGCGGTAGGTTTCGGAAAGGTGAAAAAACATATATTTAATACTTGCGCCGGGTATTTAATGTTCGGCTCCGCCCGAATTTAGACTTTTTTACTTGTCTTTAAGTCGGTTTTTTTTTGCTAAAAATTACTTGTTTATTTTAAGAAAAAACAAATTTATGTTTCTTTTAATGCAATACAGCACAGCTACCTTAATACAGTCAGTCAATAAAGTTTAGGTACAAAGAATTTTTTACAATACGGGCAACTATTTTTTAAATATTTTAGTTTTCGGTTATTTTTTATAAAAATATGGTCAATTCTACAACAAAAACCCCAAAAATCAGAGTTCAAAACCTAGTGCGAAATTTAAGAAAATTCTGCAAAATTTCATTAAAATATTTCACTTTACGCTCTCTAGAAAAAGTTGAGTTTGCAGTTTTTTAGCCCATTCAATTTTAGTATAATGAAGTGCAAGTATGAGGAAGCTACGACTTACCAAACAACAAAAAAAATTGCTAAATATCAATGGTAAGTCCTAGCTACCTCAAACTTGCACTTTGTTATACTAAAATTGAATGGGCTAAAAAACTGCGTACTTAACTTTTTTTTCTAAAGAGTGTAAATTGCAATAATTGGATGGAAATTTGCAGAGTTTTCTTTAATTTTGCATAAGGTTTGGAACTCTGATTTTTGGGGTTTTTGGTGTAGAATCAATCATATTTTTATAAAAAATTAGGGAAAAATAAAATATTTAAAAAATAGTTGCCGGTATTGTAAAAAATTCGCTGTAAACTTTATCAAATAAAACACCTCTTTGAGGTAAAATTTTCGAGTGACGAAAGCTGAACTAGAAACACAAAATTTATGATATCAATTTCGTGACGAAAATTATACGCATTTTTTAACTGCCTTTGAAACGTAGGGAAAATCTTTTTTATTCATACGAATCGTTGCAAAAGTTCTGTTTTTTATTTTGTGTTTCTAGCAGTAGACGCAATTTTGCAACGTTCCGAATAAATAAAAAAAAGGTTTTCCGTACGTTTCAAAGGCAGTTAAAAAATGTGTATAATTTTCGTAACGAAATTGATATCATAAATTTTGTGTTTCTAGTTCAGCTTTCGTCACTCGAAAATTTTACCTCAAAGAGGTGTTTTATTTGATATCAATTATTTTGGGGTTGCAAATTTAAAATCGACCAAAATACAAACAATAATCTAAATGTTTTATTTTTCTCAACTAAATTGCTAAAAATATTATCTAAATCTAAATTAAGTATTCAAAGCGATGTGTCCATTGAAACATATAATTTTTCGTATACGGAATAAAGCAAAAAAGAATGATCATATCCACTGTATTCGAAAAAATTAAAATTAGAAGAAAATTATGAGTGTTCACTTTTTGTATGATAACAAGAGGTATTTATTGTAAGTTAAATGAATTCAATTGCAAATGGTATTTTTACACTAATACAATGTTGCTTGGTATTTACAAGGAAAATAAAAAAAGTTTAAACTTATATGTATGGACTGCTAATGAATTGCAAAGAGATTGTATAGTATTAAATGGATGAATTCAATTGATCAAATAAGTAAGTAAGTTTATGAAGTAATAACGTTGTAGATGGCGATTAGTGGTTTCCCACGCTGATGGTTAACTCCGATGTTGGTTGTGCTAGATTCTCTGATGAAAAGAAGGCAAAATTAAGTGCGCTCAGCGCATTTATACGAGACGAAACGAAACACTGGAAGTTCGAAAGCGGTGTTCACGCAGGGCTGAGTGTGGGGTTCCATGCAGCACAGGGTTTCGTTTTAAGCGGACGTAAGTCGCTTAAACAATAGGGGTATTCTCCAAATCTTGCAAAGCCATTGCACGTAGCACGGATTGCACGGATTGCACGGATTGCATAAATTGCAAACACACAACAAGAAAATTCATGGGAAACAACATTTCCTATCGCTGCAAAATATGCAACGTCGAAACCCATGTATATATTTTGCAAAATAGCATAGCAAGATAATAGCGACCCTGTGCTAGTTGTTTTGTTGTTGGAATTGCTACATATTTCTCTCATTCCTCTCATCTCGCTCACTTAATTTTTTTTTGCTGTCTCTTGTTATTGTATTTGATACATAATTTCGCTGCTTGCTCCCCATGCATGCTACCTCTTTGCAATGGGGTGTTCTCGTACTCTTCGAAATTTGGAATAGTATTTTTGCATTTCGTGCAATCCGTGCATCGTGCAAGACTTCGAGAATACCCCTAATGAGAAATGATAAAAACTTATCAACTTGGTACCAACTTTGGATACAATAAACAACTGTATTCGTCTGATAGTCTCGTAGTTTATTTTTGTTAAGATTTATACCGGGTGTGTGGCGCACACATGTGCTTTTTTTAAGAAGTTTTACTTCTATAAGGTGTACGATGTTGCACTCGTGCACGGTTAAAAGTTTCGGTTTTAATTTTAAACTTTTTGGACTACATACATACATGACCAAACTAAATCCAGCTTCAAATACAAACCTTCCAAGATTAAAAACAGAGAGCACCTATGTTGGGTTTAGAATTTAAACATAAATAAGAATAAAAAATAAAAATAAAATTTCATGCTCCGTCTTATGGGGATTGAACCCGGACAGCCTTAGTAGCAACCAATTGTATCAAGCATCTTTGCACACTTAGCTACAGCATGTAACTGTGCTTTCATATGTTGAGTTTGAATCAACACCACATTTCGGTGTGTGCAAACATTTTCTATTTCGGTTTAGATTTTAAACCAAATTTTCTATGTATGAAACTTAGAAACTAGAATTAAAACATTTTGGTTTGAGTTTTAAACCACGAACTTTTTGGACTAAAATTTAAACCAGAATATATTAAAAATTGCTTAAAACTATTGACTGGTTTAAAAAATAGACTATAAAAAATTAAAAAAGGTAGTAGTCCCAGCGCGGTTTAAAAATGAATATGTATGTAAGTAGTAGCGGCACATTGGGTGAACTAAATGCATTCATACATATATATTTATGTACAACTGTAGCTAATATTGTACGCGTCCTCCCAGGTAGGTTAAGTGCGGGTGATAAACACATGTAGCATAGTTAAATACTGTGTACATAACTACAATTAAAACGGGGAAAATGTTACAATTTCGGCATACGACTGAAAAGAAAACTCTAAAATACACACAAATTGTGGTTTCCAAGACATGTACGAAGTGATTAGCACAGCTGCATCCTTCAACTTGTCAACTCGCGGGAAATTTCCCGATTTGCTGAGAATTTCGATTGTGGCAATCGGGGAATGGGAACTTTTTTCGGGGCACTGAGTATGTTATTTTTATATCTTAAAGTAACCAAATTAGACGAGTATGTTAATTTTTAACCATTTGACCCTTTTTGGAGCGACATTTTTTCAATTTGAATCGTAATATCTCCACAACGAGAGTTTTCCCAAATATAAGCTATATACCAGATGAAAGTTAAGGTTTTGGGCTAGACTTGTGGAAACTAAGAATAAAATCGACTGACCAGTTTTTGAGAAAATTCTCGAAATCTATATTTTTAGCAGCCCGATTTTTTTTCAGGCGATAACGTTATGACATATTTATATTTCATAAACACAAAAGATAGCGTTAGATAGCTTGTTTGAAGACCCTTCTACTGATATCCACATCAATGACATGGACTGAGTAGTGTGGCCTCAGTGGTAGTTTAAAAAATTGCCTTTTTTCGAATTTCAGGCAGCAGCCACGCCCACAAAGGCGTACGAATCAAAACCTCCTGGAACAAAACCTTCTTAGTTTTTTTGTACTTTAATTCCTGAAAGTTTGAAAAAAATTAAATGATGGTACGTACAGACGCCACATACATACCAAAGCATCTCGTAGTGGAGACATGGACCAAAACACATTTACCTCTATATCTTTCCAACTAGGTATGGCCTATAGAATAACACTAAATATGTTGGGTGTGCCCACATGCCCCCTTAAACCGGCAAAAGCAAAAAAACGTTTTTTGTTTCGCAACACTTTGGCCTAATTTTTAAGAATCCGGTTAATCGCTTATGAAGCCTGAATACATTTTCTGGACACACTCTGTAAGACCTTTCCAACGATATCTGGACGTCTGGATAAAAACTTCCAAATCTCGTGTATATATAAGCGAGTCATTTCAGCATGCTACTGTGGCTGCTTTCGTCACTCGCGCGCACTGCCGTGCGCTGTGATTGACTGACTGTATATCTTATTTAAGTTAAGTTCGAAGTATTTCATATACATACATATAAGCTTAAAAAGAACTGAATTTACTTAAAAATCAATATGCTGAAATTTAGACAAGTAAGACAAAGTGAACTAACATTTTTACTTTTAAGCAGAGCGCACTTTTGTTTTTTACTTACTACTTAAGTTTAATACTTCTACTACTACTAATGTGGTTTATAAATTTTTAATAAATGCGTTTAAACATTTGTGATGGTATTGTCCTTCCTTCAACCGATCGTATCTTACTAATATTATAAATGTGAAAGTTTGTATGTTTGGATGTTTGGATGTTTGGGAAATCATCACGGAGAAACGACTAAACGGATTTGCGTGAAATTTTGTATACAGATATCTTATTGGCCAGATTGGGTAATAGGCTGTTCTTTTTTAAGAGTTGCCATCTGTTAAAAAGTATAATTTATTTAATATGTGGAAACGACTGAATGGATTTGCATGAAAATTTGCACTCAAATAGCTTATGATCTAGATTGGAAAATAGGCTACTTTTCTTAAGAGTTGCCACCTGTTAAAAAAGTTTAATTAAATTAATACGCGGGAACGACTGAATGGATTTGCATGAAATTTTGCACACAGATAGCTTATGACTTAGGTTAGAAAGTAGGCTACTTTTTTTTTAAGGGTTGCCACCTGTTAGAAATGTTTAATTTATTTAATACGCGGAAATGAGTGAACTGATTTGCATGGAAGTTTTCACACAGATAGCTTATGAGCTAGGTTGAAAAATAGGCTACTTTTTTTAAGAGTTACCACCATAAAAAAGTTTAATTAGATTAATACGCGGAAAAGTCAGAACGGATTTGCGTGCAATTTTGCAAGCAGATAGCTTATGACCTACAGTGGAAAATAGGCTAATTTTTTGGAAGAGTTGCCACCTATTAGAAAAGTTTAATTAAATTAATACGCGGAAATGACTGAACTGATTTGCACGAAAGTTTGCACACAGATAGCTTATGACCTAGATTGGAAAATAGGCTACTTTTTTAAGAATTCCCACCTGTTTGAAAATTAAATTTTGCTCACAAATGGTTTATGGCCTGGATTGAAAAATATGCTACTTGCTTAACCGGTTTTTCGATCAGAACTAAATTTGGTACACTTACTACGGATTTCGGAAGGATAGTCTTACACTGAAAGTAAGTCCGATAACTCAAGGCCCCTCCCATACAAATTGGAGTTTTCATATTACATACATATCTCTGGAAGTATTTGTGGGAGAGAACTGGAACTTGGTATAGTGATATGTATGTGAAATCAATGTTGGCATTAATCGATTGATGTTATAGTCAATTAGTTAATTCGATTAAATTCAATCTGATTACAGTTAATCATGTTTAATTTTAATCTGACTAAACAGTTAATCGTAACCGCAATTTAAAAATTAATTTTTAATAATTAACTCATAATTTGATCAAGTAGGTTTGGTGATTAATTAATTTATGCTGGAATTTTCCTGTGCACACAAAGCAAGTTAACCCGGTATGGCTAAGTCCTGTTTCCTCATCAATCTGAGCAATTTGGTGTGCATTTTCATTAAGATCTATACCAACAAACGTTTTACAAACTAGATTTGTAAAAGTTCCCAGTTTATGTATTACTAATAACAATAATTATATTTTTTTTATATTATGTGCTTTTTATAAGCGTAAAACGCAAAATAATTACTATAACTGGTGTTTGGTTTCAAATTCGGACAAACTATACAACTTAATCAGGTTTTATTTTTAATTGGATTAACGATTAATGATTGAAATTAATTAATCGCAATCTCAGCGTGCGATTAACGATTGAAAAAATTTAATCATTAATCGTACAGTTGATTACGACTAATTAATTTGAATTGTCATACGCGATTAGCATTTCAATCGTTAATTTTTAATCGTTAATCAGATTAACATTTTGGCAACACTGTGTGAAATCATATTCATACTCTCGGAGAAAAATTGACGTTTTTGGAATAGAGGCCGTAGCACCTCCCACACTTGCATATCTCTTCAAATGTTTGCGGTAGAGTACTCAAGGTTGGTATGGAAATACATATGTATGTATGTATGTGAAACTAATACCATTCTCATGGAAAAAATGAGAGTTATTGGAAAAGGTGTTGTGGCAACTCCCATGCAAATTGATTTTTCTATGCTGCATTTCTCTGAAGGTGTTTATTGCAGAGGACTGGAAATTGGCACCGAGATGTGTATACAAAATTAATTCCATACTCATGGAGAAAAATTTGCGTTATTCGAAAAGGGGACATGGTACCTCCCGTCAAAATTTACTGTTTTATACTGCATATCGCCAGAGGTGTTCATGGTAGAGTACTGGGACTTGGTACTGGGGTATGTAAAATAAATTCTAAATTCATAGAAGAAGATTAGGGTTATATGAAAAGGGGCGTGGCACTTCCTGTACAGATTTGAATTTTTCTTGCCACATATCCCTGGAAGTGTTTGTGGAAGAATACTGGAACTTGGTATGGAGTTGTGTATACAAAATGTATCAATTGCTCATGGAAAAAATGTGAGTTATTAAAAAAGGAGGTATGCTGCCTCCCATACATACTAAAAACTTCTTAATACATATCTCTGGAAGGATAGAAAATCTCTGGAAGTATTTTAAATTTGTTATGGAGATTTATTTTATAAGCGCCGTACTGACAGAAAAAAATTAATTTAATGGAAAAGGGAGAGCCGGGTTCGCCCTTATAATCTTAAGCTCTCTTGAGGCATTTGCTACAATAATGAGAAGTGGTATTTTATCAAGGCCAGGTTACTAAAATTGAGTTGGAAATATGTATTAGAACTCGCCGTGGCACCTCCAAGAAGGTTACACGTTCACTTGTCGTATCCCTGGAACCATTTTAAAGTAAACTTAGAGGAATTGATATCTTTCGTATGCCTAGCGCGCAGACGAGATTTTATAATTTCATAGTGTGAAACAACCTAAATACCTTAACTCGCTTAGAAAATAACGAGCTATAACGAAATGGGCACAGAAATAAAATATAACATCATTAAATTATTTTTTATATTTGTATAAAAACGTGGGGTGAAACCCGCAGGTATAAGCTAGTTTCATATAAAAGGGAAATGTTTCGACAAGCTTGATTGGAAATGTAGATCTAAGGTGACGAATTTATAACAGGTTGGGAACTATAAAAAATGGATGCAGATCGAACTAGATCTCATCTGTCGAATTAGGAACTGGTTCGGAACTATAGAAAAAGGGATGCAAAACGACCTAGATCTTATCTGTCGAATTTAGAACTGGTTCGGAACTAGAGCCAAAGGGATGCAACGGGGGACAATTGACACTTCCTAGGACATCGCAATGTTAAATTCGCCAGTCGCTAGCATGCAAAAGAGAATTAACGCGTACTAGTCATGGTTCCAAACGCACTAGAACCGAATCAGTTCCGCACTAGTTCGTTTCCCTACAGGGTAATAGTTGTGAATTACTGAGAAGGCGCTGACGGTGAATATTTTTCGGCAGACCGCTCAAGCTAGGTAATCTGACAGCCGTACTTTTGGATACTTCAGCGGTAATCTCATGTAGTAATAGCATGTAGTGATTCATCGCTCGCTGATGTACGTTTCTTAAGTTTATTGTCGGTTTTTCTGACATTAACCTTTGCATCATTTGATATATCCTCACGATTGCCAACAGGAAATGTTCCTGTAGAACAAATTGTATTTATTTTATTTCATTTAATTTGATAGACAACTATTTTACCAGCTGGAACGGCAGACTTTGTGTGGGCAAGAACATTGCAGTTTCTTGATTTGTAATTCACACAACGCCAAGTGACAGTCTTCTTAAATCATTTTCACGATGCTTAT
The DNA here is from genome assembly GCF_013731165.1 of Rhagoletis pomonella. Classification (NCBI taxonomy): domain Eukaryota; kingdom Metazoa; phylum Arthropoda; class Insecta; order Diptera; family Tephritidae; genus Rhagoletis; species Rhagoletis pomonella. The sequence continues at coordinate 69,712,808 of NW_023458556.1, forward strand.
TAAACAAGTATCACCTGTAGGTATAACAACAAATTATGGTCCTTCTGGCTGAAAATTAAATTCAAAGGCATTACGCAGAGTCGGATTTGTACCACACACCAAATGGACGGCTACTGAAGTCAATCGAACAGTAATTAGAAATAATAGCTCCCCGTTCCTTAAATATCAATCACAAACCAAGACCAATACTTACATTCACAACAAGTCGCTATTAATATCAAAAAATTCCAAAAGTTTTGCTTATTTTGTCTAATCGAAAAATTCACCAAGCTTTGATCAATACATACCCCCATATCGCTAGCTTAGAGTGAAAAGTTGCTAACACCCCTATTCTGCAACTCTTTCGTATTCGGATTTTGCAACGAATCGTAGAAATGGTATGCTGCAATCCGAATCGTTTTTTCGAACTTTCGAAATTCGTAACAATGGCATGCCTAAAAACGAACGAGTAAAAAATTGACAACTTTTTTGCGTAATTTTGTACGAAAACCATTCTGTGTCCGAAGCGAGATAAAAGATTTAAATCGGTGTGTGTTTGCAGGTAATATTAGTGGTGTTCATTTACAGATAAATTTGCCTTTCACATATACTTATATTTTTATCCACTGCTTTATATAAACGAACAAAAAAGAAGATTTGTTGCCCCTTATCGAGAAACTTGTGTCCGTTTTACTTATTTGTACAATGATTTTCGGTTGTTGTGTCCAAACGCATAACCCGAATCCAAAAACTTTAAACGCACGTGTAATCAAAGGATTACACTTTTATCTAAAACAAATGTGTCAAATTTTTGAGCACCAGTTTATTATTGGAGTGCAATGGGGTATAGTCGTTGCGCTGGGTATGCAGTTACAGTTGCATGGCTATACTCAATCCCGACTCTTGCGTGCTCGTTCGCGTACTCTGGGCAACGTGAGCAACCCATGTGCGAGATGCGGTAACCAATCCGAGTGGAGCCTGGGGTCGCGGCAGAAAGAGAGGGAGCTTCGGTGGGGCCATTCCGACTTATTCGGTTTAAGGACTCACTGAAGTCTGCAGCGTCTGTTCACCAGTAGGTGCGGCTGCAAGCGGGTGTCTGCTTGGAGCAAGCGGCTCGCTATATAAACGTGTATTTGGTTGCGAAAGCACACCCGTCCCAGCAATGGGTTGTGCGCTAGGCTTGGGACCTGCCACGTAAAAACCACTTCCAGTGAAGAAGCAAGGTAAAGCCTCGGATGAGACCCCCCCTTATGATGACGACCACGGCAAACGTTTAAAGGACTACGATTTGAGGGCATGCAACTGGAATGTCCGGACCCTTAATGGGGAAGGTGCCTCTGCCCGGCTGGTTGATGTCCTCGTAAGGACAAAAGTTGACATCACCGCCATCCAAGAAATGCGTTGGACGGGGCAAGGCAAGCAATGTCTGGAGCCTTGCGACGTCTACTACAGCTGCCATGTAAAGGAGCGCAAATTCGGAGTTGGATTTGTGGTGGGAGAGAGACTCCGTCGCCGAGTACTTTCGTTCACCCCGGTGGACGAGCGTCTAGCCACAATCCGCATCAACGCGAGATTCTTCAACATCTCGCTTATCTGCGCCCATGCCCCGACGGAAGAGAAGGATGAGGTATCGAAGGATCTCTTCTATGAGCGCTCGGAGCGCACGTACGAGTGCTGCCCCGTCATGATATCAAAATGGTGCTTGGCGACTTCAATGCCAGGGTGGGCAAGGAAGGGATCTTTGGAACCACCGTCGGAAAATTCAGCCTCTACGACGAAACGTCAGACAACGGATTGAGGCTGATCGACTTCGCCGGGGCCCGAAACATGGTAGTATGCAGTACTAGGTTCAAGCATAAAAAGATCCATCAAGCTACGTGGCTGTCTCCGGATCGAAAAACGAGAAACCAAATCTATCATGTTGTGGTAGACGGAAGGCACGCTTCCAGTTTTTTAGACGTACGCACACTCCGCGGCCCAAACATCGACTCGGACCACTATCTTGTTGCAGCCAAGATACGCACCCGCCTCTGTGTAGCAAAAAATGTGCGCCCAAATATGCAAGGAAAGCTTAACGTCGAAAAGCTCCAATCACAACAGACAGCCAGCGTACTGGACTCTCACACCTGCTCTCAGATAGCACTCTTCACCAAGCCGACATATGCGAGCAGTGGAACCACGTTTCCATCTGAAGAGGGAAGCGAGACGTATTTGCCGCAATAAGAAGAGAGAGGCCGAAATACGCGAGTGCGAAGAGCTTGAAATGCTGGCCGACAGGAAGAATGCCCGACAATTTTACCAGAGAGTTAGGCCACTTACGGAAGGTTTAAAGACCGGGGCGTACTCCTGTAAGAACAATAATGGCGACCTAGTAACTGATGTCCAGAGCGTACTTAAATTATAGAGGGAACACTTTTCCGCCCTACTAAATGGTAGCAGCACGGAAAGTTGCGGAGAAGAAGAACGCGAGCCCGCAGTCGATGATGACGGAGTCGACGTTCCACCGCCTGACTATGAAGAGGTACGTATAGCAATAACGCGGCTGAAAAACAACAAAGCCGCTGGAGCTGACAGCCTGCCAGCTGAGCTATTCAAGTACGGCGGCGAGGAGTTGATAAGGTGCATGCATCAACTCTTGTGCAGAAAATAGTCAGATGAACGCATGCCCGACGACTGGTATTTAAGTGTGCTCTGCCCAATCCACAAGAAAGGTGACCCCGCCATTCGCGTCAACTACCGCGGGATAAGCCTTCTAGCATAGGTTACAAGGTCTTATCGAGCGTATTGTGTGAAAGACTGAAGCCCACCGTCAATGAACTGATTGGGCCTTATCAGTGTGGCTTTAGACCTGGAAAATCCACCATAGTCCAGGTATTCACAATACGCCAAATCTTGGAAAAGACCCGCGAGAAAAGGATCGACACTCACCACCTATTTGTCGACTTTAAAGCCGCTTTTGACAGCACTAAAAGGAGTTGCCTATACGCCGCTATGTCTGAATTTGGCATCCCCTCAAAACTCATACGGCTGTGTAAAATGACGTTCAGCAATACCACCAGCTCCGTCAGAATTGGGAAAGACTTCTCCGAGCCGTTCGCCACAAAAAGGGGTTTCAGACAGGGCGACTCCCTTTCATGTGACTTCTTTAATCTGATGTTGGAGAAGATAATAAGAGCTGCAGAACTGAACCGCTACGGAACAATTTACTACAAGAGCGTGCGATTGCTGGCTTATGCCGACGACATCGACATCATCGGTATTAAAAACCGCGAAGTCTGTTCTGCCTTTTCCAAGTTGGATAGGGAAGCAAAGCGAATGGGTCTGGTGGTAAACGAGGACAAGACGAAGTATCTCCTGTCATCAAACAAACAGTCAGCACATTCGCGCCTTGGCACCCACGTGACTGTTGACAGTTACAATTTCGAGAAAGTAGAGAATTTCGTTTACTTGGGAACCAGCATTAACACCGATAATAATGTCAACATTGAAATCCAACGCAGAATCACTCTTGCCAACAAGTGCTACTTTGTAGAGGTCGGAAAATATCAATAGTGAGCACCATCGATAGTGACCGATAGTTTTTGTCATACTATCGATAGTTTTCGATAGTGGAAAGAAATAAAAACAGAAATATATAACGTGAAATTATGCAAGCAACCAATCATTTTTATTTAAAAATATTATCATATCCACATGCTTTGGCTTTAGCCTAGATCTACGATCCGTTGTTATTAGGCCAGCTTTGCTAAATATTCTTTCTGAGTCCACCGACGTTGCTGGGGTGCAAAAATATTTTGGTAGGACGTTCTTCAGTGGATTTAGGACATCAGTTGAAACCTGTGGAAAAAAAACTAAGTATAAAATGCGAAATTGAATTGCTGCATGAGATATGCTTACCTTCCAAGCAAGAAGTGGATCAGTATCCTTTGATACATTTTGTTGTTCAAAATATTGTCGTAGTGTAATAATTGCATCTGCTCGACTCGATACTCTTTTTCCTTCCAGTCTCTTTTCCACAAAATCAAAAAAGGAAGATTCGTCCTGCCGGTTTTTTTGTACTTCAGTAAATTTGTCGTTTCTCTGATCCTTTTCAATTAACGCTGCAATTTCTTGCTCAAGATTTTTGCTAGCTTCATTGGCATTTGTGGTTGAATGGAAACCCTCTTTCTTGAAACGAGGGTCTAATATCGTTCCCATTCTTGTTATTATTCGCAACTCATAAGGCGCTAAACGTTTGCGAACGGAGGCTACCAAAATCGAGCAGAGTGCACTAGCCTCTGATGTTGTTAAACTCCCTTGCATTGTATTAAGTTTTTCGAATATTCCAAAGGACATTGGGATTATTAGAGAGATAGTAACGTAATTAACTCCGGAAATCTGTAAAAATGACAAGACGTGATTTAACAATACCCAACATTAATTTATGTGGCTTTTAAAATAACTTGCAATAAATTAGTTTTTATAAGTATTTAATAAGTGTAATATCAAACTTATTTTAACTTTTCCACACAAAAGTAAACATTTCACAAGTATTGCCAGCGCATATTTAAAATTATTCTTACAGTGTGATGCAAATGTTTACGAAAACACTTATAATTAAGGGTATGAATATATATTGCATCTAATTAAAAATAATCTCTCATTTATAAATAAACACACCTGTTCAGTTGCGTCTTGAAAAAGTTTTAGCAAATCGACGCCCTCACGTAAAACATTGATTTCATAGGCGGACAGTGGTACTGCAACCTTCACTGTTGACAATAGAACTTGCGATATTGCATCAATTGTTTCTATGATTCTCTTAAACATAAAGTAGGTGCTATTCCATCTAGTTTGAACTTCTTGCAATAAGCTATAAGGGCAATTTCTTTTCTGCTCGATTTTAAATTTTTCATATGAGCTAGAATCAGTGTTGGCACTAATCGATTGATTTTTTAATCAATTAGTTAATTTGATTAAATTCAATCGAATTACAGTTAATCATGATTTAGTTTAATCTGATTAAATAGTTAATCGTAACCGTGATTAAAAAAAATAATTTTTAATCATTAACCCTTAATTTGATTAAGTAGGTTTGGTGATTAATTAATTTATGCTGGAATTGTCTTCTGCACACAAGATCAGTTAACCGGGTATGGCTAAGTCGGTTTCCCTCATCAATCTAAGCAATTTGGTATGCATTTTGATTGCGATCTATTACCAGTAGACGTTATGAAAACTAGGTTTTATATCTCTCTGCACATGTGCCATGGGTTGTCAAACTTCCCAGTTTATGTTATACAAATTATAATTATTATTTGTTTATATAAGTATTATGTGTTTTTCATAAGCGTCAAACAGAAAAGAATAACCGTATATGTGACCTGGTCTACGGAAAGGGGGCTTAGGTGTCAAAATATCAATTTTCACTTTTTGGTTGATTCGGATGGAAGATGAGATGCTTTTTCACGTGGTGAAAAGCAGAAAATCCTAACTTGCTTAGAAGTGTACTAAAAATAATAATAATATTAATAATAATAATAATAATATTAATAATAATAA
>NW_023458556.1:69718337-69744723 GCF_013731165.1 Rhagoletis pomonella
AATAATAATAATATTAATAATAATAATAATAATATTAATAATAATAATAATAAAACTATAATAATATTCCGACCAACAACAACACTTACTGGACCAACAACAACACTTACTGGACCAACAACAACACTTACTGGACGTCCGGCGCGGAGAACAATTAACGAGATAATGAGAAACTGACGAAACGAGTTGCTTACTTTTAACAGCTTTTTCACAGAAAACTAGTTTTCGCACGTAAGCTCCCTTTTCGTAGACCAGGTCACATATGGTGTTTGATTTAAAATGCAGACAAACTAGACCACTTAATCAGATTTTTTTAAATCGGATTACCGATTGATGATTAAAATTAATTAATCGTAATCACAACCGACGATTAACGATTAAAAAAATTTAATCATTAATCATACAGATGATTACGATTAATTAATTTTAATCGTTAACCGCGATTAACATTTTAATCGTTAATTTTTAATCGTTAATCGGATTAACATTTTGCCAACACTGGCTAGAATTCATGAAATCGATCAGTAAAAATTAAAGTTCTTTGATTTTTAATTTTAATATGGTGGATATGTAATTCAGGAGCATAGAAAGGAACTCCCATCAACAAAACTTCAAAAAAATATACATTTCGCAAGTTATTGCATAAACAATTTTTATGGCATTTTTTCTTCGATTCACAATATCTCATAAATTATTTAACCGAATTGAATGAAATCTTCAGGGCTTATTCCTTTTATGTCATAGTTTGTAGTTGTTGTTGTTGCTATCGTACAGAACTTGAAAAAGGATACAATGTGTCTGCACTTTTTTCGTAAGTCTGATAGTTTATTGCTCTGTGACAAACCGTCTTGCACTACTAAACTTAATGTATGTGCATAGCAACCAAGATGTGTTTTTCTTAGTAGAGCACATACATTGATCATCGAATTGGCATTGTCTGTAACAATGCAACGAACTTTTCGAAAAATCTCCCAATCATCTAATACGCTCTGTATGGAATTCGCCATATTTGTGGCTTTATTATTGGTGGGACCATCGAGTTTTTTGGTTAACAACACGGATGACTTGATCTCAAAATCCACAAGAAATTGGCATGTAAGGGTAAGATAACCCTCATTCGCTACAGATGTCCAAGCGTCGCAAGTGATGCTGACAATCAATATCAGCCAAGGTAACTTTCAATTTTTCCTTAGAAAGGTCGTACTGTTTTTTTATAATACATCACGCAATGTTTTCGAACTTGGCAACACATAGCGTGGACCTAAAACCCGAACGAAGCTTCTGAAGTCTTCGTCATGCACAATGTTTAGGGGATGATAACCCCCAGTTATTAATCTGGTCAATGCGTAGTGGATATCCTTTTTTCTTTTTGAATCATTTTCATATTCAATAGCTCGACTAAAATAAGACGCAATTGATCTTATGCTGGGCTGGCGACTGCTTAAACTGGTAGAGAAGTTAACATCTGAATTCTCTTCGTTTTCCTCGCAGTTAGGATGAATCCTCGTTAAGTGGTCACGCAGGTAAAACCAGTGGGAAGTTTTATACTCCTTTCCATATTTAACGCATTTCGCTAATTTTTTATCCTGCGATCTAACAAAGTATTTCCATACCTGAAAGTATAATAAATAATAAGGAAATAGTTATTACATTAAATAATATATAATATTTATACTTTAGAAAAGCCTTTGTTGCGTTTAGTGCCGCCGTTGCTAGAGTGTGTGATTGCAACGCATTCATCGGAATCGGTTGCACTATTTTCAACAGAAACTTGGATTTCTGCCTCTGAAAAATTTTAAAACAAATTTGAGTGGATTGTAATTAACATTTCTAGTATGTAGTTTATAATCATAATTACCTTTTCTTCCCTTTTTAATCAGATATTTGTTCATATTTACTCTTTTTTTGCAGCAAACACAAATGGCGCGGTCAATTTCATTGCGTCCATTGAATTTGACATATATAAAAGTGCTGACAATCAGTAGCGAATTAGAGAATGAATAGACAATAGACAAATAAAGTATGATAGTGAAGAAAACAAATTTAAAACTATAGAAAACTATCGATAGTAAGGAAAACTATCGATGGCATCTCGATAGTCGAAAATCATCGATAGTATCTATAGTTTCAGACCTCTAATACTTTGGACTGAGTAGGCAATTCAGAAGTAAAGTCCTCTCTCGACGTACGAAAACCACTCTCTATAAGTCACTCATCATGCTCGTGCTGGTATATGGCGCAGAAGCATGGACAATGACAACATCCGATGAGGCGGCTCTTGGAGTGTTTGAGAGAAAGAGTTTGCGGAAGATTTACGGGCCTTTACGCGTTGGCGACGGCGAGTACCGCAGACAATCGAACGATGAGCTGTATGAGCTTTACAACGATATGGACATAGTGCAGCGAATTAAAATACAGCGGCTCCGCTGGCTTGGTCATGTCGTTCGAATGGACACCGACGCTCCAGCTCTGAAAGTATTCAACTCGGAAACCGCTGGTGGTAGCAGAGGAAGAGGGAGGCCCCACTGCGATGGAAAGATCAGGTGGAGAAGGACTTGGCTTCACTTGGCGTTTCCAATTGGCGTCAGTTGGCACAGAGGAACTCGGCCAAAATCGCTTAGGCGGTTACAGCGCCAAAAAAGAAGAAGAAGAAGTTTATTAAAAAATTCGGTTTGCACTGTGCACTAGGGATACCAGACGTACTGCTTTTGGGAGTAAACGTACTACTTTTTATTGCAATGTACTCCCTTATACTCCCAAAAAAAATTATCTGGAAATGTACTCCTTTCTTAGTTTTGTACTTCTTTTGTACTCCTTTTTCCAGCTATTAATATTTTATCATAAACAGGGTGTAAAATAATAACTGTCGCACAGGTTTTTTTTTAAATAAAATGGTCTTTTATAGATTTTGCAAAAAAAGTAGTTCATTGTTAATTTTCCATATATTTTACTTAAATTTTATTATTTCGTTTTTAAATTTTAACCTTCATTTGCACTTTGCAAGTAAAAACTACTTAAATTTTATTAACTAGTTTTTGAATTTTAACCTTCATTTGGGTTTACCAGTGGTCTTCATCGGTTGCTTTATTACATATCTTCTGTAACCATAGGCTAATTTTCCCCATTTGAGTCATTTATACTCCCCTCAGCAATCGAATAGACTCGGAACCGGTGACTAGGAGGCCATTCTTTCGACCGACCATATACAGTTTTTTTTCTTTTTTTTATACAAAGTCAAAGAAAAATCACACCTGAAAAAGACATGTACTTATCTCCCATTGCGGGAAAATGCAAATAAGGATTAAAGTTTTAAAACTAATTAATAAAATTAAAGTAAAATATTTACAAAGTTAACAATAGGATACTTTTTTCGCAAAATCTATAAGTGGCCCTTTTATTTTTCAAAAAACCTGTGCGACAGTTATTATTTTACGCCCTACTTAGTAAGGGTTATAATCCCTAAGTGCGGTCGAAGGCAGAAGCAAGCACAACAAGTGGTGGACCTAACCAAGTGCATGTTGTCAATGGCTTGGAAGAAGCTGTTATTACATTAACTGGATTGAGAACCAGTTCTTTCGGCATAGGAGGAGTTCTGGCTTGTGGTTCAACAATTAAACCAGAAGCTGACATACATGCGCCCATGGTTACTATGCACCACAGCTCCGCATATCTTTGTGAAATCATTCCCAAAGCGCGCTCTTACTCCATTGTTATAATTGCAAATGCAATAGAATCCATCGTTTCCTTCAAAATATGTAAAATCAAACAATTTTACTATAAATAAGCACTTGATGTGTGTTCTTTTAATTCCTTTCTACTTTTTTCCTTCATTCAGCTGTCTTCGAAAAACAACTGATAGCTGGCAATGCTGGATATGTTCCCGTGATCAAAATAACTTGTGATAAAGGTTTTTGTGACAACTTGTCCAGTGACCAAATTTGTGATTAGTTGTCCCGTGATTATCTGTACCCGTGATATATAGACGTGATACCGTTTTCAGAATCAGTTTGTGCCAAGTCCCAATCTTATTGCGCCAAGAGTCTAGCGTTCCTGAGCTTTTGGATAGTTTGCAGTTCGAAACCATAATATTGTGTCCGAAATGTTCAACTGAATCGAATGTAGGCTCCTGTTGCCTAATTCAACGTCGAGTTAGGTTAACTGGCGGGAATTACTTATGTACATATATAATATGTACTGCCAACGAATCCCCGGATGCCAATGCAATAAAAAAACGCCCTACCAACTGTCCGCGTTTACAAATTCCCAAAACAGTTCAACAATAAAGGTTCCCTAACTCCATTTAGCCCGGTTGCACAAACATGTATCTCTACTCAACTGGTAATAGTAGTATGTAGTATAAGAAACATAAAACATGCACTTGGTATTGTAAATTTGGCTTCAAACACAATTTAGACTCTATAGTTATAAAATTTGTAAGCAATAATACATATTACTAATTCCCATTCGCTTATGCATCTGTCGTATTTACAGCGAGGTACCTAGCTACAATTGGTAATTGTGATAAGGCGATTCATAGAAATTCTACATATTTTACCGGTATGAGCGGCACTTAAACGCGTTTTTTTCGAACTTATTTTTGCACTTACCTCACTGGTGCCACATGTAGGGAAAGTTCCCTACATGTAGGGATTTTTGGATGGAAAAATGCGTACGTAGTGAAAACGGGCAGATTTTTTATATACCTTAAAATGTAGGCAATTTTTGAAAGGAGGATAAATATATGCATGATTCGGTCGTTTTTGCAAGGCGAATGTGTTGACTTCGGCTCGCACAAATGTCCAGAATCTATTTTTAAATTTATGATGGCTAAAAACATATATGACCACCATTAAAATTTCCTCATTTATGTTTTTTGCTTTTCCGAACCGTTGAACCGAACCGAAACCCCGGTTCAAAGATCAAAAAACCCACTTTGACGAACCAATCCAAAAGTGCTAAAATGGTTCCAAGTTTTCCATCCGGTTCACGTCCCTCATAAAAACACACTGTGATTTATTTAAATAACTTATGGATGTATTCGGTGCCTTCTCTAATATTTATCGGAAATATGTCGGAGTTTTCGCCGGCCTGGTGGCATTTGCTGGCACTTTTTCTAGTTGCAGGGAAATTAATTAATAAAATATTCTCTATATAAATTAAAATCTTTGATGAATTAAATTTTTGCTCATCTTCGATATTTTGAGTACACAAAAATAATAATTAATAGCGAAGAACAAGAACAAGAAGTAGAGCTGCCAAACGAATTACTAATGAGTGTCGTGGAAACAGGGTAATTCACGCATTACTTAGAGAACGAATTACGAATCGTGGAAACATCGTATAATTGTGATTTATTGAACAATATAAAAATACTGGAATACTGTGCTATTGAAAAAAAAAATAAATAAATTTTCCCAAAATCAGTTTTTGCTGTTAAATAAATAACTATAAGTGACCTTAGGGTTAAGGTTTAGGGATGGTATTTTAAGAGATTATAGACGAAAGTTCAAGCCTTAATTTGAGCCAAAGTGGAAGGCTCTATCACCATTTGTTTAATTGCGGTGCAAAATCAAATAATTTTACTTCGCACAAAATCAGGTTTTGCTGTTCAATGGAGGGTATTTGCAGGGATAGTAGTGGAAACTTCTAGCTTTAATTTAAACCTAACATCGTCTTTTGTTTCCTTGCCAGAGCTTCTAAAATATTGCAAAAAACGCGACGTTTTAACACTTTGACTTCGTTTTTCTCAAAATCTGGAGCTGATGGAAACTTTATACTCACGGATTCGTAATCAGCGCAAAAAAGTCAATCAAAAAAAGCTTTAACATTTTCCGCAACAAAATTTTCCCCCATTTTTGTTCCCTTGTGTAATATATATTTAAAACAAAACCGTATTTTTATTCATTTTTTAATTGTACCATAATAAGGTACAAGCCAGTTTTCATAAAAATCTTGTTGAAGGCGATGTTGAAATGCTTATAAATCCACCTCATGTAAACGTGCTTTAATTTTGAAATATTTTTAACGCTGCTGGAACAAAAAATATTGTAGGGAATTTTTTGTTTGGGCATAGAGAAAAGTAGACATTTTTTTAGGTGATGGTAGGTATTTTCGAAAAAAAGATGTGGCATCTCTGTTTCACCTGTATATGCCCATCCTGACTAGGGCTGCCAGATATCTCTGTTGCCAAACCGGGACACTATAGGGAGGGCCTCTCGCTCCCTTCCCTTTCATTTCGACGTGCGAAAGGATGCAGTGAAATTTTATTTTGACAGACAAAAACAAAAACATAAAAACATGAGATCATGAGATCATTACAACGTACGCCAACAAAACAAAACAACTTATCACAACTAAAGCACAGAGAATTTTTCACAATGCATGAACCTTTTTTTATTCTTTATAAAAATACAGTTTATACTAAATATATCAAAAAACATAAAAATAAAATTGTTAAACTTTGTTCTAAACTCGGGAAAATTCAATAAATTTGCATACAAATTTGCAAAATTCTAATCAGACTTTTTATAAAAATTTTTAAAATGAAGTTTTGCAGCCCATTAAATTTTAGTTGATTTTTGGTATTGGTATTTACTGATAGTTTCTTCCATACAAACTATGTTCGATAATTCTTTTTATATGGAAGACACTGTCAGCAAAAAAAATAAATGCTAAAAATCAACGAAATTTGCTGGCAACTTCAGACTTGCACTATATTAATTGGCTCAAAAGCTACATTGTCAAAACTTTTCTAAAAGATCTGTTTAGAAATTGTGATCTGAAGAAAGAGCCAATAATTTTAGGATTCATGAAAGAAAAAAATTTAAGTACAAGATTACATTAAAATATCAGTCATATTTTTCGTTGCTGTGAACTTGTTTCAAAACTTCTGTCTTTTCCTTAATATAATTGTAAAACTCTGTGCACGTCATTTTGAACGTATTTAGGTACATATACTAATCATCAACTATTGTTTGTGCAAAGTTCAACTATCTCGAAATGTAACTATTTCACAAATTAAACCGGTGCACTGAGAGAAAGAAGTTTAGAATTAAACAAGCCTGCTAAATTAAAAAATACGTAATACATTTAAGTATACAAATTTTAGTATTTAGTATAGAAATATTCACTTCAAATACGCCCATATTAAAATGAAGCGATTTGCAATTACTGATTGCTTTTTCATAATTAAGTTAAAAAAATATTTAAATTCCATGCTGGTTGTAATGGGAATTGAGCCCTGACCCTCTTGGAAATTAGCAAATTGTGGCAAGCATCTTCGCGCACTCAGCTACAGCCAGACATGTAAATGTGCATTTAAATGTTGCGTTTGAATCAACACCACGCGTGCGTGTTATGAAAGTATTAGTTTTAAATACGAACATTTTTAAACGATAATCAAATAGAAAATATTCATGTTTACTATGCGTTATTTTCCTCAGTGAATTCATAACATTTTTCTGAATATTACAACGCGTTTTTTTTCGCTTAGTGTAGTGATTTTTGAACTTTTATTCAAATTTGTGCAATCAAATGAAAAACCGGGACACTAAAACGAAATCCGGGACATTTTACGGTAGGACCGGGACACCGGGACAAATAGGCTAAAACCGGGACATGTTCGGGAAAACCGGGACGTCTGGCAGCCCTAATCCTGACGCGTATTTCCCTACATACATACATACATACTTATCTGTGGACAATTGAAAGAACAGCTTATGTGATTTTACAAGCTTCGGTTTTAGAGGTAGAAATAATTAGCTTTCCTACATATAACTTTTAATAAAATGGCATCATAAAATACAATATTAATATTTTAAAAATTTAATAAGAGTGCAAATTGTTGCTCGTGGTTTAAAGAGTAAATAGACGAACTCGAATTAAGTTGTTCTTTCAAATGCTCACAGGTATACTACATCCATACGAAACTTTGAAGAGCTGAAATACTGCACGTACGCCATCATACTAGTGAGCTTAACTCTTCACAGCCATATGAGCAATGACACCAATTGAAAAGTATATTAAAAGTGGGCTTTTTCTTGAATATTAGTATGCAGAACAGGTGTAGTCAAATCGATTTTAATGGTCGTTTATCTGACAATATCAAAGTGCAAATAGGAACTTGTACATACATAAACATGCATACATACATACGGACCGACCTGTGAACATTTGAGTGAATGCTTGTAACTACCCAGTCAGAAAAGTAGTAATGCCTTACATGCGTGTTAAATAATATAATGTATTGCGTTCTCGATAATATTACTGCTGACTATGTAATCAGCATTCTAATGTATTCAAAGAGTTCCAAACATTTCATATTAAAACACATTCATTTCTCGATACTAGGTAATGCAAAATTGAATGCCCCACTTTTCTTAGGACATCGCCCTGGGGAAAAAATGCATTTTCGAATGTGAAAAGGGTTGTTTTACTGATTATTTTTTCGATTAATATACATTACATTTTCCCACTGGGTAGACTCAGGCAATAACCAGGTGGACAGAAATGGTCATTCGGTACCGTAGTTCATTCGAATTAATGATCAGTAGAAGAAAAGAAGAAATAAATATAATTTAACGAAAGTAAAAACACGCACCCAACTATATTCGTCATCGCATCCCATGCAGGGAAATCCACTAGTACTGAACTGATGAGATTCTATTGAATTTGCACTAATGACTAGTTTTAAACCACTATACGTGACAACTGTGATACCAGAAAGTCGATTGCTTGAGTTTTGATTTTGGCTTTGATGATGCTAATTGCAAAAGAAGCACAATCTGCTGCAAACTTGTAAAGTGCGTATTAGGAAATCTAGCCCGATCACTTTAGACCAAAATCGACGTAAGCAGAAAAAAAATTCCAGGAAGAAATTTTTTGACGCAGTTCGGTGTCTCCTGTTTAGGTGAACACAAAATGAAAATGTTTCCCCAAATTGCGATATGGGAAATGTCCGCCATCTTGGATTTTGTGTTTTTTACGATTTGTGCGCGAATTTTGCATTTCTTGCGAAGAAAGGTAGAGAACGAATTTGTAGAGAATTCGATTCCCTACAATTTTCATGTGCCTATCATTTTTTTAAACAATTATTTATTGCTAATAATATGCAAAAAATGCCCAAAATTAGGTTAGTGGCGCGGTTTTTTCGACGTTTGAGAAAATTCTATTTGAAATAAGTGGCACATTTAAATGACAAAGTTTTAGAGGACAAAATTTCCAATAAACGCATTATTTATATGTTTACGTACGACGTGTAAATCTCAACCAACAACGCGCTCAATGCAGCGGCAAGGGAGAAGGTACTCAAAACTTTTGTCCACACCAGCTCAGAGGTAAACTTATTGGCGCGTTTTATTTTTATGTGGTTTCACCAGTAGTCCTAATCCACACATAGTTATTTTCGTCACAATAAAACTCTTTAAAATCAGAGAAAAGTCGAATTGATAACAAGACAAAAACTATTCGCTAATTACAGTTTCAACTGACTGAAAATAGTTATTCATGGGCTCGGCCTATTGGTGAACCCACAAGATGGCGGACATTTCCCATATCGCAATTGGGGGAAAAATTTTCATTCATTGTTCACCTAAACAGGAGACACCTAACTTCGTCAAAAAATTTCTTCCTGGAAAAAGTGATCGGGCTAATTACTTATCGACCAGACATTTTCTTCGCTTGTTTATGTATGTAAATTTTTCGGCAGTCCTATTGAACTTTGTGCAATGCAATATAACAAATATGTATGTATGTAAATACGTATCGTTGTTGAAATGTAGGAAGGTCCTAGCTAACAATTTCCATTATTTAGGAATGAACCGAAACATGACAGCACATACAATTCTATATACAGGGTTTTTGAAAAAACGCCATAAAATCGTTGTTTTCTTAGTTTTTCTGTCGGATCTAACAAAAAACAATGCAAAAACTACACGATCGATGAATATGTAAATATGTATATCAGAGCAGGGTGTTAAAGAGCTCAGATACTTGTTTCTCAATCCGTCGCTGCCAGAAGCTTCATACTTAATTCTCTTCACCAGCTCAATGAAAGCAAATACCTAGCTAGATTGAGGGCAACATAAGTTTTGCCCACCCGCATCCCTTCGAAGCCTCTCAGTCATTGCTGAGTGAAGTATTCACCTCAGTGGGAGTGCTAAAACTCGTTAGGGAACGTACCCAGTGGAGGGGGATCTTCAAAATACCACGCTTGGTCACAATTAGTGGCATAGGGATTAGGTTTTAATCATGTAGTCAATATCCTCAAAGGAAATCTAGCGTTTTTTCGAGCTACATTCAAATATAAATTTGACGCTATTTAAACTCACAGGACTTTTGTTTCTATAAATGAAAAATTGCAAAAAGTGAGTCACGTAGTATGGGTACGTTCCCTTACGGACAAAGGAATGCCTGACCTCAGCCTTCTTTAATCAAACGGTCAGATTTCTTTCAACATAATTTAGTAGAGCAAAGGCCTTAGCAAAAGCAATGGAGCCGTACTATGCTTTGTAATTGAAAAAATCATTCGCAAATAGATTTGTTCCTTCAGCAAATTTCCGGCGCTCTTTACTGCATCATATCACCCTATTTCCCTAAGCCTACAAATGGCCTTAAGCGTCTCTCCTCCGATAGAGGCATTTAGAAACGGCAGGTTTAGCAGTGCATCCAGAGCAGTTTCAGGTGTTGTAGGCATATACATATGTAATACTTCTATATTGGCAGTAAGCTAACTTCTCAATGTGTAAGCATTCCGAAATCAAAGCGAGACAGTCCCCTGCATAAAAAATTATCAATTGATAAAAAATAACCCACTTGTAGTTAGCTTTTTTGCGGGATTTCTATAAAATATATAACTAGCTGCAAGAAGCTAACTTGAAACTAGTTGACAAGTAATGCAGGAGTAATGAAAGAGATTGTTTTCTTTAAACGCGTTTCTTTTTAAATATCCTGCACTTCGCAAATACTTTTTCGAATTGTGGAAAAATAAAAGGAAGATCGAAATTTCATATTATCATTTTGAAGTTATGTCTGACGGAGTTTG
The DNA here is from genome assembly GCF_013731165.1 of Rhagoletis pomonella. NCBI lineage: Eukaryota > Metazoa > Arthropoda > Insecta > Diptera > Tephritidae > Rhagoletis > Rhagoletis pomonella. The sequence continues at coordinate 69,729,379 of NW_023458556.1, forward strand.
GATATGGGACCACCTACAGCAGAATATGGAAACACATATAAATGTAATAAAATAAATAAAGTGAATAAAAATGAAAAAAAAAAATATTTTGCAAATGCAGAGATAACCACCCTTGACTATTTCGCGGCCATCGCCATAGAAATATAGTTAGCTTTCTCCAAAGAAAATATACAGATAATAAGTGACCTTTAGCTCCTTCCTAATCAACTTAAAGTTAGCTCATAGTTATATACATTTCCTGCAGGGTCTAGTACCGTTTTTGTCAATGTATTGTGTACTTGAGTGCCGTTTTTGTATATGTGTTGTGTACATGTTTATTTATAAACGTATGTGTTCCTTTTCTTTCGTACGTGTTTATTGATATATCTGTACTGTAGTGTTTTCGGACGGTACTAGCTCTTACTGCCAATATAGGAGTATTACATATATGGTTGTAGGGTAAGCTGTCATATGTTAAGCAGATTTAACCAAACAGCAGATGATAACGCTCAGAACAGCTCCTATAACTCCACACGTGAAATATTGACCCCGCTCTGGCTGAATCCTAACGACCCTCTTTGCGAGCATTGAACGAATCCTCTCCGTGCCTTAGGGATAAAGACGACGTGAACTAGTAACCCTGATTGTGGTTAGTAAACTAGGCCAACGAGGCAGTGAAAATCTTTCTTAAGGTCGCCAACAAAAGCTCAGTACATCCTTTGAGCACATTAAACAGGATAACATCCGAACCGGGCGACTTAAATCTGCCAAAAAATACTATAACAATTTAAATCTCCACGGTTCTAGTGATGCCATTTTTACCTTAAACTGTGATTCTCACATTCTGTCTTATGAGTTTCTATAAGAATTGAAAGAGTATCTCTCCGTGCCACAGATCTGTTGACTGAACCCAGCTTACCGCTTTGGTCTTTTTAGGTACTTTCGCGAGCCATCTCTTTGACTTAAGGTATCAATACTACTGCAATATTCTCTGAACAAGCAGTCGCCCAGCTTAGCATTGGTTTGAGGGTCCGCTTTATGATTAAAATCGCTACTAGCGATCAACTATACAAATCCATGTGGCGGTTTTTATTGTGCAGAGATTAATATCGCCATAAGGCTAGGTACTAGTCGCTGCGTCATAAACACCGCCATATCAACGTGCAGGCAGAAAACATAAACACTGCCATATGAACTTGTTTAGATATCGCTAGCTAGATTTTAATTGCATCGCGCAACGCGAATCCGCTGGCTCAAGAACCTAGCCTTAATTTCAGTTAGGGACTTTCTGTATTCTGTACTTCTGTAAAAAACAGTATGTACTTACACATATTAAAAGTTAGTTCATAGGATTTTGTAAGATTCCCAGCAGCACATCAAACTTCTTCTTACTCAGCATTTCAAATATTTTGTAATTGCCAACAACTTTGGTTTAAAAATAGTTGCTACACTTTGTAGAAACATTGTCGTTTCTTTTAGCCTTAATTTTGTTGTATTCTTTCACTTTTTTATCTTCTTCAACAAATGGAAGCCTACGCGCCAGAAAGGAAGCCGCAAGTTGCCAATCTGTCTGCTCGATTTGTGGTCACCTTATGTGTGATGTTCGCGTCGTTGGCTGTGGTGGCAAAAAGGTGGCCTTTAGACTCTTTACTCCCTCTCATGCTGATTGATTGTACCGCGCACGCGCCCAAAAAGGAATTGCATATTTTTTACGATTTTCGTTGTTGTAAATCTTAAGTGTTGACAGAATTGCATTATAGTTATACCTCCATAAGTATAAAACGAACACATACTATGTATGTAGATGTATAATATTATCAAGCATTGTAACTACATACATAATAACGAAATACATACATACATACTTGGTTATTTATATAATACCTTCGAATTAAATTCTGAAATCCTTGATTCGATATACAAACTTCCAAAAGTGCAATAGGGTATAAATAAGTGTGTTTCAGTAGAGGACTTTACACAAATTTCGTTATTTTGGTATTTCATTAGTTGACAATTTGGATAAATAACTAGCTGTAACCGTTAGGTCTATAAGGGGTTTATGATCAGGTATTCCGAGTACTTTATGAAGGGTGCTTATGTTGCAGCATAGATATTAAGATAATAGTCACCTCTCCTTGACAAAAGAATCAAATGTGAAAAGGGAAATATACACCGAAATCAATCGTGTGACAAACGTTATGAAATGGAAATGAGCGAATGCTATTTTTTCTACCACCGGTCAATTTGATGTTACTGGCACCTTAGTGCTTCATTACTTGGCATTTGATTTAGTTCCATTTACAAGAACAAAATATAACTACGTAAACTGCTAAGTAAAGCAGAAACAAGATCGGTGTGAATGCCCCTGTGGTTTTCTTTTAGTTTAAAGTGCCTTCACTGATAGCACTAAGCAGAAAGACTTTGAGCACAGGCAAAATTAGGAGTACCTCTCCAACATGTTCACGACCACACGAGGGTTTAGGGAATTCTTTACTCTGTGGATGAAAACCGTAATACTTTCTGATAGTGTTGATCGCCGAGGTACCGTTTCTGCTAGCGTATGCAAATGTTATTGATAGATATCATTTGGCTCAACACCAGCGCCGTAAGTGCAATATTGGCCCGTAGTCATAGTCAAAATAAAGTCGACTTTAAAGTTAGTTGCAGCTTTTTTGACAGATATCCCATTGAAAATTATGTCAAAAAGCTGCAACTAACTTTAAAGTCGACTTTATTTTGACTATGACTACGGGCCATTTTCTCCTACACAATGGTGAGGTGGGGACGAACGCAATACAAAGTGATCGACAGCAATATCGTTATTTTGGTAATTGAGCGAATAATAATTATTGCACACCGGTGCTCCTGTATGCTCGGTAGGCAATTGAAAAGCAGTGACCACCTCCCTTATCTTCTGTACTGTTTTATATTTTTTTCCATTATTCGACAGTTCAGTTTCTAACACAACCCATGTACATACATTAGAGTGGTTCATAAAAACACTCTTTTTCGAAATTCATAAACGCTACATCAAAATATTGTTATTTGTGATAAAAAAAGTTTTTTTTTAGAGGTCGCGCTAGTCGGTGTTTTATAAAAACGATGATGTTTTCAATTATTTTATGTTCGTGACATGTTATAGTGCAGCTTAAAATGTTGTTTTTACATGTAATTACTCTGGTATTATTGAGGACCATTCCCTTAATTACACACCTGTCATGGACAGTTAGAATAGGCCTGGTTCCCGAAAATATTCTCTCGAAAAGGAACTACTAAAATTAAAACGTTGATACTGAACGATTTACGCATTATCATGGGTTGGAACTTGTTACCAGGGGGTTTCTGGAGTTGCTAATTAGGAATTTTAAGTCAGTTTTTCAAAATTCAAGATGGCGGATCCGAAATTGCGATTAATTTATGCATATAGCTATATATATATTAGAGGGCCGTATGAATTCATTCGAACTTCTAGCCAAACAGAGTACAATAGATTTGAATATTTTACTTCACATACAAAACACTCTGCGTTTGGAATTTTGTAAGTTATAATATACATTTTGTTTAAAATTTTCTACCTTCAAATGGAAGAATGTGAATGAATGAATGAAAAACATTCAAATCATTCAAATTCATTTCGGTAAAAGTTTTTTTCTACAAACAAGTTTATTCGTATGTAATAGGAGCGTAGCAATACATACATACATAATATGAATGTTTGTACATATGTGCATAGAAAGAATATTTTTGGATATTCATACAAAAAATTGTCATTTATTTCAGTTGGATTTATTTTCACTTTGTTTGAATATTGTAATGTCGACACAAATATCAGAACAGCTATTCACTCAAATTCAAAAAATTTGAAGCCACAATCATTCACTCGTTTTTATATGAATAATTTACAAGTCGTTTTGAATGCATTCTTGCAGCCCTCTATTACATATATGTACATATGAGTAGTCCACTTGCATAAATTAAAAAAAACGTCTACAACAACAAGTAACATCCAAATTGTATATTTCTTTTTATTATCTAAAAATTTGGATAAATAAGAGCCTAATAACATTAAAAATCAAAATCGCAGTGTGGTAGTTTTTGCAAATTTTATATATAGAAATTAAATAGAGTGAGTTTTGAAACAGTAATGGGCTGTTTTTGCTTGCGCGTAAATGTAAATTTAGTGCATTTAGCTCTAAATGCTACTCTAAATGTACATTTATCCATACAAAATTCGTCAACTAAATGCAACTCAATCTTTGCATTTAGAATCTAAATGCTAAAAGCAACCCTGTGATCTTCCAAAATTTCCACGATTCGAACATGGTTTAATGAGAAAAAGTGGCAACATTGCTTTTTCGAGTATACAACCGCTAGCTGCGTTTCAGTGATCGCCGATCGAGATTTCATTTATTATTTTACATTATTTGGATAAAGAAAAGTTACGCAAATTCAACATCGATATGATGCTGATAGAAACCTGGATTAATTTGTGATCAACTCTGTTTGTTTTGTTTCCTAATTAAGTGTGGAAAATATAATTGGCAGCACCGACAAATGAATATATACACAAACAAATGTTCGGTTATGGTTAAAACAATTCAGGTTTTTGTATTGAATTTTCGGTTTAGAATTTATTTTTCCTTTTCAGTAGGGGTTTTTGCACATTATCTTTTCCGTGAGAATTTATCGTAATGGATACGGATCTGAATAAGCGACTGGAACACGGCTGTTTGTCAAAAGCATACGATTTCGAACTCGCTTAAATGTACATTTGCTAAATGCGATAGCATGAACGCTCTTCGAAAACATATGTTCGAAAGTGCTAAATGTTGCATTTTAAATGCAGCAAAAACGCTGCATAAGTTTTATATAGCCAGCTTTTTTAAGCTTGTCGCGTTCTCTCTTCCATGAAGGTTGGTCTGCTTCTTTTTTGAGACGTCTTCCACTAGGCACTGAAACTACCACGTTTTCTTGCAGTTTTCTAAGTTCATCAGAAGATGGAGACTTTTGAACTTGTATAAATACGTACAATAAATATTATAGCGACTTTTGAAAGTGTATATATACATACAGTAAGTATTATAGCGACTTTTGCTAGAGTAGCTTACATTTGATGCTATTTTTTTCAGAATATGTGTATAAGGATTTTGCACTGTATTGTTAGTGGACATGAAACTACTTTAAATACTGCTACGTTAACCACCAAAAACTAATAATCGAAAAAAATTTACATAGCGCACTTTGCAAGTGGACTACTCAAATGTACATATGCAAGAATTAGTCTGTTCCAATAGCAGTCCGGTTTACAGGATTTAGTCAGAACTTACAGGAAGTCGTTCCTATTGACATAAAACCTGTAAGTGGGAACACATTTGAGAGAGTAACTGAGCAACTGTTCCTAGTCAGAAGTTACAGGATTTAGTCCGGAGATTTTTTTCCTGTAAGTTCATGAAAAGTGTCAAACGATCAGCTGATTTACATGTGCAAACAAAAACAGAAAGCAGTGAAAGCAAAGAACCTTATATTTGTTAAAAAATGGAAGTGAACAACGAAATATTTAAATATGTATAGATTTTAATAATTATTTAGTGATATTTCAGCCAAATCAGTGTAGTACCAATGACATGTAAACAAACCATCTGACGTTTTTACAGGAAATAGTGCTTTTTGCGTTCCTATGCACTTCTGCATCTGTTCTCCTTTTACTCTCATTTGAGAGCGTAAAATTATAGTTTGACAGTTCCACAGGTTTTAGTCCGAAGTTCAAAGGAACAGACTAAATGATATAATACAAGATTGCGCCAATCGAGCAACTAGCCGTGACGTCAACAAATACCAGAATGAGAGAGCAAGACGAACTCGACAAGAAAAAGAGGAAGCACCGAACAAAAGGCAGTATTGCCAAGTTTTGAATTTGAAAAAGCACCAAATTTTTATTGATGTATTTTATGGACTTTATATGCATACATAATTTTATTGTAAGGATGCCAAATCAAATTAATAAAAATCAATGTTCCTTGCACGACGGTCGATTTCTTCTGGCAGGATTGAAGGTGCTGACACATATTTTGTTGTCGCTTATGATTGTCACTGTGCCACGATTTTGTTTAAATTTTTGTAAAGTTGCTTACCACACTTACAATTGCTATAAGTTTTGATTCCATTTTTTTAAGATTTGCAAATGTGGTGCCTTCAAACTAAAAACAAAAGCACCAAGCACCGAAGCCAAAAATTTTCGCGATTTGAATACCCACTAAATTTGGTGCGAAAAGCATGAAGTTGGCAACAGTGAATGTAAAAAAAGTATTGTATGACGTCAGCGATTGGGTGGATGCTGTCAAATCGACGAAGAGAGGGTTAGCGGTCCGCGAATGGCGCGACCTTTATTTTCTGGATCGTGGTACATACATATGTATGTATACGTATATTTTCATTTGCTTATTTGAAATTTATTTAGCACTTAAATCATTTCGAGAGAGTGTACATAGCAAATGCTAGCAAACGCCAATAAACCGCATTGACGGACGAATTGAGAAAGCGGTTGTACCTTTAAATGTTGTCATGCGGCAGAGCGTCAACCATCAATGATAATCTGCTCCGTCCATTTTGAAAGTGGTATAAGTAATTTCCACGTCCTGTGCTTAAATGGTTGGTTACTTCTAAGCATTTGTAAATCGTTCTACCATCATAACCTAGTGGGAAGAGAGGTAAGCACCTTCACGGTGCTCCTGAACTGAAAATAAATGAAACCTTCTTGCACCTCGAATTTTCTTGTGGACCTTGAATGTTTTGAATGTCTATATCATAAAAAGTTAAAAATCTAAATCCTACACGTTGATCTTTTCTAGAAATTCAAGTATGATTACAAGTTGCATGTAGCTTCAATGCCACACATATAAATGTATACTATTCTAAGTGAGTCAAATAATGAAGATTGAACTAAAAGTATGTATGTATTTATACCAGGGTTGTGCACTTACACAAATTTTCACATTTTTTACACCTACATTGTAAATAAAGGACCACCGTGCCTTACGAGATAATTCATATTTTCGTTCAGCTTTTAGTACCAAATTTGTCATCACGACCAATGTTATCCAGGACTCGAAAATAACTCTTAACCGAAAATGCGTATTGTTTTCTCAGATACTTATCATATTGCGCAGTCACATAAAGGTTTCTCTCGCGAAGATATACAAATACGCGCATTATTTTGGTTGCCCTGTGAGATTTATATTTAATTTCAAGAAATAAATCTCCTTCGCTTAGGTTTATATTTTATTTCAAGAAATAAATGTCCTTCACTGAGATTTACCTAGGAGACTTATATATATATATCGTTATCCGAATACCTAATAGATGGTTATATTTATCCGGGTATGCGTATAAATGCTTATCTTTATCCGGGTACACGGATAAATAGTTATCTTTATTTGGGTACCTAAATAGCGAATTACCTTTATACGGGTACACCAATAGTTATTTATTTTTATCCGGGTACCCGGATAGATTGTTATCTTTATCCAAGTATGCGGATAGATGGTTGTCTTCAAACCTCTACGCGGTAGAGGTTTAAGCCGACAGGCTTTGCGACGGCGGCGTGGTCAACTTCAAAACGAATCGGCGGCGGCGACGCCGACGCGTCTGGGAACGCCGATGTTACTGCCCATAATTAGCTAGATTTCAAATATGTAGCCATGAGGGTAGTAATCTTATATTGTCATCTCGTCAGCGTCAGGCATTCGCCATGCCAATTCAGATTAATAATAATAGATTGGCGCTTACACATATGTTAGTGTTTGGCCGAGCTTCTCCTCCGATTTGTGGCGTGCGCCTTGATGTTGTCACACAAAGCGGAGGGACCTATAGTTTTACGCCGACTCCGAACGGCGATTGTATTTTTATGAGAAGCTGTTTTTCATGGCAGAAATACACTCGGAGGTTTGCCATTGCCTGCCGAGGGACGACCGCTGTTAAGAAAAAACATTTTTCTCTATTTTTTGTGATGTTGCTTTGACCAGGGTTTCAACCCAGGCGTTGCGGAGTGGAAGCGCGCACTGCTTACCACTACACCACAGCGGCCGAAATCAGATTCTAATTCTATTTAATTCATTCTTGAATTAGTTTTATTTTTAAATCTGTGGTCACAAGCAATAACCGCCTAAGTTGACTTAAGGAAGTATTGAGTTATATATGCTATCGTATTCTGTAACTATTATTCCATGCGTGTGTGAAATCCCCATCTCGCCAGCTAGGCTATTTAGAAAGTTATAGACGAAAATATTTTTGTTTGCCCATAAGGCTAACATTACAATCCAAATGTTTAAAATCTTATTTCTAGAATTCAGGTTTCTCGACTTAGGAGTATTTTATCTCGAAAACGGGGCCCACCTGATCTTATAGATTTTTTGATGCCGATTTGAAGTGCGCTTACAAAATTTTTCTAGCACGTCCAGTTTTTGAGAAAAAACTGTTGAAGGTTATTTCATGTTGATATTTTTACCGAAAGTAATATAGTATTTTTATTTTTTTATTTATGCAAAATTTTCAATGAAAACTTGCAACCTTCGAAACAGCTGATCACTTCCACAGTTACCGCTGGTGGTTCATTTGGCAATTTATTTCCTGCTTGGTAGATTTTCCCCCGGTTTGGCATTTTATACAATTACATAGTTTTGGATAAGAAACCCGTTTTTAAAATACAAGTTAATTATATCGGAAAAAATAAGTTTTTTTCTCACAATTATTTGTGATATCACATGGTGACGCATATAAAAATAAGAGAATCTCCTCCAAACTCCCATCATTGACCCAAAAATATTTAATAGATCTAGCTACAAATGTAGCTTTAAAATTATAAAATTTTCATTTCAACAATCAACCTACCAAAACCGACAACTTCAGCAAAAAACATTTCAGCATGCTGCATTTCAATCTATTTTGGTATATTTAAAGGGAAACTATGGTACCAACGAAAAATGTCATACGGTAACTATAGTCAGCACACACTAAAGTAAAAACAAAGTGGAGATTAATAGTAAATTAACGAAAAATGAACTCAGAAACGTTGTGCATAATAAATTTACTCACTTTTTCGTTGTATACTAGCATTGATAATACAATTTGCAATAAATAACTCAAAAAGGCCTTATTTTACTTTGCTTACTTACAAATATGTATTTGTGATCAGCTGATTTTCTTACTTGCAAGTTTTCGCTGGTCAAAATTTTTCCAGCAGAAATTCGCAGCTCTCTTTATCATATTTTGCTCTCTTAATTTCCCCTAGTTTGCAAGTTTTTTGGATACGAGAACGCAAAACCAGTAAAAGTTTTCTAAAACTTCTGATAGTTTTGGGTACGAGTACACCCCTATGAGATACAAAAACCTGCTGAACTGTCAAAAGGTAATCATAAGCCATTTGAAGATATTGACTCATACCTCCTCTAATACAAAATATTTGAACAGATTGATTCAAGAAATTATGTAACTTTTCCTTAGAACTTTCTGTTTGGTTTACATTCGCGACGCTATGAGTACAGTCATTTAAATCTTCTTCAAAAAAAGGATCAGGCTGCAATTTTAAAAGTGCAGTTTCAAGCTTTTTGTTAGTTGTAGTCAAAATGGCGTTTTACAAAAATCATACTTCAAATTCATAAATTAGTTCTTGCTATTAATTCGATGTTTGAAATTTTTCGGGATCCCGGGACTAATGCAAGCAAATGCCGGGTTTTTCGGAACGTCGAGTCAATGCGGTGCTCAGTTATGCAAAACAGGAGTATTGATTGAGTATGCCATCGAAAATTGTTAATCTGACGTTTTTTTTTCTTTGAGGTCTATTATTTTTGAACGCTGTTGGACAAGCCGCAGGGAGCGGAAAATGTTATTTACTATAGTCAGGAGCTGGGGGTCGCCGCCAATAACCAATTTTAGGGCCTCAATCATTCATTACCGCTGATATTAATGTCAGCCTTTAAATCCAGCGGAGAACCTCTCTGCCAAAAGGTGGTACTTTGGACAATTGAGAACTAAAATCATCTCCCGTCGGACAAAAACGAAACTCTAAAAGTCACTTCCATATGCTGTGACGATATCCAAGTATTTGAAAGAAAAATTTACGGGCATTTATGCACTATCGACGCAGAATGATAGAATACAAGATTGCGCCGATTGCAGCAGAATTCGTGAGAGTAATTTTGGCGTGACGTCACCGTAGAGTTGACAACTGAGAGCGGCAAATAAAACTGCTGTCTAGTGATGTGCTGAATTGTCGGTACCCAATACTTAAAAAAGGTTTTGGTACCCAATACTTCCTTATCGGTACCCGATACTGATTCTTTACATTAAACCTTCGCCATTATATGCATTTCAAGTTTAGAAAAAACTTTCATTACTGATTTATATGATATTGGCTAAAACACTTGAACTTATCGCAACAGAGAAATATTATTTTATCAGTTTTAACCCTAGTCGATCCAAGGTTCAATAAAAATACTTTGACGGATGAAGAAGCCTTTCAGGGGGGGGGCAGATTCTGTAACCAGTTAGCGACAAGTTTCGGATCGATATCACTCTTGTTGGCGTAAAAATATTTCATATCATACGTCAACTAAACCGATACCGATTCGAAAAATGTCGCTAACTGGTTACAGAATCTGTCGCTAACTGGTTAGAGAATCTGCCTACAAAAATGATATCGCCTGATTCAGCTGGAACAAAAATGCTTCAAACAAGTAAGAGTTTCTCTGTATTATGGACGACATATATACATCTTTCTTTTGAATCAGTATTAAAAGCTCTATTGGCTCCTACATTCGGGTTTTGATAGGCGAGTCTCCCCTGAACCGTTTTTTCCATATTTTTGGCCTATGTGCGCTTTTATTCGAAACCTAAATGTTTCGGTACCGAGTATCGAGAGTATTGGATACTTAAAGGTATTGACTCAGCACATCACTACTGCTGTCATCTCGACTGTGACGTCAGCAAAACAGCTGATTGTGTCAAATTCACTGGGAGCCGATTAGCGGTATTGCCATCGGCGCCACCTTCTGTATTCTCTCCACCGTGCTATCGACGGGGAATACCGCAAGAAATATTGCATCGAATTAAATTACAGCGGCTTCGCTGGCTTGGTCATGTCGTACGAATGGACAGAAATTCTCCAGCTCTGAAAGTATACAATGCGGGCCGCTATGCTGGTAACATAGGAAGAGGAAGGCCTCTTTTGCGATTGAAAGCCCAGGTGGAGAAGGACTTGGCATTTCCGATTGGTGTTCGTTGGCACAGAAGAAAAACGGTTGGCACTTAAGCGGTTACAGCGCTAAATAGCTAGTAAAAGGATGGCTAATTTATAAGTCATGCATGGGTGGTAGCCAGGTAGGGGGCAAAACTTTCAAGTTTTCTCTATATATATAAACAAAATAGTACCCCGAAATGCTATCTTGGTAGTACATGCCCCTAAAATATCTTCTTTCATTATGTCTGAAGTTTTTTCATAAAGACAAGAAGAGATCTCTTTGGGAATTTCTTCGCTTTTTATCTATCACGACACTATTTCTAGGAACGATTCATTGTTTCAATCTTTTAACTGAAAGACAATTCGAAATTAACTCTATCATCTTTGGTAAAAGATAGCTCATATTCTAGTTCTGCAAAATAGTAATGTTTTAATTAACACCGATCGAGCAAAGGAGAAGATTAAGTAGGCATTTCCGCATTCTTCTCAGAGAAAGAGTAGAATAACCCTCATTATTAAAATATGTTATTATTTTATATTTGGGTAATAGATTGATTGTCGGCCGCTGTGGTGTAGTGGTAAACAGTGCGCGCTTTCACTCATCAGCACCTGGGTTCAAGCCACATCGCAAAATATATAGAAAAAGGTTTTTTCTTAACAGCGGTCGTCCCTCGGCAGGCAATGGCAAACCTCCAAGTGTATTTCTGCCATGAAAAACAGCTTCTCATAAAAATACAATCGCCGTTCGGAGTCGGCGTAAAACTATAGGTCCCTCCGCTTTGTGTGACAACATCAAGGCGCACACCACAAGTCGGAGGAGAAGCTCGGCCAAACACTAACATATGTGTAAGCGCCAATCTATTATTATTATTATAATAGATTGATTGGCGCTTACGCGTATGTTAGTGTTTGTCCGAGCTTCTAGTAGTATATGCGCTCGGGTATAAAAATATTTATATAATTTTTACGTACATACACGTGTCGAAAAAATTTTAGTCGCACCAAGTATTTTTATTATGTTACTTAATTTGAGTTATTTTTTTTTTATAAAAATATAGTTCATTCTTTAACAAATACCGTATAAATCCAAGTTGGAAACTTTGTGCAATATTTGAAATAAAATTCAACCAACTTTCGTAAAAATTTCGAGCTTTTTAATTCGGTTTTCTAGAAAGATTTTGATTATGCCGTTTGTAGCCCATTGAATTCTTTTATAATAAAGATCAAGTTTCAAGTCAGCGCACAGCGCAATAGCGCGGTGTGCTGATTTGAACACGGCTCAATCTGAGGGTCACCACAGTACCCGTCGTCATAGAGTGTAACACCATACCGCGGTGTCATGTTTATTATTTCTTTAATTTTGGGCGCTGAGCAACGCTTGTACCGCCAACCGAATTTAATTGCTAGGAATGTATGTAGTCATCATTCTTGAGTAAAATCTTTAAATTTGCCAAGATACATAAGTTTCACCACTCAAAAGCAAAAACAAAGTAGGTGTCATTTTTCAAAGAATCAAGGCGAATTGTGTGTGTGTCTCATGTGTTTCTGGTGTTAATGGCGCTAGCGCTTTTCATTTATTGGTGTTGGCGCGGCAACTCCGGCTACGGTGTTAGCGCAATTGCGCGGCGAAGTGCAGTGTTACCCATGCCTAGTAGGCATGTGGTCTTTTTCTTCTTCTTTATTGGCGCTGTAACCGCCTAAGCGATTTTGGCCGAGTCCAAAACAGCACGCCAGTCGTTTCTCTTCTGTGCTAACTGACGCCAATTGGAAATGCCAAGTGAAGACAAGTCCTGCTCCACCTGGTCTTTCCAACGCAGAGGAGGCCTTCCTCTTCCTCTGCTACCAGCAACGCGGCCCGCGTTTAATATTTTCAGAGCAGGAGCGTTTCTGTCCATTCGAACGACATGGCCAAACCAGCGGAGCCGCTGAATTTTAATTCGCTGCACTATGTCACCAACGCGTAAAGGTCCGTAAATCTTTCGCAGAATCTTTCTCTCGAAAACTCGAAGAGCCGCCTCATCAGATGCTTTCATTGTCCATGATTATTTACTAACGAGGGGTCACGTTTTTTTCATTATATCTCATGTTAAAGTATGTCGATGTCCTTGCCCCTAAGAGAAACATTTTTTTTTTGTTCCAAAGTTTATTGACCTCAAGTACCACGTTCTAGTACTTACTCACCAGAACTCAATTCCTACTGCCCTAAACTTTTAGTACAACTATTAAAAAAAAAAATGTTGTTGCTGAATGTAGGCGTCACCGAAAAAATGTAAAATGGCGACCCCAAGGTACGGCCAAAAAAAACAATTTTTTTTCTCAAAATTACCTCGCAAAAATACGTAGACTCAAGGATGAACTTTTTTTGTTTGCTTGCAAGGTGGTACGGTCTAGTTCTGCACACCCAAAAGTAAACGGCAATATTTTCTTGCATTCGATAACCTTTTTTTCTTGATTTGGAAACAAATCAAAAATCAATGCGTCAACCTGAGTGATTAAGATTCCGTTTACTACTCAATACCGACTCGATACATCAGCCCTTGCGATAATATGGCTGCTCTTTCCCACATAACCGGATCGACTTAGATCTATTTATATCTCCTCAAGGACTGTCTCAAAACAAAAAAGGACTTTCAGCAATAAGCTGATATCTCTGCATTTCTTCTATAAACAGTTGGTATCTAGTACCGAGTGTATTGGATACTTTTGAAATGGGGGCGGAATGATTCCAACTCTGGAGAAAAGACCTAGTCGCATATGCAGATAACGATCGACCGCTTATAGCGACGTAAGCACAACCGTAAACCGTTTAATACGACTCCACTTTAAGCAACCAACCGCTTTAAGCGACGTAATTTATGAATAAATTGTCCGGTTAGAACGATGAAAGTTTTAAAAATTCACAGAACATGTTGTTACATGTTAAGCAATGACTGAACATCGAAGGTAGGGATGAAACGATACGAGTAAATACATGTACATACTAGATACTTTTCGTTCGATACCAAGTAATTTTGGTATCGATACTTTTGAACCAAGTACTGAGTAGGTATCAAAAAAATAGTACTCGCATCGAAATCCGATACTCAAGAAAAATTTCCCTCGGAATTTTTTCCGCCACTGTTATTCCTAATATGAATGACCGTGTCCCAGCGAAAACCGCGAGAAGGCGCCAAAGTCGTATACACGGCCCAACTGTTCGAATGATGTAGTGGATGAATGTTCACTACAGACGTTTAAACGCGATGTAAAATTCACTGAGTAACTCTATTATTTTTTGCCCTGAAAACATTAGAGAACATTCTGTCATTGAAAAAAAAAATCACAAAGACGGGACAGAGTAGTGCGCAAAGAGATTAAAAAAGTAATCAAAGTTTTTTTGGAAAAAACTAAAATATTCAACGTAACCCGGCTGCTAGAAAATTATTCGGTTTTAAATGTACATAAATATATACATATACATATCGTCACTGAAATGCAAAAAGTTATAACTTATAAAAATTCAAAACTCACTTTTTGATTGATATGATGGATTTCTTCGAATTACAACTCCCAACATCCTTTTATAAAAAAAAAATAAAATTATTAGTCACGACTTTTCCATTTCAGTGACGTGTTGTTACGTCTTTTTGCATTTCGGATGACGAAATGTATGTTGCTGAATTACTTTTTCAAATTTTTTTAGTGACCTTTTAATTCTATACTCTTCATACTTCCAAATGTATGTGAAATTATCCAAGAGTGCCAATTCTCGCTCTATGAAATGGCGAAGTGAAAATAAAAAATTTCAATTTAGTGAAAATTCAATTTTTCACTTTTAGATTTCCTTTTATAGTTTTAAGCAATTCTCAATCATTAAAGGTCTTTCCATAAACATCAGGCAAGTATTTATTTGGTAAAGTATTCAGAGTAAAAGATAATAATAGTCTTTAGATTCAGTTTTTGAGAAAAACGTCCAACCTTTAATTTTCACAACTACAAAACAAATAAGCAACTGGCTGAGTCAGTGGGATCGTCGGTTCGAATCCTACTGAAAGAAGTCTGATGAGGAAATGTGGTAATTTCCGAAATAGCTATCACTTCTACCATTTTTTCAAATTATTGTTGCTTTTCCACAATAAATTTTCATTAAAAAA
>NW_023458556.1:69754723-69800362 GCF_013731165.1 Rhagoletis pomonella
AGGTCGCATTTATGATTGAAGCATTAGGGCTGGTTTCGACGGCAACAATACTATTGCATTGTATTTGCACGTATACATAGGAACAAAAGTTGAAATTATCTCATTAATACTGGCACACGTATGAACGCAATTTCGATACCTTTTCTCTAAATGTACTAGATACTATTTACATACATATGTACATAAATATGTAGGTACTTATTTGTACATGTAGCCAGCTCAAAAATTTTACCATTGGCGAAAACCTCAGAAACCATTTTTCAATTTAAAAAGTGGCAAGGAAACCACAGGTTCTTCTCGATAAACTATCTGCTATTTATCGGCAATACAGAGTTGCATATAATTGAGGTTCTAGTACGGATTAATCGCCATTCCACTAGGCGTGCTCATAAGAACCTTTACAACCAGACAGTAACAATTATCCTTATAAAGCAATGTACACCCTTTCGCACACTAACCCTAACGTTCATAAAATCGTTTGGCAGCTGTGTAAGCGCAAGAAAGTCACTCCGCCACACTTTGGTGGTCACATTTTAACCCTTATCCAGTGGCACTCGAGCTACTGAGTACCGTGGCAAGATAAGCGCTAGAGATGGGCCTGATTTCAAAATGGCTGGGATGGACGTTATCGGGAAGGTCTTTAAAAAATTTGCGGGCGGGACGGGATCAAAATCCTTTCCCGATACTCCCTTAAAAACGTTTTATGAAATAAGCACTTTTTTATGTTATATTGACAATGAAAACAAACAGCAAAGCAAAAACCAATAATCGCAAGATTCCAGATTTTTTATTTTTTTTAATTAGTTTGAAAGACATGAAAATTAATCTTAGTGATTGATTTCGGGATCCATGGGACCCGCGGTGCAATTCGGAAAAACATTGGGATGGGCGGGTTCGGAACATAAAAATTTAATTTCGGGATGGGCGGGAGCGGGATTGAAATGTTTGTCCGGTGCCCATCTCTAGTAAGCACATAATGATGGAAGGGCAAGCTGGTTGTTAGAGCAAGTAAAACCTACAATTTGATTATCGCAATGTGAATTGTGGCATTTGTTGCTTGTTCCAAGACTCAACTGGTGTGTCTGATGGCAGTTAATTGCCCTTTCGTTTCACTTGTGCCACTGGACAGTTGGCGTCCTTGGTCATCCACAAGACATTTTTACAAGCACACACTTACGCCTATTTGCTTATGCATTTGTCAACAACATGCAGTTTAATGGCCAATTTCTCACTTTAAATGGTGTCCATTCTTCTGGACTACACAACAAGTGCGCCTAAAGACCACGACAATTGTGGCAAGTGTACTAAATTTTTTGAATACCTATGTACATACATATATGCATATGCACGAATATACTATGTATGTAAATGCATGAATATGTTTGTATGCATGTATGTCAAAAAAGTGCGTTTCATTTTTCTAAGCAAATGTTGGCTGCAACATTTGAAAAACGACTAGAAATTGTCATTTGGCCTACAATTACGCAATGAAGAAGGACATACTGCAGTGGTTACGAACAGTGGCCACGAATTGTAAATTTTCAACTCATATACTCGTACATACTTTGAAACCTTACTTAACATTCTTAAGTAATGATATTTTATATTGCATTTTCATTTAAGTTTTTATGTGACAGCTGACAGCTGAATCTGTAGCCGTTTAGTGGTATTTCTAGTGGTTTGTCGCCTTAAAGAAAAATCTTGCCATACAAATATTATATCTGGATAGATATTATATTGGATTCCGCAATAAAATTTTACTTTTTGCAAAAACCCGATATTTAACACCTTACCAAATATATCTATACTATAATAAAACTGTAGATTATTTGCCTGTTTGAACTCACTAATCTCCGGAACTACTTAATGGATTTTCATGGGGATTTAACTGGTATGTAGGGAGTGACCTCGGACGTAACCTAGGGTATAAAAAATGAGATCTGACAAGGGGGCGTGACATTTTTAATCAGCTATAACTTCGAAACCACAAGTCACCTGACTTTGAAATTTGGTGTGTTGGCATACATATCTATGGTAGATGCTTACTGTAAAGGTGCTTTTGTAAAAGGGACGTGGCACAACCTATAGGTGTGAAATATTTAATCAGCCATAACTTCGGAGTCATATGTCACATGAATTTGAAATTTAGTATGAAGACATGTTCATGGTAGGCGCTTATATTAAGGTATATATGAATGAGTTTGTCCAAGGGGCGTGGCACATTCCATAGGCGTGAAATTTTTAATCAGCAATAACTTCGGAACCGTATATCACATTAATTTAAGATGTGGTGTGAAGACAGATTTTGTCTGTTGGAACTCACTAATCTCCGGAACTTCTGAATGGATTTTCATGGAGCTTTAACTGGTATATAGAGAGTGACGTCGGACGTAACCTACGGTATAAAAAGATTCTAGAAGAAGATTTCGCAATCCCGGCAAACCTTGCAATACTTGCAGATATCTCACAGGTGGAAATAAGAGCTCATAGCATCGAAGGAGATTAGTACTTAACTTAAATGTTATTTCTGCGCTATTATTATTGGTCCTTTCAACCTAAACTAATAATTTTTACATTACAAACCGTTTTCGCATAGCAACACTATTTTTGTAGGGGGGGTGAAATAACACAAACGGCAATAACGCAAATTTGTGTTATTTTCCAATTGAATGTGAAATAACACAAATTTGCTTTATTTCATTTCTCGTTGAGCAATAAGACCAACTTTTATACTTAACAATTTGAGTAACAAAGCAAAATAGTCACCCAGTTACATTTGACAAAAAGTAGACATGAACAAGTTAAATGGACGGATTTGTAAGTATACAATTTTGAAAGTGCCCGGCGTCGCGGCGGTCCGCGTTCATGCGCCGCCCCGCGCCACCCCGCGCCACGCCGCGTTCGACGTCGCGCTCGCGTCCCCCGCCCCTCCCCTCCTTTCGCAATTATGTACTGGTGGTATTATAACCGTTTAGAAAAAGGAAAAATGATCAAATAACACTAGTTCACTTCTGAAACTGCTTTTTAATGTCGTCCAAGTAATGGGAATTATTGTGTATGGTGTTATTGCATGCATCCCACCCATAGTGGAATTTACCAGGTGCCACTGCTTTATTTGAAAATTTGCCTATAAAATGTGACTATAAGGCAGTCGAATGCCAGAAAATAAAGCGAGAAAGCCGTTTTATTACTTCATCTGTTTATTGCGACATGGTTCCATGCAAACATTTGAAGGTTTTCCAGCAATGTTTTTAACATATATTAAAAAGCATGCAGAAAAAATTCATACAAAAGCGCTATGTCCAATATGCGGAGCAGTTTTTAAAGACGATGCTTTTCCTATATTTTGTTAGACTTTTCATAAGTAAAAATATTTTGTGAATATTACTTTCTTCATATGAATTATATCACATTTTTTGTTTAATTCAAGGCCTATCAAACAGGTTTAGAGCATTTGAGCAAAAACAACATTTGCCTGTATTTTGTTGTTGCTTCTGGTATCGAAGTTGCCAAAAACTGTTCTGAATTTTTTCTTCTACATCAAAGCGTGCCATGCGAAATACAAAAAAGGTAAAAAATTTAAATTGAAAAAATGAAAATTGTTGCAACTTTCTTTCTTAGTAAATTGGTTCGCTTCTCGAAGCATTGATCCACCATCCTGTGCCAGGCCCAGTAATCAGCGGTTGTGCTGCTGAGTTGGGCGAGCTTTCCAAAAGCTGCTATTTAATCGCTGGTTATGTATGGAAAATGTTTCACATGCAAATAGATTTTAACAATTTAGAATTTTTGTGATTGGCCATTTTTGTATTGGTCAACGCAAAAGTTCTTATAAGGCGTCGCGAAGCAAGCCAGGCATTTGCTAGTCTTAACATAAGTTTTCGAAAACAAATTACAAAAATTTGTTGATTCTCACAAAAAAAAACCATCTCGTTATAAAAAGATATTTTAAAAATAGTTCCTGAAAAACGCTCATTTTTTGAACCACTTTTTTTGCAGAGAATCAAACGAGGATTACGATGGTATAATTTTAAATACCTAATTTACTGGTCTTCACTATCCAAATCAACTTCACAAAGTTCAACTGTTAATAGCTTTAGGAGAATCTTGACATCTTATATATAGAAATGTAAAGTCCGTTTCTTATCTTTAAAATGACGTTAAGATGAAGTCTCTACGATCAGCAGAACCCGAGATATAACGATTCGAAGAAGTACATGATTAGTCAGAATCACGAAAAAATGCAAACTTTGACAGATCATATCTCCGAAGAAAAAAAGAAGAAAAAAATTCCTCGAAGACGTGTTAGCTTATTTCATGTATAGAACCCACAATTTTTTTACGAAATCCGTCGACTTAAGAAAGAATGGCTCATATAGTGGTTGTGACGATAACGAAAACTTTAACCTATAGTCAATTCCAACTTTTCCCACTTCTACTTTTGTCCCGCGATTACCTCGCTAGTTTTTCCCTACTTTTTTCTTTATGCGGAAAGGGTCCTCGATAGTGAAATTCCTTCCTCGGAGCTAAGTAAGATAAACTGGGGCAGATTCGTCTTTGAGGCACATTCGTCAAAGCCGTTTTTGGTATTAAGGAACATTAGTATCTGAACAGTTTCAATTATGATTGTGCCTTTTATATTTATTTATTTATTCATTAACTTGTTGAGTACAGTAAAACGCGGGGTCTTTTCAGTGTACAAATAATCAAAAAAAAAATACAAAATTAACTTCAACTAAAATCTAATTAAATAAAGTACAGAAAAATATAGTAATGGTAACAAAAATTATTAGTTTTAAGTAATAGTTATGAATAACAGAAAAACATATATATATACTAGATAAAGAAAATATTTCAGAAGAAAATATTTAGGAAAGGTGGAAGGATTTTACTTAAAAATATTTGTAACTGCCGCTTTGAAGCATCCAAACATTGTTATACATTTAATTGAGGTTGGTAATGAGTCCCAGATTCTGACAACACTAACAAATAACAATCTAGACGCTGTTAAAGTTTTATATCTAGGTACAATAATATTATGGGTGCGAGACGATTGAACTAGGTTGAGTTTTCGGTAAAGATAGCATGGTTGGCGGTTTCTAGTTAACTTAAACAAAAATAAGATGTTACGAATCTTCAGATAGCTCTCCAAGTTCGAGCCTAAGATGGTTTTTGTGAACTCTGAAATGTGGTCATACTTCCTTTTACCGTAAATAAATCTGGCTGCATTATTTAAAGCCAAATTTAATTTGTTCTTGGATATACTGTCCAGATTACAATAAACCAATTCGGTATACGAAATGTTGGGGACAATAAGAGACAGTACCAATTTAAGTTTAAGTTAGTTGGTAGGCAGTCACACGTTTGTCATAAACTCCTTAGAATCAAATATATCTTGGATATGCAATGGCTAGTGGGATCTGTGCAAGTTAAATGTGTATTCATTTTAAAACCAAGATTCGTTACAACGGATTGGAAACTCAACTCCGTATTGCCCAGCATTAATGGCGGCAAACTACTCAAATCAAAATAATCAAGCGATATAGGTAGTACCTGCGTTTTGGCAGCGTTTAAACTGAGACCGTTCATTTTGGCCCACTTTTCTATTCTACCAAGATCATCATTTAACCTAAAAACTAAATCTTCTCCTAGGCCGATGGGACGTGAGAATTAAATCTGTGTGTCATCAGCATATAAATGAATACAAGAGCTTTGGCAACAATAAACAATATCATTTATGAAAACACTAAAAAGAATGGGACCTAGAATCAAGCCTTGAGGTACTCCAGAAGTGATTTTTCTGCGACAAGAAAAGATGTCTACGCATTGGACTTGTTGGTATCTGTTTGAGAGATAGTTGTTCATTAATTTGAGTAACGTTGAATTAAAACCAAAATAATGTTGCAGCTTTAACAGAAGAATGTCATGTCTTACCATATCAAAAGCTTTAGAAAAATCTTAGAGCACTAAAATAGTAAATAACTTATTATCAAATTCAGGACGAATGTCTTCCATAACTTTTAACAAGGCAGGAGAACAACTGTGGATCGAAAACCAGATTGGAACTCGCTCAAGAGACTGTACTTACCAAGGTGGTGAATTATTCGGGTGGAAATTAATTTTTTGAAAACTTTCGCTAGAGCTGGTAAAATGTTAATGTGTCTAAAGTCCTTTGTAGAGTCAACTGAGTTGTTTTTAGGGATCGGAATAATATTCGAAATCTTCCATTGTTTGGAAAAGGTTGAGGAGGTTAAGGCAAAATAGAAAATATGTGTAAGAGTGGGCAGCACAGAAGGCAGAATTTGTTTTAGAAAGCATAGATGGGCTCCATCTACGCCGGTGGAATTTGATTTATTACAAAAACGCATTTTGCGACATCATCTTCCGTAGCTACATCGAATGAAAATTAGTGTGCCGGCTTATAATTTAAACTTTCATTAGTAGTAAAAGGATAGTGATCTAAAAAGGCAGTGCCAGTAATGAAATAAGTATTCATTTCATCGGCATCAATCGTACACGTTTTCGCGTCTTTAAAACAGACTCCTAATGTTTTTAGATTTTTCCACAATGCTTTAGGGGACAAGTCAGTGTTGAGCACGGTTTCCAAGTAGTTCTTCTTGTTATTACGTACTGCCTTAGCCAGTTTATTTCGGAGATTTTTATAAGTATTCCAGCACTCAATTGTAGGATTTCGTTTCCAATACTTATAAGCCCGAGATCGATCTTTAATAAGATTTAGGATGGCATTCGTGAGCCAGGGCTTTTTATACATATTTATTTGTGCACTTCTTACTGGAACGTGTTTTTCAAACAGATATTTCGCTAGCAAAGTGAAGTGAGTTAATTTTTCATCAATATTAGAAAAGAACCAGCAGCGATTCCAGTCTAGTGAGATACTATCGTCAGTTAATGCAGCTACATTGATATTTTTAAAGTCCATAACCGTTAACTGGCTAATTGGATCCTTTTTAAGGAATTCAATGTCAAGAGAAATAAATATTAGCTCGTGATCAGAAACTCCGGCTATGGGAAACTGGTCTACATGATTTATTCCGCTAGCAACACTTACACCAAAAAGATCTAACATGCTAGGCTTACAGTGTGGTGCAGAGCGAGTTGCATATTTGTTCGCTATAGTAATGCCACAGCCATTGAAGCTATTCAGCAAGAACTTACACCTAGCATTTTCAACGAGGAGATCCACATTAAAGTCACCACAAGTGAGGACATTCACATAGCCCAAGGACAGTTCTGATATTTTAGTGAAAAGCGGCGAAATATTAGATTTATGGTGATTATAAGTACAGACAACCAGACACCTGGCACGAAAGTGAAAAAATCAGCATGTGTTTAAAGAAGTTTCAGCAGGCTGATGTAATTTTGACAAGTAAAGCTAATTTTAAATGCACTTCAAAGCGGCAAAGTTATCCGAAAATATTTTTTTAATGTGACTTCGGCGTACATAAATATTTATAGTTATTTAAATTTGGGCACATTCAGCACGGTAGGGCAAACTGGGGCGGACATGACTTTTAACATTCAGTACCTTCGGCGAGCCGCAGAATCTCTTTGGATTTTTGTGAAACCAGAAGTACCATATATTTCTGTTGAATTAAGAAGCGAAAATGAAATGAAGTTACCTAATCCGACACATCCAGCTTTCACATCGGCATGCCAGATATGTGGTCCACATAAATATTTTTTGTTAATTTCAGCGACTACTACATTAAATAAATTTACTTAAAAGCAATGAGAATTTATGGCACTTTTTTCAAGTCTGCCGAAAGTGCTCCTTGAAAAGATGAAACTGCCCCTGCTATGGGGCTCATTCAGCAGAATGGCATTTTGAAACAAAAAAAAAAAAGTATGTTTCCTTAAGTATAAAACGAAACTCTATACATATTTTATAAACCAATAACCACTGATTAGGGCAAAATATCAAAGTTTAAATTTCTGAATTACAGAACTTGGAAAAAGGTGACGAATCTCCCCAATTTACCCTACCGAGATTTCCTGAATTATATGTCCTCAAATTTCAGAGCCCTCGGGAGATACTTTGAAGGACTATGTATGAAACTAGACAATAATACTCTCTACTCATCTTCGGCGAGAATGTATGGCTCCTTAACACACTTTACCACAGAGCTTCTTAAAGTGTGTTCCGCGGAACCCAAGGGACGGCGGTCGGTTTGAGTTGCACACAGAAAGAAAAGTTCTATAAACAGCTTGACCCAGGCGCAATTATATATTTTCAAGTATACATATGTATGTTCTCGTAGTTGGTATGATTGCCATACTGAGTGCCATACCTACATAAGAGCGTTGAGCTTGCGCGTGCTAGTTTTTTTTCTCCCAGTCGAAGTCGTTTTTTTTCAGAGTCGTAGAGAGATGCTTGGTGTTCTTTTTTTAATTAAATTAATGAACGGGATGGTCAGTAGTCCCTTTTTCCTGAGTGAGATAAATTTTTGTATTCCTACAAGACCCACGAGATATTTTAAACCTATTGTGTTGAGTATTTGTAAATCAAACTTTGAAATGCATGATGCTTTTCGGTGTTTATGCCAAGATTTTAACAAGCATTATGATTGCTTCGACACATCTGAATCGCTTTTTGTAATAAAGAAAACTTTGCTCAACAAGTTAACTAAATAAACTAATACCTGTAACCGTGAACGAAAAAGTTACACAATATCTATGACTGCTTAGTACAATTGTAACGGCTTCGTATATTTTCCCGACCGCGTAGGACAATACGAGCAGGGATCGGAAACTCGGCCTTTCCGACCACGCCCAACAGTTCGTCTATAGCGCGGAGCGGAAACTAGGACTTTCCGCCTGCCTGACATACAAAGTAATGACTACGGGAACATGGATCAGGAAGCACGGCCTTTCCGACCATGATTAACGGCCTGTAAACAGCGCGGAGCGGAAACTAGGTCTTTCCGCCCGCCGCACACAAAAGTAGACTGGAGACTAGGCCTCGCCAGCTACTCAAATTGCTATTGTATATCATTATTATCTTTACAAGTTAATATGTATAATTAGTTCACTCTGTAATGTATCATACATACTTAAATATCTAAATCTTTTTATCTCAATTGTCTGTAAGAAAACATTTTTCTGTAGACTAAATAAATAAATAAACGGTATGTGTTGTTGGCCGCTGTAGCCAAAGGGTTACATACAACTTTCTATAAGGAACGCGACGAATTTCCAAATGAAATGTGAAATGTCATAACTGGACACTTGGTAAATCACCTGAAATCTATTATTTTTCGGATGGTAGTAGTAATATCGGTTTGTTACAAAATCCATTTACGAAGCATTCATATATCTCCAGAGTACTTCGACCTTGTAACAACACACATTTAAATCTGTGTCTCTGAAAGAGTTTTGAGTTAGTGTTAAGAGTATATACCATGAAGTCGCTAAAAACGCCATCTTAACTTTGCTTCCTTCTGTCACAACGTACTCTGTCAACAAGGGATTCAGCTTACAATTTTACACAAAACAGATTCAGGTCGAAATTGGATGCTACCCCAGAAATGCGCATACAGCTTTCAACATTATATCGAACTATTTTATACAATAATTACTAACAGTGAAACAATTTCATTCTTCACATTAAAATTTAAAGTATGTATACTATTTCTAGTAAAAGTTTTTATTCATATTTAAATTGCTCTGCCTTTGATTTTTAGTAATTTGATGTGGGGTTCCATAAAATGAAATGTGGTTGGTAAGGGTTCCATCATCTTAAAAGTTTAAGAACCCCTGCTTTACCATATTCTTTTTCTTATATTTTTAAGTTATTTGTTTGATTGAAATTGAAAAACCATCAAAATTTCAGCAACTGAAAGTTCTACACAGTTCGCAGTTATTCGCAAACAAGAGCCAATCTGAAAAAAACGGAGGGCATATCGGGACTCACCGATGTAAATATGTCATAAAAATATTAATGCCGCTCTAAGTGTAACAGTCTTTTTTCTCATATAAACGCCTAATTTTCATATATCTTCATATATAAAACTAGAGAACGGATTTTCCGATTTAAGTAGACTTTTTAGTTGTGTTTGCCTTTGCCCAAGGAAAAATGTTACGGAGACAAAACTCGGATAGGTAGTGCTGGTAGAGTTATTACTAAAAATCGTATTTATAGTCCGATTTCGAACATATTTATATATGTATTGGTAAGGGGAAGGAAAATATCTTTGCGAAAAATTTATCAGCAAGGGAGCGCCTTGCTCGATATATAAAGCGGGCGTGACACCTCCCATAAAAGCTGAAATTTTCATATTGCATATCTCATGGTAAAGTACTAAAACTTAGTATTGGTAAATACTAAGTCAATCCTATACTCAAGAAAGAAAATGGAAAAGGGGGATGTGGCATCACCCATATAAATTAAATTTTTCATATTGGACATCTCTGGAAGTGTCCATGGTGGAGTACTCGAACAAGGTATGGAGATATATGTATGAAAGCAATGAAAGCATACTAATGCAGAAAAGTGGGACTATTTAAAAAGGGGGGCGTTGTGTGTGTTTGAGGTGGTAACTGGATAGTTTCAGCTCACAATTTGACTCACCAGGTGGAGCTGGAGTCGAGTTATTCCTAAACATTTTATTTATGATTCGATTTGGCTTATTTTCGAAATATGCATTTGAATCGTAAAGGGATATATTGCTATGAAAAAATTTACCCGCCAGGTGCTCAGGAATCAAGTTATTCGGGATATGTATTGGCACTGGTAAGGGCAATACTTGGCAAAAAAAGAGCCGCCAGGTAGCGCTGGAGTAGAGTTATTACTAAAAATCGTTAAGCGAGAAAAAGTGTCGTGAATGTCCGATTACGTTAAACTGCTGCACCATTGAGTATGTCGAACTCCCGACTGGCCCAATGGATGTGATTTGCCAATATTACTATGCGTAAAGCTTCATTGGGAGACGCCGTGATTGAATTTCCAGGGGTTAATCTCAAATGACTTCCATTAAATAAATCACCAGAACCATAAGTCTATGTATATTAGATTTCTGTAGAGCAACGATACTTCCCCCTTTTGAAATGGTCACCAGCTACACTATACGCTTTCAAGGACAGACTCAGCCTCGAGTGAAGAGGAAAAAGTCATCGCCAAATCATCAGGAATATTCCAAGAACTTATTCGCGGGCATAACACATTCGTTAGGTTATTTAAGACGGCCTTGAAAGTATGCCTTCTGACGACAACCCAACCACAATATTAGCAGATGAATCGTGAACGTGAATTGTTGACCGAAATGTAAAAAAAAAAATAATTTTGGGCGGGACGAAGTTCGCCGGGTCTACTAGTTAGTTATAACTAAGTTTCGTGTTTTGCTTCGTTACTTAGCAGAAAAACATACCAGATAATGTTTACCGATTTTAATATCCACATGCTCCTCTGTGCGTTGGTGAAAAGATTTACATGATCTTGTGCAAACCTAAAAAAGATATTATGATTGAAGATTGAAATGAACAAACAAAAAAAATTGTAACAAAACTTGTTTTAAAATTTCTCGTTTGATGTAATTTATTTTGACCTAAAGTTAACGTCTTCCAGCCCTGGTGGTCGCCCCCTCCCCCCTGTATCCGCCAATGTTGTAGGTACATCGTGTAGTGACTCCACAATGACCATATGATGCGGTTGTTCCGAAAATAAACTGCCTTTACCAATGATAGCTCAATGCATATGCGCACCTACAGATATACAAATGAACTCGTAAAGTACTGGTATTTATTAAAAGGGTCAGAAATCATACATAGCAGATGTTGCAGCCGTTTTTACTTACACATCCAACCCGCCTTGAAGTATGCAACACAGATGCTTTGCATGATAATGCATTGGTTATTCAAAGGTTTCTTCAACTGTTTCGAATGCGAAATCAACGTATAACTAGCATATCTACGCACTTGCATTACTTTGCTCTATAGCTGAAGGTGCTGCTTACTTGCACTGTAATTTTGTACGGAAATGTAAATCCATTTTGTACAGGAAGCCGATGCAAATGAGCTTTTAGTTTTTTGCCTGTAAATTATCGGATTACTAACTAGTAAAGGTTTTTCATAGAAGCTTTGCCTTCAATGCATTTAGATATGTATGCATGTTTGTTTGCATTAGGTGCAATAAGTGTCTGCATATCGACTGCATTTCCGGTCAATCAGTCATACAGTCACCGCTTGCACAATACATCGCACCCACGCATTGCCGCGTTTGTCTAATTCTATTGACGCTCTCATCCTAATCTAAGCAAACATTTGAATGTGTATATATACATACATATGTGCATTAGACCGCGTTAAAAAAAGTATTAAATAAAAATTCTGCAATGCTACCGCCATCGGACTCAGATTTTAGTATTTGCTATAGTAATGATCCTCCATGAATGTCCCCTCACTACGACAATTCTAAGATCTCGCGCATCGAGTGTTTATTTTTCCCATTGGAATTACACGTCAGAAAATTAGTGATTCTCTTTTGAGATCAATATAATTTTCTAGGATTAATCAAAACGGTCGAGACTATATACATTACAATAATACATTGATGACATGTCATTTAAGTATCATGCATGCTCAGATTCGGAAATTATCCTCTTTAAATCATTTGCCCTGTTTGGATCAAATCTAGTAATTACCAAAATTTTGTTAGGCATTTAAGGAATCTAAGCATGCAAAATACTTAAATGGGATGTAATGAATGTATTATTATATTTTCGAGCGTTTTGAATAATCCTAGAAAATTATATTTAGCTCATTTTCTTACGTGTAATTCCTATGGGAAAAATATGCACTCGATGCTCGAACTCTTAGAATTGTCGTAGAGAGGGGAGATACATGGAGGATGATTACTATAGCTAATACTGAAATCTGAGTCCGGTGGCGGTCGCATTGCAGGATTTTTTTGACGTGGTCTAATGTACATAAATGCATACATACATACATGCACATGAAAATATTTTGATTTTATAGTGCTGCGTTCGTTAATGTAAATTAATTGAGTTTCACGGAAATTTACGTCTGCTTGCTAAAATTTGTTTGTAATTAAATTAGGGACAAACTCGTTACGTTCGATTGCATTATGACTCCTAATTAATATTAGAATTGAAAGTGGTAGGGCCGTTTTTTGTGACAGTGTATGATCCTAGCAAAATTGAAATAAAAATTATGTACACATGTATAGAGCTTATATAAATGTCGTCATTGATGGTAGCGTGAAATCTTTTAAGAAAAGGAGAACAGTATTAACATTCGTGCATACATATGTATGTAAATGTTAAATATTTAATTCAATAAATATTTATTTTTGGTCTAATAAAAGTGGTGACCTAAGAAGAAAAAGTACATACAAACATATTTATATACATATCTACATTGCATAGTAACTTATGGAGATTTGGCTTCTGCCAAAAAAGTTTGCCTTTTGATTACCCTTTCTCTTTTCATGTTCGTTTCTAAGTTAAAGGCAAAGGGTGAGAAAATTGTGTGTTAGTTTCTTAAAATATCACACTCTTGTAAGGCAAAAAAGGCCCATTCCCTGTCCTGTTAAGCTTTGTCAGGGGAGATGGTTGCCCTGAAAATCAGATGGTTGTTCAAAACGACAATGCGTGAGCTATGGTTGAGTGTAACATCAAACACATTTTGCACCGGGGAAGGGCAAAATTTTTTGGAAGAAACGAAATCAAAATTAGATTATGAGAAGTGGAGAATCGTGACAGTAGTATTTTCTATCTTCTGAAACCGGTTTTTCATGGACGATTGTAATTTATCTCAGCATTTTCAGAGGGCGAAAAATGCGGTTTTCTTCGGTCTAGTACGCATTCTTACATAGAAAAGCATATCGTTGGCTTAGTTCGCAAACGTGCTAAGTCCATTTTTTTTTATTTTTCAGGAGGGACAAAAAACCGTCTAACTTTTTTTGTTGTCAATATTTTTCTAATCTGTAAATGCAGTTTTATTCCTTAGTTCGTCTTGTTTTAGTACCAATAATCGGCCAATTTCAAAATAAAGCTGTTGCAGACTTATAGGCTCTTTTAGGACTTACTACATATTCTCTTTAAGATTTTATTCTTTTAATGTGGACTTAGCACATTTTCTATCAACCTTTTTTCCATTATTTTTTATTGTTAAAAGGTTTAATTGTTTACTTTAAATATATTTTATTGTTTTAAAATGAATTATAACCTAATACAGTTTTATTTCATTGCTATTAACAAAAATAACTATTTTAAGTCGTAAATTTATGTACCATTTATAAAAGAAAATAATTAAAAGTAAGTAAAGAGGTAAAGTTTGGGCGAAACCCGGCGCAGGTATCAAATACTGTCGTAAGCAGGGTTTTTTTCCCAATTTCAAACATTTTCGATAATATCCTGAGTTAAACTCAATGAAATAATTGAACCACGTTTATTAGAAATCGCTAAAGTGGCTACCGAAATACACCTTGTAGTCATAAATTGAGTGGTGTCACGCAGTCTTATTTATTGTTAAGAGATTAAGAGATCTGCAATTTACCGGTAGATATACGGGAAGCGAATGTAATTTTGGTCCGATTTGAATAATTTTCAACGAATTGCTTTTCGGTACCAGGTTTATTAAGCGCACAGAGTTTGGTAGAAATTGATAAATCGGTTACCGAGTTACAAATTTGTGGTCATAAGTGGGCGGCGCCATGCCCATTATCCAAAAATGTATCATAATCTAATTTTCTGCTGAGTGGTTATCGCGATCATCGATTTTAAGTGAACTAGATTTTCAACAGATTTCTTAGCTAGACCCTAAAAAAGGCTCGTACCGAGTTTGGTGAATGGGCTACTGAGATGCAGCATTTCATAATAGGTGGGCGGGGTCACGCCCATTTTCCAAAAATTGCACAATAATATTTTTTATAAATAATCTACTTCACATACTAATTTTGAACAATTTGCATCCAATATTTACTGAAATATCGTAGTTTTTGCATCCTTAGAAAATACCTTTATATCGGAAATGGGCGTGGTTACATTCAGATTCGCCCATTTTTAATACCAACCTACCTTGGATTAACGGAAACCTACATACCAAATTTCGTTGAGATATCTCGAGTTATCGTGTACACGGACAGACGTGCATATATATTTTTTTGATTTTTTTCGACTTAGCACATTTGCGTACCAATGCATAACAACAAGTGAAAACGACATTACGGTAATTTTCTTTTTTGGTAATGATGTATTTTCAGTTATGCTATCTTACTGCATCAAAATCTCAATTTACATAAAAAGTGGACTTATCACGTTTGCGAACTAAGCCAACGATATGTAGATTTAACGTAGAATTGTTCTCTTGAATATACCAAAACCCTTCTTGTCTAGTAGATAGCATCTGTTGGCAAGTTGTTTGTGTTGTTCGCTTTATCTTGTCATCATTTAGCGGTAGACCAGTCACTTTTGCCTCCTTCTCTTAGCTGGAAAATTCTGCATACCCTAGCATCATCGTGCTTTTACCTTATATCAAGGCACATTAAACAGGTAGTATCAGTAGAGCAAAAACAACATTTGCGTGTATTTTGTTGTTGCTTCTGGTATCGAAAGTGTCAAAAACTGTTCTGAATTTTTTCTTCTAAATCAAAGCGTGCCATGTGAAATACAAAAAATTATAAAAAATAAAAAATTTAAATTGGAAAAAATAAAAAT
Source organism: Rhagoletis pomonella (assembly GCF_013731165.1). Taxonomy (NCBI): domain Eukaryota; kingdom Metazoa; phylum Arthropoda; class Insecta; order Diptera; family Tephritidae; genus Rhagoletis; species Rhagoletis pomonella. The sequence continues at coordinate 69,770,413 of NW_023458556.1, forward strand.
TGATGCAACTTTCTTTCCTAGTAAATTTGTTTGCTTCTCGAAGCATTGATCCATCCTTTGTAAGGCCCAGTAATCAGCGGTCGTGCTGCTGAGTTGGGCGAACGTTCCAAAAGCTGCTATTCAATCGCTTGTTTTGTATGGAAAAAGGTTTCACATGCAAATGGATTTTAACAATTCAGAATTTTTGTGAGAAAAAATTAAAAATATTTGACATTTTCGAGACCAAATAATTTGAAAATAAATCAAATCAGCTGCTCTACTGATACTACCTGTTCAATGTACCTTGCCTTATATGTTGCCGCATCTATTCAGACTCGCAGTAAGTATGTATTACGATTTATAACACTAGTTTAAGGAGTTCGTGCGAAAGTTAGTTGATTTGCCTGAATCCTTGTTTGATCTCGAACAACTCTAAGAGGTCGCAGCTGAAGGTTGTGCTCAGTGTGCCTCTACATAGTCGTATTCAATTTTCGGCGATCCAGCATTTAGAGATGGCGCCGTAAAGTTAGCTCCTATCGTCAGTGTGCTGGCAAAGATGGTCTTAAGGCAACGAAAAGGTGGTGTGTCGATTTGGTTAATTTAGCTGGATTTTGTAGTCCTTTCATTGTTCATGACTTCTTCGTGGTGAGTCGCAGGCGCCCAGCGCACAAACCATGAGACTACTAACAGATATCGCATCATTCGTCAATCTTTGACCCGTTCGTAAAAAATATTGCTGGTGCTTATTTTCAGCTAGTGGCTAACATCCACGGCAATCCACTCATGACTTGAGAATATAGTAGTAATATAAATTAGCAGTGGTTCAAATTGCCAGGGACGAACTCGAGGCTTCCAAGAATTTAAGAACCCACAGAAACTGGTCAACAGCTCATGGGGGACTAATTTTAACTGCTTACTAAATAATATTTTCTTGCGTGCTCATGCAGATAAGTAATGAATAGAATAGTATAGTCTTGAGTATGAAATTTATTTAGGGCAATAAAAGTAATGACCCAGAAGATCGAATATTTTACCAAAGAGGAACCAAATGTTCGTAGCATATTCTAACTTTTGCCCGATTCCCGAACTCAGACTAGAATTATGTGGTTACAAGGCACAACAGCACAATTCGAGTTAAGTCGAAATATTAATAAATATAATAGTTGAAATCTACGTATTCGATTTGATATTGTGTCAAAATTTTACGAAAATGGGTCCAAGGGTTAGCGAGAAATTAACAAGAGAAAAATAGCACATCTTAAATTGATTGCTGTTAGCACAGCAAATAACAACAAATCTCGGTTTGTGCCAGGGATGCCAACTCCATAAAGGCTAATTCCTCCAAATTCCTGAAAAAGTTCCCTATTTTCAATGGCATTCGCCCAAAATAACGTTTATTGTTTAAGGCACTTCAAAAAATATCATTAATTATAATGAGATAATAAGGATAAAGAAGTATTTTTTATTATTTAATATATACAACTAACACTTCTGGGTAGATTTCCTAAAACATATATAGAGATTATGCCGTAGATCATATACATATGTCCTTAATGAAATTTTTGTAATTGTCTACAAGTAAAGGTTATATTTTTAAATAGTTTTTTTTTGTAATAAAATGGCCTCGAAGGTATTTATGCCTTGCCTATTTCTGATGGGAGCTTTAAATTAATTTTGGAAAATTTCTCATTCCCCTTATTAAGAGTTTCTGTGAAAATTTTTTCATCCGCCCGTAGTGAAGTTTAAGATTTCGGGCGAAAATGAAACTCATGATAAGACTGTAAGGTACATAAGTATATTGATAAGTATTTGTCTGCTTTTATTAGACTGCTTACAACTTTGCCAGACTTTGACTTGGCGCCGAAAACAAAGTCAGACAAGATAGTGTCAAATTTAATAATAATAATAATAATAGATTCGCGCTTAGACATATGTTAGTGTTTGGACGAGCTTCTCCTCCGACTTGCGGCGTGCGCCTTGATGTTGTCATACAAAGCGGAGGGACCTATAGTTTTACGCCAACTCCGAACGGCGATTGTATTTTTATGAGAAGCTGTTTTTCATGGCAGAAAAACACTCGGAGGTTTGCCATTGCCTGCTGAGGGACGACCGCTGTTAAGAAAAAACCTTTTTTCTATATTTTTTTGCGATGTTGCTTTGACCAGGGTTTGAACCCAGGTGCTGCGGAGTGGGAGCGCGCACTGCTTACCACTACACTACAGAGGCGTCAAATATAAAGGTCAAGCGAAAAGTGTCGCTATGCATAGTTACAATTTCTTTAATATCCACACAGTTCCATGAGGCAATTCCGTTATGGCTTAAATCCGTAACACTGACAGATTGTTATTACAAGTTGCAATTTTATTCTCAACTAGCAAATACCCGCGTGCTTCAGTGCGCCTTAAAAGTATTTGATGTTATTTGATATCCGTATTGTAATATTTCATTTATTTTATCAATTTATTTAATTAAAATTTCTCAAATCTCTTATAAATTAAATTAAAATTTGGAAACATGTGGCAACCTCCACAAAAATATTTTCGGCTGTAAGCCTTCTTAAACCTCTTTCTCTTGACAGCCGTATTGCAATATTTACTATTTTTTATCAATTTTCTTAGACTCCAATTTTCAAACAGGTGGCAACTCCAAGGATCTTTTCTTTCTAATAAATCCGTCAGATTTAAACAATTAATACTTCAACTTAACTTAATGCAACTTTATTTGATATAATAGCAAACTACAAAATGTAATGATCTCAGCTTTAATGCTGTCAAAAGACTAACTCGAAGTGCTAGTCCTCTCACCAGAAAGCTGTCAGACAACTCCCCGTGTGTGATGTTATAGGTGTAAGAATAACGTGGGAAGACAGACTAGCAGAAATTGTACGACAATACCAAACAAGCTTAATATTTGACACCCTTCAACGCCCAGATGGCGAGTATAATGGCGGAATCTTTCGTGGACGATTTGATCGCCTTGGAGTAGGTGGTTGGGGTGATGATGGTAGGATGACTCTATCAGGTGAATAATCTGCCGGCGATGTGGGCGATTGATCCGTGTTTAGGGATGTATGCATCTGTGGTGTTTCAGAAAGTGGTGAAGCTGTCATCGCTCGAAGTTGGTTCCATAGACGTTGCATTGTTTGATGAAGTTATGCCGGCGTCAACACGTGATCGGTTCCTAATTTGATCTAAGTGGCGCTTAATTAACCGCTCATCTTTAAGGCAAATCTTGTAAGATAATGCGCCGGTTATATTTTCACTCAAACCTTCAATTCATTAGATTCAATATCATGCATTAGTTTTCGAGTAACGCGAGTGCAAACATACACAAAGCCAGCCAAAAATTCTAAACATTGTTGATTTGGCTTTTATTGCTCTAATAAAGACCCCCCCCCCATCCCCTTTTTTAATTTTTCGTTAGCATCTATAATGTACAGACATCGGCCTGTTACATATTTATTATATGTATAGATAGGAATGTTCTAATATAAAACGATTGTATTTTGGATTCACCCAAAATTTAAGGTCATTCCCCGATTTCCCCGAGAAATTCAAATTCCACCAAAATTGGTGAATTCTCTCCCGGTTGGCATCACTGATTCGCTCTCACTTCCCTTGTGTTTTTATGCTGCCTGGGATCAAGCCCGGCTCAACACAACATCAAAAAATAAAAACTATTTTTTTTTAATAGCGGCCGCCCCTCGGCAGGCAATGGCAAACCTCCGAGTATGTTTCTGCCATGAAATAAAGTTTCTCATAAAAAACTACAATCGTCGTTCGGAGTCAGCGTAAAACTGTGGGTCCCTCCCCTTTGTGTGACAATATCAGGACAGACGCCACAAATCGGAAGAGAAGTTCGGCCAAACACTAACATATTATTATCATCATTATTATTGTCTAATTAATTAAATTACTGAAGCTATGCTTATGTCCCTTGGCTTTATTGATTAGGTACTAGCAGACCCGGCGGACTTCGTCCCGCCCAAAATTAATTTTTTACTGAAACATTTGGTCCATTTGTTGGTTTTCACCAACAATTCACGTTCACGTTTGGTTTTGTGATCGTGAGAAGGCATATCCTCCTTTTCCATCTTAAATATCCACAACAATGAACTGGTTCGATGGAGAATTTTCCTTGAATCTGTACAGTACAGTTGGTGGCAATTTCGAAATGGGGGATAGTCCACAGAAATCCAATATACATAGACTTATTTCAGACGAAATACCTTAGATGTCTTACAATTGTATTTGTAGGCATTTATCAAGAATTGTCTTTATTCTGTTTATTTAGTCGCCGTAAAGCAAGGACTGCAATGGTTCTGGTGGTTTATTTGACGTTGGTAATTTAACTTTGATCCTTGGTGTGTCCCAGTGACTCCACTTGACGATTTTTACCAATAACTCGACTCCAGCGCCACCTTTCAGCTCTTTTTGCGCAACAGTACATATTGCCCCTACCGTTACCAATATACATATATCTCAAATATGAGCCAAATAGGACAATAAATACGATTTTTATTAATAACTCGACCCCAACGCCACTCGGTGTTTCAAGCTGTGAACCTAAATTATGCAGGGACTTACTCAAACACATAAAAAAATGATTTAAATCGTTTCGGACATTTAGGAGGGGTTCACTTACAAACACACGTACTGAACAAACCAACAAATTTTTATTTTATAGGAGAAGCAAAAAGCATTATAAAATGAGTATCAAAAACAGGTAGCATGTGGCATGTAGCTCCATTGTTTTTGGTACTAACACTTTAACATTTTTATTGAAGGTGTATTTTAATACATCCTACCAAAATCTGTGAAAAACGCAGTTTCGGAAAAAGTGTTGATTAGGGCCTTTGTGAATTAAGGTAACGATATGTGTTTACAGATAGGTAAAAGCTTCAGTATGTTTAGAAGGCCCCACGCCCACTTTTCCAATAACCCCTACTTTTATCCATGAGTATGGGATTGATTTCAAATACCTCGGTATCTGGTCCACCTATCAGAAAAAAGTATCCTACTTACCAAATTTCAAGCAAATCGGACCATAAATAATAGTTTTTCGAATAGATCGGTCCCTGGTCCACCTACCGGAAAAAAGTAAATGCCATAGTGGTTTTTGAAATTTATTTATATACAAAATTTTATGTAAACGCGACCAGCCGTTCGCGAGTTTACCTGTCACAAAAAAAGGGACTTCTCTTTATATAATTAGTATAGATACCTAGTGCTAAACCGAAAAATTAATAGAGTAGTATTTTTATTCCATACTACATATATTTTGATTCTAAAAGCTGGCAAATAGAGAAAAAGGTAAGTTAAAATAGTAGAAGCATTTAAGTTGCACGCAAATTTTCCTGTATCAAATTCCGTGTCACATTTAAGACTATCTATTTTCTCAGAAGCTCGTGAACAACATTTTTAGATGATTTTTTCATAAATACGTTCCATGATCCGTTTGTAGCACATGAGAAAAAATTTAGTGTTGATAGTGGATTTGAGCATCTTTCATTTGAGAATTTAAAGAAGCTAGGGAAATCAAACTTAACCCAAATTGAAACGACATCATAGAGCTGGAAAACTATCGATGGTCGTGGCCATCGTATGAGTGAATTTCAACATCGACTCCAGCGACACTCACCGGGTAAATTTTTATCAAAAGAATTTTCCATCATACAGGTACATAGCTCACATTTAAAATTTTAACGAAATCGGTTGATAAATACGATTTTTATAAATAACTCTACTCCAGCACCACGTAGCAAGTTTTCTAGTAGCATGTTATAGGACCATGTATGTGTGTAAGATAACCTTGCCTTGAGTTTAGTCCGAACAACGAAAAGTCTATCATTTTATGCAAATAGGTATGTAGATAGGACAGTCTATAGCGAAACTCGTAAAATCAAAGCTCCATTCTTTGTGAAAAACTTGAAAAAATTCTTCACAATTTTCACATAAATTTTACCTTTTACTAAAAATTAAAAACAAAGTTACAATAGTTCAATGGGATTCAGAAATCTAGGAGAAAATGGTTCCCAATCGAATGATACTTACGCGTTTACGTAAATGTATATCGATCCAGCCTTTCCAATAATTACCACTTTTCGCCATAAGTACGGTATTGATAACATATGTAGCTGTGTCGAATTTCAGGACGTTAGCATAAGCGGTTCCAGAGATAAGCTATATGAGAAATTCAGTTTGTATGGAAGGTGCCACGCTCTCTTTTCCAATGCATTTGCAATATATGCATCAGTGCTAAGTTTCAGTTCCCCAGCGTAATTGGTTTTAGAGATATATTGGTTTTTTACGTTTTATTCTGTATAAGAATTTTAGCAATATCCCGCGGTACATACGGAGAAAATTTTTGGTCGGAATATTTATTTTCAAGGTGCTGGCATATGTTCCAAATATGAACCAAATCGGTGCAGCCGTTTAGTAGTTTAGTGAAATACGTTGTACAGAGAACTGTATGAAATTGTAAAGCGTGACGCTTCAGATTTCTGAATTTTTAGCAGCAACAACAAAAAGTTTTGATTTTTTTAGCGAAAAACCTTCCACACAGAAGTTCCAAAAAACTGCGATTGATTATGCTTGAACACACTTAATTGAATGTCTATAAAATTAAGTTTGTGGTTATATCAAGGTGAAATTTTAAGAACAGTCCGCTGCTAACTCTAAATATAAACAACGACGCACTGGAAAAAGTAAATATATATTTAAATACCTAGGAATAACGATCGGCGATAAACTAAAACAAAACAAAAAAAAATGGATTCTATATTTTCAATTAGAGCTCTAGCAATATGTACATCGGTGAAAACTGCATTTAAGACAGACCAAAATTATAAAAAATTTAGATTTGGCTTCTGTTGGTCTAATAAACCCCTATTCATTTTTCTTTAACATCTATTATGTACAGGTATCGGCCTGTTGCAATTTTATTATTCTCAAATACTTTCGTTTGACACCCAATATGGCAACATTTAGGCTATCTTATAAATTTAACTGAATTAAAGTTTTCAAATAAGTGGCAACCCGCTTCAAAAATATTTTCAAAAGTAAGCTTCCTAATCCTCCTTAGTTTAGTGTCCGTATTGTTGTTATATCATTTATTTTACAAATTTAAATGAATACAACTTTTCAAGCAGTTGGCAAATCCCCTAAAAATACTTTCGGCATTAAAATTTCCTAGCCTCTTTAGTTTGATGCCAATACTGCAATATTTAATTTATGCTATCAATTAAATTAAATTAAAGTTTTCAAATAGGTGGCAACCTTTCACAAAAATATTTTCAGCTGTAAGCCTTTGTAAACCTCTTTCTTTTGACAGCCATATTGCAGTATTTACTTTACCGTTTCAATTGACCTAAACTGAAATTTTAAACACAGGAGGCAACTCTCCAGTTTTTTCTTCTATATTGTAAGCTAGATCTCTAGCGATACATTAATGAAAACTGCATTCAATTCCATGTTTTCGAGTGATGTGCGTACAAATATACAGACAGACAGAGAGTCAAAAATTACAAAAGTTGTTTATTTGGCTTCTGTAGCTCTAATAAAAACCCACCATATTAATTTTTCTTTAATATCTATAAGGTACAGACATCGACCTGTTACAATTTTATTATAAGTACAGATTTAGATTTCATTTATTTTATCAATTTAATACAATAAAATTTTTCAAACCGGCGGCAACCCTCCCTAAAAATATTTTCGGCAGTAAGATTTCCTAAACCTCTTCAGTTTTATACGCATATTGCAATATTCAATTTATCGTATAAATTAAATTAAATTAAAGTTTTCGAAGAGGTGGCAACTCAAAAAAAAATATTTTTGGCTGTAGGCCTTCTTAAGCCTCTTTCTTTTGGCGCCCATATTGCAATGTTCATTTTTTCTTATCAATTTACTTAAACTGCTATTTTCAAACAGGTGGCAACTCTAATTTTTTCTTTCTATATTTAACTTTGACGTCTAGCAATACATCGGTGAAAACTGCATTCAAATTCTAAAAATTGTTGATTTGACTTCTGGCGCTCTAATAAAGACCCCCCACATTAATTTTTCTTTAATATCTATAATGTACAGACAGCGACCAGTTACAATTTTATTATATGTATAGATGAGATCATATTGAAAATGAGATCAGAATTGCTAAAATATGACGATATTTTTTTTTAAGGAACAAAAGTTTATCAACGATTTTTAATGAATATGAGTGAAAACTATCGATAGTGCTTACAAAACCATCGATATTTTCGATAGTCAAGAACCATCGATACTATACTTTTCCAGGTCTACCACATCACCTCTTTTATTTGAAGCTGATTTCTACAGCGACGCTTCTATCAAAGATCCAGACTGTATTTTTCATGTGTGAGCACGGAATAGAAGTTACATATTGAATCAGAATTTATTGAGGAAAACGATCAATATTCGAGTCAACCTATTGTTAATAATACTAGAAAAGAGATGCAATGCAACCAGAATTCGGGTAAATCATACTTTACAAAAAAGGGAAAAGAAATTGCTGCTGGAAGGCGTATACCTCTGGGATGTTGCCGAAAGAGAAATGCTCCCTTATATTACCGTTACAAAAACAAAAGCAGTCATGAAGTAATAGGTCAGCGGGGTGCTAACGAAATCTATTTCAACATTTGAGTGCCTGGATAAAAATGTCGATACTGTCAAATATATTTTATGTTGATCAAAATAAGGGTTCATTTCCGAGCTCCATGTTTATAACATTCAAATGATAGAGTATAAGTTCCTTGAGGCAGGACATACACATATACACCCTCCGCGTGTTTGGTATAAATTTTTCCTCTCTGACAAAAATACATTTGAAGTAATTGAAATCGAAAACAAATATTACAATTTTGGTTCACTTGCTAAAAATAATCTAAATTGGAGAAAAGTAAATGAAGATGCTGAAAAATTTATTTGGTCTGCTGTGAAATCATTTTAGCTCTGTAAAGTACAAAAATTCTGTGGATGATGCACAACCATTTAAGTGGGAGCTCTTTAACATATCGGGAATTAGATAAAATTACAACTCCTGTTATATCTAGGAATAAAAAGAGAGATTTGTTGTTTTAAATTTAATCCATGTTCCACAGCTTTTACATTAATCTAAAGGCTGGAAACATTTGAAATATTGATCCAGATATTGTCGAAGTATTTCGCATTGAAGATCTAGGTGGAAATATTGGTAACGATATGTCACAATAAGTACTATGAACTCATATTACACTTTAATTCGATAACTTATTCAGTGAAATTCCGATATATTTTTTATTATAAGCTTTTATTATGTTTAACATGTGTGTGATCAAATCTTGCAATAAATGTTCACGCAACTTCCTGATGTGCTACAGACTTGAAACTGCAAACTTTGCTCAGAACCCGATGACAGTGCAATATGAAAGATGAATTAATCGAGATATTGTTCATATTTTGAATGTATAATACTAACATGAAAATGAAATTTTACCCGATAGATGGCGCAGGAGTGGAGATGTTTGGAAATCCCGTATTTATGGTCCGATTTGGTTCATATTTCCTACATGAAAAACGATAACTCCACAAAAATTTTTCCCTGGCCCGCGAAACAGCTAAATTAGAAAAAGTCGTAGCCCCTCGGCAGGCAATGGCAAAACGACGGGGGTGTTTATGACTTTAAGAAGCTTCACATAAAATCCATTTGCCGTTCGGAGGTTCAAATTCTAAACCAGAGCTGCCGAAAGAGCTTAAAAGCCAAAAAGCTATATCGGTTGCGACTTAATGGTAGGTTTAATTAAATTTTTAATGTGGCGTTTTATTTTAATAAATCGTTATTTAATTTTATTTAAATTTTAATGTGGCGTTTTATTTTATTAAACCGTTTTTATTTTATTCTTTAAAGTACCACTCATTTCCACAATTGCGGTTTTTTTGTTCGCATAAATATTTAAAAACACTATATTTATGTATATTCAGGCAAAAAGCTCGAATCTCACCTATATAGTCGAAACGTGGTGTGTTAAAATATGCCAAACTGCCAAGCCGGAAGCCATAGTAAATAAGCATCCTTTTATTTTCTGTCAGCCCTGTACTCGCCGCAGCAATGCATACGAGTGGAGTGCGACAATTTACAAATGACCAGGACGAGTAAATATGTCAAGTGCAGCCGTTTTTGGCGCGCAGACTTTTATTTTTGCATAAGTGTGTGTTTGTGTATGAGTGAAAGTTGGTTGGTTGCCCTGTTGCTGCTCCTGCATTGCACGCCTCGTTAAAATGTTGCTAGACACAATAATTTTGTTTTTGAGTTTTTTTTTCTCCCGGTGGAAGCAAATGTATCGCTTGTCATTGCTCCTGCTGCTGATGGACATCACCAACATCAACATTAGCAACAGCACCGTCTCATACCATGCGCATGTGCGTCCCTGTAGCCGCCGTGTAGTTGGCTGCAACGTAAAATTGGTCCAATGCATTTCCGGTCAATGTGGCCTGCTGTTTGTTGCTGTTTTTGTTGGGTTGCACTTTTAGCACTTCAAATACCGCTATCCAACGTAAACGGGGCAGGACAACGCAGGCGACTAACGCAAATTGGCCAACTAAATTATGCAGTACAGCCGTCGACAGTGGCTCAGCTGCCACATCTGTGTACACAAATACAAAACATGCAGATAAGCATCGGTTTATCCTTTAACTGGCGATAACGGTGTCATAGAGTGTGAAGGTCATTGCTGCACTTCTATATATGTATAGCAACACACAAGCCTGGCTGTTCATTTAGCGTTGCATTTTCATAACATTCCTCTGCAGTTAACTTACATACAAATGAAAGAACTTATGTTGCAGCAATGCATTTACCATCGGTAGAACTGTCGACTAGCCGGCGTCCTGTCGTGTTCTCGTAACATGTTCATAATTTTAGACACAAGCCAGAAACATGTGTTCGCGGTCGTTATTCCGTGGTTAAGCATCGTTCGTTTCCGTATTCAGTGATTTGTCACTTTTGGCCACAACTGGGAAATTGTTTTTGTTTTCATTCAGCTAGAGTCACTAAAAAGACCAGAGGAAAGTGAATTACTCAACTATTTACATTAAACAATTCTGCGAAGTTTCCCCTAGCAAACATAAAAATTGGACGATAAAAAAAATTATAGCACTTTCGGATTTTTTACAGAGTTTCCATTCTTAGAATCATGTAGCATCATGGTAGACAATCATAACATGAACTTATTCAAAAATCGAGCAGATTTTCAGTTTGGCTACTGAAATGATTTAATCAAGTCTAATTTTTCAGAGTTTTAGCAAATTGTCTTATCGGTCAAGGGTTAAAGGATTGCAGAAACAGAACAGAACCCCCCCCCCCCCCCACCCCCCCTACTCCCCCGAAATGTAGCGAACTTGAAAAAAGACAAAACGAGCTTTGAAAAAAGGCATATTTTTTTTTTATATGTATATACTAGGAATGTTCCCGGATCCCTGCCTTTTTAGGTGCCGAAAATCCCGGGATTCTTGGAAAATAATCCCGGGATTTTCGGGATTTGTAATTTGCACTGATGGCAATAATAGAAATTCCTTTTCTTGACCAGTATTTGCTATATTTTTATTTTATTTATTTAACAATTAATATTTTTTTTTTGTGAATGTCCATCTCATTATATATACAACACCGTGCGATAGTAAATTTTACACACAAAAATCAATACATTCGCGGAACCATGGGCCACATATAGTAAAATTGCGTTTTTAGTTTTTCACTCTGACGTCAGTAATTCAAAAATGATTCAAATTCAAAAATGATTTTAAAGTTCAGTGAAATGTGCTTAGAGAAGAAGTATGGGTACTAAATTAGAGAGGAAAGTCTGTAGAATTTAAGCAAATTGATTTTTTTGGTGCATAAGAACTGGTAAGTATTGAAATTGTATCCCTGAAATTTCGCAATATATGTTTTTTGACAATAATATATGTTAAGGACTTATATAAACTCGATAACATCCTGGAATTTGGTCGTTTTAAATTTATCAGCTTAAAAAATTACCTATTCGTCCTTGTGAATCCAAAAAATTTTATTTTTTTTTATTCTAAAGAAATTTCCTCTTTCATTTGGTACCCATATTTTTATTTTACATTTGGGGTGTTCACAGTTCGTTCCAAATAGTGTCTCAAAATGTAGACGTTTACATTTTAAGACGTTTTCTAACCGTTAAATCTGTGGTGTTGTTGTTTCCCATACAAAATTGGAAAACGACGCCGTCTACATTTTGTCACACTCAAAGGTATGTTTTTTACGCGTCTACATTTTGTAACCTCGCAGCAGGGTCGCATTATGGCAATACTAATCACTTTTTTTTATTTATTGGGCACATTTTCTGTATTTGCATTTAATTTGAGCGCAATTTCTGATGAAAAGAAACAAATCAAGGAAAAGAAATAACAAATATTAGGAATTGGTAATTAAGTTAAATAATTACAATTTTTCAGAAACCAAATCGAAAGGCGACATATAAAAAATGCACGCAAAGAAGAAATGTCTGGTAACACCAGCAAAGTTTTGAGACGAATTTGCGACGACTGCTAGAAAGGGGTGCTCACAGTTTGATGCTAAAAATGTCTCAAAATGTAGACGTCTACATTTTCAGACACAGTTTGGAACGAACTGTGAACACCCCAATTGCATTGAATTTTTTCAATAATTTTTGGAATCAGTCATATGTTTGAAATTACAGTCTTTTAAATAAATCCGTCAGACGAAAAAATAAAAACGCCAATTTAAATAAAAAATTTGGTTTCAAACCCATTTATTTGTTATTTATTTTATGGTGGGAGAGCTTCTCAAACACTTTTTATACCCGAGCGCACTTGTGCACAAGGGTATTATAACTTTGTTGACATAACGGTGGTTTGTAACAGGCAAAACGAATCGAGATAGATATAGACAAATGTATACATAAATGATCAGAATGAAAAGAGAAATCGATTAAGCGGTGACTGTCTGCCCGTCTGTGCACACGATAACTCGAGTAAAAATTGAGATATCTTAACGAAACTTTGTACGTGCACTTCTTTTGACATACCTAATTAAAAGCGTTGGGAGAGCGCTTTCTGACGCCTAGTGCTAACGTCGAAGTGTCATACCTAAGCAAATTAATTATTATCTTTCTTTTAAATAAAGCCGTTTAACTTCAATTTTTGTACTTATTTTATTTTATTTTGAATGCAGTATACACAAGAAAAAATTCATTAGGAAAAAGAAAACACTGCTATTGGCTGGGCGGGAGGTGGGTAACGCGGGGTTTCGTCGTAAAACACATATTTTCGCCTGGGTAAAAGATTGTCGCAAGCGTCATTTTGACGATTTTTAGTTAAAGATGTAGTTTTATTTTTTTAAATAAGATGTTTCGATTGGTGTTTTTGAATATCTAATTTAGTTTCCGAAATATTGAGTAAAATTTTTCGTATTTGCAAGTTCGCAGGCGACTCGTCAACATTTTGTTGTATGTGACGAAAAATTTCACATACGACAAAATTTTCATACAGCTTGATGAAATTGATTACTTGTTAAAATATTGTCTTATGTGACAAATTGTTTGGCACATACGACAAAATCACACCAATCCTATACAATGGATAGTCGTATGTGCTACGGCAACTCTTAGTGACAAATTGTTTAATGCTTGTTGATTTTGATTCATTCATTTATATCTCAGGTGTATTAGAATCAATTTTTTGCGTACGAGCAAAAAATAACTTCAATAATTTCAGCATTTTGCTTACTTGCTGTATGTGTGATTTGTAGTATGTCATACAGCTGGCCAGCATTTAACGTGAAAATGTAACATACGACAAAATGAGTTTATAAAAAAGTGGCTGTAAAAGCTATAAGAGTTACTGAAAATTTAAGAAACTTTAGATATTATGTACAATCAAATATTAAATTTTGGTAAAAAATGATTGTACAGCTTTCGAGAAATTGAGACTGAATCTTTAGAATCGATTTCCCAAAACCTGCCGAAAGTAACATACCACAATATTTTATCCAGGCGACGATATGTACCTACAAGTCTATGTGTGAGGCATACAATGCACGCTAGAATGCTTTTTGACATTTAAGCAGACTTCAAGGTGCCCACGCAGTAATTCTATACACTATTAGTGCCAACACTTACTTAGCCGTAGATTAAGCTAAGTCGGTACTTAGTATGAACAATAAACAGGCAATTAAGACAAAACAATACATTTTCCCAGCCCACACATATATTGTAACTTATTTGCAAGCATTGTTTATATAAGCTTTTCTTTTGTACCAGGGATGTTGCAACGAAATCCGAATCATTTTTACTACATTTTTTATTCATATCTATCAGTAATTATATAATTTAACACTATAACAGCTGAGAATAAAAATAAATCTTCGCTTTTTGCAAAAAGCTAATCATTTCCTTTAGACAAAGATATGGCTGCATTTCTCAAGAACATGTAGATTGCTACTTACATACATATGTACGTCTCGAAATCAGGAAATGATGTCTCTTCAAATATTACCAAAGCTCGCTTTAGGTCTCTTCGCGAAACAAATTCTTTTATTTAGGTAAGACATTTTTGGTTCATTCGTAGACAGCTTTGGTAATTTTGAACCAAAATTGGTAATTTTTTCTATATTTCTCTAGTTTGGTAATTTGGTAATTTATTTTTTAATTCGGTAACTTTTTCGATTCGGTCATACATGTCAAATAGGTCAATATTGGTTCTGATTTTATAGAAATTCCAGGTAATCCTGAAAGTTTCGCAAGGCGAAAGTTGTTCCAGCGTTCCTTAACTACTAGAATGGTGTGTTCTTTAACAAACCACTTGAAAGTGGCTATTGCTAACTATATCCACCGTGTGCTTTCCCGGCAACCATGTATGGGTATTTCCATACATCACATACGTGACAGTCGTATGTTTCAATGCGATATAAAAAAGGAATACCATTTGTTTTCTTTTACTTTTTTGGGCCATTGTATAGCACATAATTAGCTGTATATTTAACCGAAAAATGAAATCAATCGAACTACTTGGTCCTGAAATATAAGCATTTAAAGAGAGTGTAGTTACGTGACAAAAAATGGAAGTTGATTTTTTCTTTTCTTACAAAATCGCAAAACTCTGCGAATTGTGGATGGCTAATTTCATCAAACTTATTTTAATATGATTTGGAGAAATCCTAGTTGTTTTTAGAGTTTTTTGAATTAATGCAAACTGTTTCAATTTTCTTTTACAACCCCAAGTGTGAAACGTGACGTGACGTGGCGTCACGTGACACAAATTTCCATCGTTATATTTTTGTTAATATTGATTTTAAATGAATTTTTACCGCAAATTGGAAATCTATGATTTATTATGTTACAAATACATACGCCAAATTCGAACCAAATCGGACCATAAATACGGTTTTTCGAAATATCTCGACCTTGGCACCACCTAGGAAGACCATTTTACGCAAACATGATTCTACTTACATAGCCAGTATATATTTTAAAAAGCAGACAAATCGGCCAGTAAATACGTTAGATATAAAACTTGTATTTTTTTTTGTCGTGGTGGACCTTCCGCTGGAGACACCCATATATGAGTAGAATTCTACGTAAATATGTACATATGTTCTCGTTCAAAAGCCTACGGCATTCAGTCTATGTGTGAGTCGAAAGCTTTCCTTCATGCGTTGAATTTTTGATATATTTTCTTGTCACATGTTTACATACAGAGGTCGAAAAAATTATAACCGCACCATATTTTGATAAGTTTTAACATGCTATTTTTTTTTTGTAATTTAATTTTGGTTATTTTTTATAAAAATATTGTTCTTTCTGTAACAGAACTCAAAAAAATTCAAATTTCAAACTTTGTTCAATATTTAAATATTCAACAAACTTTCGTAAAAATTTTAGGTTCATGGAGTGCTGATTGCCTGAAAAGCTTGGTATCTTCAGATATACATATGTACAGACATATCGAGCCGTAACTGCCAAAATAACGTAAGCGACATTTTTTCAAAATTTTGATGCAGAAAGGTATCGATATGTGTGTTTGTACAGTTCTGCACATAAAATAAGTTTGGTAATTTTTTGTTGAATTCGGTAATTCTTTCCGGTGATTTTGGTAAAAAATAAAAAACACTAAAACACTGTTCGTAGACGGTGTAATTGTTCAATCTCCGCAAAGCACTGAAGGACCTTTCACAAGAAGCTGCTGAAGCTGGAAACGTCATTATCAAATTGAAGACTTAATGGCTTGCCGAAGTAACAGAAAACTTTCGAAGTTGTTCGGCTATTTATAATATTTTTTGTCAAATTTTTATATACGAAGTGCACAAATATGCATATTAGACGAAAAGGGGTTTGATTGCCTTAACAACGATGCCAATTTATTAAAAATTGGCGAGTAAGTTTTTTGTTTAAAAAATTGTTTGTTAAAAAAAATTATTTTTCCGTTTTAAGTGTTTTTGCTCAAATTTTTATTCACGAACTATACAAATATGCATACCAGAAGAAATAGGGTTTAATCGGCTTTACAACGATACGAATGCCATAAAATGATGTCGCCGCTGCCGCGTTCAAAAAATGCATGTCGCCTTCAACAAAACGTTTAGATGAGGCATGGGCAGCGCAGGAAGAACTCCATAAGCAAGTGCCAAACTTTTGCACATGCCCTTCACTGGTTTAGATAATGAAGATAACAAATTGGAAGCTGGGGCATTTTTGAACCATATTCTGAGATAGGGCGTTCTTCAACCAAATTCTGAAACAAGACGTTTTCGAAATGGCTGCCGAGATAGGTCGATCGTCCACTCAGCCATCGATATTATATGTACACTGAAAATAAAATTTCGTAAAAGTGCTACGAAAAACTTTCGTAGTCTTGTTTTTTGTACAATGTACGAAACTTTCGTTCATAATACGAACACATTTTTCACAACGAAACAAGATTTTACGAACCATTCGTAAATATAACGAAAGGACTTTCGTAAGGCCTTTTTTCAGTACAATTTACGAAAACTTACGTTTATTTTACGAAACGCATTCGTAAATTACTGAACAAATCTCTGTAGGAATAATTTTACGAAATCTACAATTCTGAATTCGTACAATTTACTTAATACTTTCGTACATAGAACAAATGCAGAAACATTTTTTTTTTAATTCGTACAACAGACGAATATTTTCGTACAATATACTAAATTACCGTCAGTGTAATATTTCATCATATTTTTATGTACCGCTTGTCATTGCGAAACTACTGGTTGGCTACTGTAAGACGTATAATATAATTTTAAACGTTTTAAGAAGCTTTTGCTGGATAAAAATGTTAAAGCTGTGGATAAATGCTTTTAAGCATACAATGTTTTTAACATCGCCCACGCTGAGCCTTGCTCTGCAAAGTGGGACCTCATAAATAGGCAATTTCATTAGTTAGCTATCAACGGCAAGCCCAAACCAGGAACAGACGCACTACTTAATGAAATTTTAAGTAAGTACATGTATAATTTTTCATTGAAACTTGCCTTTCAGACGCCTTATAATTTTCCTTTAATTTATAGTCGAGCAAGGAAACAAACATCGAAGAAGCTGCGAATCTGCGAAGTACCTCCACATAAAAACATTGCAAAACATTTTGTTAAAGAAAAACGCTTAAAATTCGGAATAAAAATAAAATAAAAGTGTTGCGTTATAATTCGTCTTATGTTTTTTACAGTGTGGTGAATGAAAGCCGTCGGAAGTTCTACGAAACAACCGCAGATTTAAGGAAAATAATTGCGTTAAATATACGGACTATTTTGTGCATTTTACAAAAATTTCGTAAAAAAATAAAGAAATAGCACGAAATTCTTTAGTAAGTAGTACGAAATTCGTTCGCAAGTAGTACGAATACGTTCGTAAAATGTACTAAGATCTGATGTCTCATATTTTCGTAGTATGTACGAAAACGGTTTTGTACAATCAACGAAAACTTTTGTGGCTCAAAATGACGAAAACTTTCGTAAAATGTACGCAAGTTTTCGTTATATTTACGCAGATTTTATTTTCAGTGTAGTATGCATTGGATTTTGACCCCTTACGATGGAAGGATTGCGTGCACTGTAAGATTTAAGTTTTCAACTAATATGAATCGTGCGTTTTATGTCAAGTTCTATATGTGCACATTAAACGATTTTGTGCTGAAAATATATTTTTTTAGACTTTGAATGCTTATTCGTTATTTTTTGAAACGTACAAAATTAAAAAAATTACACTAGCGAATATTGTGGCTTACTTGTATTTTCGAGGTGTCAGCTATTGGTGCTAAAAATTTTATATTTTTTTATTATTTTTATAATTTTTATATTTTTATTATTTTTATAATTTAAACGAAAAAAAGAAATTGTGTCGATTAGATAGTAAATACATACTAAATACTAGTAATTGGGGAATTGAGTCCTCAATTAATGCCGTGCCCAAATTATTTTGTTGCGTACCATCAATGGCACGCTTGCCTGAGATTCGCCAGCCCTGCTCTAGTACATAGTTTTTGCTTTATTATTATACTTCTGATAATATGGGCCGTTTTAAAGATATTATTATGAGAGCAAACTAACAGTTTTAAAACAAGTTTTCAAAAATATTTAAAACCTCTTGCATTACATTGTTCACTCATTTTTGTGTTATGTGCATTTCTTGTATTTTTTCATTTGTTTAATCAGTAGCTGCAATTTTGTAATGACATATGCATGTATATATGTGTTGTTGTATGTATGCATGTGATTTGGTATATGCATATGCACATATGTACATCAATAGTATATCACGCCAGTCATTCGGTTGGATTTGGATGTTTACTTTGTGATAATCATACGACAACTCTTTATTTTCAAAACTGACCTCAAACCTCAAATACGTTTAAGTATTTATTTGATAAGTTGTGGAAACGATAGTGCTGAACACATTGAAAACGACGGGCTACGGACCACAGCTGTCAGATTATTGTAACACGTACTCTTATGTAGAAAATTATTTTGGCGGCGACAAAGCTACACTACGACTGTGGTTGTAGCCAGAATAGATCTATTTCTATTTTTCCAGCGACAGATAAGGTTCTTCCTCTTCTTTTATGTCAAACTCGTACAAACTCATGAGGTCGCTGCCGCGTTCAAAAAATCGAGAAAGCCTTTAGATCAGACATGGGCAGCGTTGGCATAACTCCATAAGCAAGTGCCAAACTTTTGCACTTGCTTATGGAGTTCTTCCTGCGCTGCCCATTACTGGTTTACTGGACCTCTCCACAGGATAAAATTTATTGCTGTCCGGTTGTCATTTTGGCCGCTAGATATAAGTTATATGAGTGGTAATATTTGTGTGGGCATTTTATATCTTGATATAAGCATTTGTAAGATAGCTTCGAAAACGTATTTTTGCCGTATTTAATCGCTTAAAAATTTTATAAAATGGGCTATTTTACATCCAAGTACATAATTACAAATATTTTAACAGGAAACAGCTCAATTTTTGCTTTTATATTAAAATACTAGCCAATGCCTGCATACTTCGCGGCGCCTAATAAGAACTTTTGCGTTGGCAAAAGAGCGTTTAAAAGCAAAAATGGTCTGTAAAGTCAAAATTTGTGGTTTAAGTTGAAACCAGTAAGGCGCAGTATCCTCCACACACATAGGCCAATAATAGTAACTTTGCGATGCCATATGGAATACCAATCCCTTTCGGTGTCATGAGCTTTACCGATGGTCTTATTTCCACCAGTGAGATCTCTGCCAAGCATGCGTAATCTTTTCCTATGATCTTGCAACTACAACATTGGTGCGATGCCAATAAAAGTTCTTATAAGGAAACTCAAGAGCACAGAAGTGCGTTTTCTGTTATAGGAGGGCCAAGAATCCTCGCTGTCCCACAGCATGAAAAGTTTCCCGGTACATTGGCTAAATGAGTCGTGTGATCTCTTGAATATCTTTCAAATGAAGCAATTTATTTACCTACGGTGATCTTTCCTTGTACTCATAGGGTAAATTTTTATCAAAAGAATTTTCCATCATACAGGTACATAGCTCACATTTAAAATTTGCACGAAATCGGTTAATAAATACGATTTTTATAATAACTCTACTCCAGCACCACCTAGCGAGTTTTCTAGTAGCATGTAATAGGACCATATATGTATGTAAGATAACCTCAAACAATCTGACGGAATTCTATTCAGTGGTTTTTGCGTTTAGTCCGAGCAACGAAAACGGCTATCATTTTATGCAAATAGGCGTTTAGATAGGACATTCTATAGTGAAACTCGTAAAATCAAAGCTCCATTCTTAGTGAAAAATTTAAAAAAATTCTTAAAAATTTTCACATAAATTTTACTTTTTACCAAAAATTAAGAACAAAGTTACAATAGTTCAATGAGATTTAGAAATTTAGGAGAAAATGGTTCCCAATCGAATGATACTTACGCGTTTACGTAAATGTATATCGATCCAGCCTTTCCAATAATTACCACTTTTCGCCATAAGTACGGTATTGATAACATATGTATGTAGCTGTGTCGAATTTCAGGACGTTAGCATAAGCGGATCCAGAGGTAAGCTATATGAGAAATTCAGTTTATATGGAAGGTGCCACGCTCTCTTTTCCAATGCATTTGCAATATATGCATCAGTACTAAGTTTCAGTTCCCCAGCGTAATTGGTTTTAGAGATATATTGGTTTTTTACGTTTTATTCTGTATAAGAATTTTAGCAATATCCCGCGGTACATACCGAGCAAATTTTTGGTCGAAATATTTATTTTCAAGGTGCTGGCATATGTTCCAATTATGAATGATGTATGGTGAACTGTATGACATTGTAAAGCGTGACATCTCAGATTTATTATTTTTTGCAGCAACAACAAAAAGTTTTGATTTTTTTTAGCGAAAAACCTTCCACACAGAAGTTCCAAAAAAAAGTGCGATTGGTTATGCTTGAACACACTTAATTGGGTGTCAATAAAATTAAGTTTGTGGTTATGTATATCAAGGCGAAATTTTGAGAAAAGTCCGTTGCTAACTCTAAATATAAACAACGACGCACTGGAAAAGTTAATATATTCAAATACCTAGGAATAATGATCGACGATAAACTAAAACAACAAAAAAAAATGGATTCTATATTTTCAATTAGAGCTCTAGCAATATGTACATCGGTGAAAACTGCATTTAAGACAGACCAAAATTATAAAAATTTTAGATTTGGCTTCTGTTGATCTAATAAACCCCCTATTAATTTTTCATTAACATCTATTACGTACAGATATCGGCCTGTTGCAATTTTATTATTCTCAAATACTTTCGTTTGAAACCCATATGGCAACATTTAGGTTATCTTATAAATTTAACAGAATTAAAGTTTTCAAACAAGTGGCAACCCGCTTCAAAAATATTTTCAGCCATATTGCAGTATTTACTTTACCGTTTCAATTGACCTAAGCTGAAATTTTAAATACAGGTGGCAACTCTCTAATTTTTTTCTTCTATATTGTAAGCTAGATCTATAGCGATACATCGGGGTTTCGAGTGATGGGCGTACAAATATAGTACAGACAGACAGAGAGTCGAAAATTCTAAAAATTGTCTATTTGGCTTCTGTAGCTCTAATAAAAACTCACCATATTAATTTTTCTTTAATATCTATAAGTCTTTCTATATTTTAAGTTAGACCTCTAGCAATGCATCGGTGAAAACTGCATTCAAATCCATGCATTCGTTTTCGAGTGATGCGCGTGCAAACATACAGACAGACAAAAATTCTAAAAATGGTGGATTTGACTTCTGGTGCTCTAATAAAGACCCCCGCATTAATTTTTCTTTAATATCTATAATGTACAGACATCGACCTGTTACAATTTTATTATATGTATAGATTAATGACGTTGCCGCCACGAAGTTTTCGGGCAAATGAAATGTAGCTGTCAAACTACCAAATTGCCGGCAATAGATGGCAAGATGTAAGTTCTGACATACATATATTGCTCTTGAAGAGCAATGAGCGGTATCCATTGGCTATTTATATTCTAAAATATGTATCAAGATATAAACTCTATCCTGCGGAGACGGGCAGTTAGATAATGAAGATAACAAATTGGAAGCTGTGGTCTGTAGCTCGTCGTCTTCAATGTGTTCTGCACTTAAGGGTGTTAAATGGACTATAGGAAAAACATATGTATGTATTTGCATGTTTGCATGCAGTCGCCTTTGTCTACTATTTAAACGAAGTAGGTATTAAATGACATATCTAAAGAGATAACGTATCTAACTGTTAATTAAGAAAAAATAATATGTAGAAGTGTTTTTTGTTTTTGCATACAAAAGCCTCAATTGGGTTGAATCTTTTTTTCAATAAGAGTATATTTTATTCTGAACTACTGTGTCAACATTAACATCCAGATTGCGATGAATATTGAGGAAAGCTAGTCCATTATGCGCTCGTTCTCTGCTCATGCCTGCACATTAAAGAGTGGCCCTTATTTTTCAAAATCGGAAATTTGCAAGTGGTAAAGTAATTTCCTGAAAATTTTGGTCCAATTAATCAAGTCTTAGGGTCTGATTATGCGGGGGGGGGTGAAATAACACAAACGGCAATAACGCAAAATTTGCTTTATTTCACTTTTAAATGGGAAATAATACCAAAATCTGAGTTTTGCTTTATTCCCAACAAAGGTTGGAAATAAAACAAATTTTGCCTTATTTCCCATTGCTTATTTATACTATTTGTAAAAAAAAAAACACAGTTTACTGACAGAAGCAAAAAGAACTTTGTTTATTCCAAAAATACAGTTAAACCAAGGCACATTGCACAGGTAATATCAGTATAGCAGCTGATTTGATTTATTTCAAATTATTTGTTCTCGAAAATGTCAAATATTTAACATTTCTTCTCAAAAAAATTCTAAATTGTTAAAATCTATTTGCATGTGAAACATTTTCCATACAAAACCAGCGATTAAATAGCAGCTTTTGGAAAGCTCGACCATTTCAGCAGCACAACCGCTGATTACTGGACCTGGCACAGGATGGTGGATCAATGCTTCGAGAAGCGAACCAATTTACTAAGAAAGAAAGCTGCAACAATTTTCATTTTTTCAATTTAAATTTTTTACCTTTTTCGTATTTCGCATGGCACGCTTTGATGTAGAAGAAAAAAATCAGAACAATCTTTGGCACCTTCGATACCAGAAGCAACAACAAAATACAGGCAAATGTTGTTTTTGCTCAAATGCTCTAAACCTGTTTGATAGGCCTTGAATTAAACAAAAAATGTGATATAATTCATATGAAGAAAGTAATATTCACAAAATATTTTTACTTATGAAAAGTCTAACAAAATATAGGAAAAGCATCGTCTTTAAAAACTGCTCCGCATATTGGACATAGCGCTTTTGTATGAATTTATTCTGCACGCTTTTTAATATGTTGTTAAAAACATTGCTGGTAAACCTTAAAATGTTTGCATGGAACCATGTCGCAATAAACAGATGAAGTAATAAAACGGATTTCTCGCTTTATTTTCTGACATTCCTCTGCCTTATAGTCACATTTTATAGGCAAATTTTCAAATAAAGCAGTGGCACCTGGTAAATTCCACTATGGGTGGGATGCAGCATGCAATAACACCATACACAATAATTCCCATTACTTGGACATTAAAAAGCAGTTTCAGAAGTGAACTAGTGTTATTTTATAATTTTTCCTTTTTCTAAACGGTTATAATGCCACCAGTACATAATTGCGAAAGGAGGGGAGGGGCGGGGGACGCGAGCGCGTCGTGGAACGCGGCGCGGGGTGGCGCGGGGCGGCGCGCCAACGCGGACCGCCGCGACGCCGGGCACTTTCAAAATTGTATACTTACAAATCCGTCCATTTAACTTGTTCATGTACTACTTTTTGTCAAATGTAACTGGGTGACTACGTACATATGTGCACTAGTTTGCTTTATTACTCAAATTGTTAAGTATAAAAGTTGGTCTTATTGCTCAACGAGAAATGAAATAAAGCAAATTTGTGTTATTTCACATTCAAATGGGAAATAACACAAATTTGCGTTATTGCCGTTTGTGTTATTTCACCCCCCCGATTATGCATACTTCGCATTACTTCGCACAACCATTTGTACCAGTGCAATAAAAATGTAACTTAAGAAAATGTGAAGCAAAATCTAAACTCAACAGATCGCTAAGTTTTTAAAAGTTCTGCTAATTTCTGGGTAATGGAATACATACAAATTAGATACAAAGTACATACGAAATTACAGTTTGAAGTCTATGCGAAGTTGTGCGAAGTTATGCGAAGTATGCATAATCAGACCATAACCCGTGCCACAAACGGGTCGAAGTTGAGAGACAGTATCACTTTGCGTCAGTGCTGCCTTTTAGGGCTGCGATATCGACAGAAAAAAATCGATATTTTCGATGTCGATATCTCAGATTAAAAAAATCTATACAGAAAACATCGACGAGAAAATACTAAATATAGGTGCGTTCCAGCGTTTTTTTACTAAAACCTGTAGAACTGCCAAAAAGCAAAATATTTCTCACATGAAAAACTGCTGGAACGCAAAAAAAATTTATATGCAAGTGTCTAAATGTCAAATGTTTGTTTACAAAATTATTTAATCAGACAGGCGCCAAAACTCTTACAAGCATCTGTAATTTTTATTGCACTTTACGCCTCCAGAAACATATGACATACAGTGATCGGACATCTACCACATTGTGGTAGATCTGCAACTTTTTTGAGCATCTACCACATCTACCACACAAGGTCTGAAATCTACCACATATTCGCTAGCGCGGGCTAGAGAAAGGGAAAAACAGTTTATGGGAGGAAGGGTATGAAAAGTTGCGAAAAAATTATTTATATCTGCACCGACATCATGTTCATCGCAGTACGGCTGCTAGAGCTGGGATGCTATCGATAGTAATATCGATAGTATCGATAGTTGAAAACTGTCGCCTCTATCGATAGTTTTTGAAAACTATCGATGTCGGTTTTAGCGAAACTTCTCTCTTTACATCTCTTAACATTACATTAATTTTTTTTATCGTAGAAAATTCACAATACAGTCGGCCGAAACAAATTTTTATTTATTGGAATTTTTAGCAACTATAAGCTTACACTGAGTTATAGTAAAATTTAATAAGCTATAAAACTGCTTTCAAAAGGTACAAACATATGTATATATGATTCACACGCATAAATTAATAAGTTTATTTTATTAATATAAGAAGCTCTTTTTGATGCACTCAAATTTAAACAAATTATATAATCTCTTTAATTTACAATGTAATTTATAAATTTTATAGATTTATTAATTATTTAATCTTCAAGCAATTTAGCATTTAAATTCAATACATCTCACAACGATAGTATAGAATAGAATTTCATCTTTATTTCCAAAAAATCAACTCTTCAACTTTCTTCTTTCTGACTAAATTTGCCATCACTGTGTGTGGCACTCCATTTGTCTTAGGGATGCAAGTAAAAAAATACATGTTTTTCGGTCTGATGCATCGGGACAAAAAATCTGTGCCAAGAAGGAACTGTTATTCCTAACTCAGATTTAAATTTTTTTTTTTTTTAATTAGTTTTTTTGTTGATTTTTTATTTTAAATGTTTAGAGGCTTTTACGTTGGTGGCATGAAGCTTTTGTCTGAGAAGACCCCTAGTAAAATTTTCCGGAGAATAATTTTCTGGAATATATCAATCCTCTAACGACCTTTCAAATTTTCTTTTTGCGGGATTTCTTGAAGTATTGGTCAAAATTACCCTTTTAAGCCGGAGCTCATGGGTTAAAATATTCTACGAAAACATCTCCCATCAAATTTTATTATATACATATGTCTTAACCTTTAATTTCGCTGACATTTATTTTAAATATTTTTTCGACTTTTTTGAAAACTACTTAGGCCGAGACATGCAAACTTTAGTAGGCCATAAAATAAAAATACGAGCTAACTTTTGCAAATCCACCGAGTGTTTTATTACTGGATGGGTAAGCACCTCAAAAATATTTTAATTATTGCGTAGTATTTTAAGCAGAACACTTCTTTAACTAAATTCGACTTTTCAAACAGGTGCCACCCCTACTAAATGTAATTAAAAAATAAAGTTTATTCAAAACCATTTCGATTGATACCCATATTGGGGTAATTTATTTAACTTATTAAATAATTTGATTTTGATTTTCTTACATATGGCACAAAACTGAAACCATATTACACAGCCCCTTCGTTTGACACCTACCTTTTTGAAAATCGAACGAACGATACAGATTTTATGACTTGATGTTAAATATTTAACGCAAACATCTCCGAACTCGATTAAGAAGTTTCAATTAAAAAAATTGTTGGAAAATTCGAAAAATTCGAATTAAATCGAATTTGCACCACCAAATTTCGAATCGAATAATCGAATGGTTGGGCAATGTTCGAAATTCGAAAAAAATCGAATTTCAACCCCCCACTACCCATTCCTAATACTGACTTTGTGCACCAAACAAAGAGCGTAAATTATCCTCATATACACAATAAGCCATCGTTCGGACTTCACTCCGATAGGAGTTTATTTGTTCCGTTTTGTCGAAATAATTTGAAACCTAGTCCTCTACTCCGCTCAACTGAAAATCTGCTCCGTTTTGTTGCATCAACAAATTTACTCTTCAAATAGAAAGGAGGTGGGGTTTTTAATAGCAAACTAAAAGTTATATTTTACCTTTTTATCGGCACGATTGTTACATTGGTGAGCTACAGCACCTTTGAAAATACACTTAAATTCGTGAATAGGCCCTCACAATCGCCCGATTTGAACCCGATCGAAAAAGATTGCTCTGTCTAAAGTTCTGTAATTGCGTCGTTGCCCACCGATGTAACAATTGTCCCGGTAAAGAAAGAATGAAATAACTTTTTATTAATTTTAACCAAGGCATTTTAACTTTAATGATAATTGCTCGCTGGGTTAAGGAGCCTTTACATGGGCCGATTTTCTAGTAGATTTTTGTCGTTTAACCAAAATCGACCCGTGTAAATGACATCTCAACCGTAAAATGTAAATGCTTTGGCTAGTCGATTTTCCAGAAATCGACCCTTGTAAAGGCAGCTTTAGCCCCTTAGTTAGTCCCAGAATACAGTGATACGAGGAGAAATGAATCGTTTTTTATAAAGATAAGAAATGCACATCTACTACGAAAACTTGATTTTTACTCCCATTTGGCAGTCCGAACCCAGAAAAGAGCGCACGATGAAGGTCAGCTAGTGCTCAGTATTGCGAGGTTTTTTTATTTAAAAAAGCACCAAAACACTGAAAATAGCGCCATTTTCCCAAAAAAAAACACCAAATTTGTGTTGCTGTGCATTTTTGCATATAAAGCTGTATGTTCAAATATTTTAAGTAATCACGCAATGTCAGTTGTAAATATTTCCAACTATGCGCAGTTAATTAATCTAATTAGCAAACTTTTTTTTATTCGTAAAACAATTTGCAAAACTTTACTTGGTTTCTCTAGCGGCTTTATTTTCATGCAATTGCTTACTTTTGTACAAATGCGCACACCCAGCTAACTAGCAGAATATTCTATGAATTCCGTGATAGAGACTGTGTGAAAATGTTGCGTTTGGATTATCTGGGAGCATATTATCCAGAGGAGAAGCTCGGCCAAACACTAAGATATGTGTAAGTCAACGGATAAAGTTTTCCGTACGTTTAGAATGAATGAATGAATGAACAAAATAAATATAATGTCACCATAGAATCACGTTTTTAATATAAAATTACCTTGAAAAGGACACCAAAGAACGAAACAAACGCTAAACTAAAAAATGTTCGCGTTTTAGTTCCCTAAACGCACTTAATTTATTGCGAAAGGCACAAAGTTGGCAACAGTTATATCGATGTCAAATTTGCTCATATTCAAGCATGGACAGAGAGTGAGCGCCTGCTTAAAGAGCATAACAGGCCAACCTAATATTCACGCACGCCGGCAGTTTACTGTCAAAAATTTCTCATGCATATACAACTTGTATGGGACCAACCGAAATTGACCGGCGTGCGTAAAAAGCTAACTCAAATTCCAAGATTTGTGTTGCGTGACATTTCGATTTGACGTTTGTGCTCTATGACATTTTGGCGCGACAATGAATTAAAATTTTGGAAAAAATGCAGAATAGCTTCGATTCTCAAATTAAAAAAACCATATGGGGATCGATAGAGATCATTGAGGTGAGTATAATGGTATATTTCTTTTCTTGCGGAAATAACGACTACAATAGTTATTAAGACTCAAAGTTCAAATTAAACAATTCTTTAAATCCAAATTTTTTGAAAACGAATGCATGGATTTTAAAAATTTTGATCTCATTTGATAGGAAATTTGATTCCCTTTAATTTGATATAAATATAATCCTCCCTAAGTAGAATTTTCCTATCTGTGTTGCCGCAGAAGGGAAGCGGAATTCCTTTCTGCGTACATTAATTACATTTTTGTGAAAACTAAACAAGGCATATATAAAGTATGTATATCAAATTAAAGGGAACTGAATTTCCTATCGATTGAGGTCAAAACTTTTAAAATCCATATATTCCTTTTTAAGAATTTTTTATTTAAAAAATAGGTTAATTTGAACTTTGACCCTTAATAACTTTTGTAGTTTTTGTTTCCGCAAGAAAAGAAATATACCGTTATACTCACCTCAATTTTCTCTATCGATCCCCGTACGTTTTTTTTAATTTGGGAATCGAAGCTATTCTGCATTTATGCTCAAATTTTGCTCAACTTCTGAAATTGGACAGAAATGCAACTCTGAAAAATCACGCACGCAAACTCATTTCGGTTACTCAAATGTGAAAAACTTGCGTGCGTGCGTAGAAAAATTCACGCCGGTAATATTAGGTTGGCCTGTAAGCATCACATGCGAACAGGGTTACCACTGAAAAACTTTCTTTCCTACCAAGAGCTGGATCAAAAACCTACCAAAATGACTTCTTTCCTACCATTTAAGAAAACGGCGTTTGAGGGCAGTAAATTAATTTTTTTGCTGGTTTTTATACTTAAAATAAGATTTTCAGGTAAACAAAAAGATCAGAATAATAGCTAGTATATAGATATTTAAGTACATATAAAACATAGCACACAAAAAAAAAGTGGTGTGTGCTTTTAACCAAACCCACGTACCGACATGTAATTCGACCCGCTTAACCCGAATCTGGGGTCCTTTGAACTTTTACGCCCTCAAAATTTCGAATAAATTGCGAAAAAACAAAAAAATGGCAAAAAAATCGCATAGCTTATAGTTTTAATAAAGCCTTTGGAGTAAATGACGTGAAAAATCGTAGCAGAAAATAAAATGCCGACGTAGAATTCTTATACATCACTGATTAGCATACAAATATTTATTATGAAGTATATATTTATATATACATTAATAATTAAGGTAAAATAAGCCTCACGGTTAGGCTTGATAAATGGCCGGGTCTAGCCGCCGGGCTGGGGCAAAAATCTGCGCGCTGCGGGTTTGCCATTAATTTCTTCGAGTTGCGGTTAACAACTTTGAGATCCTCCGATATACTGGAAATATGTATGACTACCAATAAGTTGTTTTCTTTTTGATTTTCGTACATTTGTTATGTAGTATGCTTTTGAATCGCTCTTCTAGTGCCATTTAACCCGCATCCATCTGAAATTTTTTGTAACACAAAGTACGTTGTGCACCAATTTGATACATATGAAAAAAGACCCTACTATTCAATGAAATGTTGGTTTTTTCATTTTTGATTAATGACCAACGTTTGTTTATTAATTTTCTGATAATATGAATAAAAATGCTTGTAAGTTCTTTACGCATTTGTCGCAAAAAACCAGTTCAAAATATTAACTATAGTTATTATATATATAACTTGAAGATGAAACCAAAGACGATATCTACGAGCCAAATTGATAA
>NW_023458556.1:69830362-69854906 GCF_013731165.1 Rhagoletis pomonella
TAGATTCAGAAAAAAAATTTTGTATTCTTATTTCCTCGGAACCATGCTCAAAAGTTTAATTTAAATGCCAAAGTAAGTCTCAGAATATATGAGCCCTTAATATTAATATTAAGAATGTCGGCATCGAACTTTTCGATTTCCCATAAGAATAACACAGAAAAAATTGTTTTTTTTTTAATTCTGATTTTTAGATTTAACGAACGATACTTTCTATTGTAAAGGTTTTGGAGTATTTTTGTAAAGAATTGAACGCTCTACCAAAAAGGTCGGAAGTCATTTTTCTATAAGTCAACTCGGTCAAAAGTTATCCGAGATCAAACTGTGTACCAAATTTGATCGAGATCGGTCAAGTAGTTTTTGTAATACACATATATGATATAAGTGGGCGGTGCCACCCTCATTTTCCTAAAAATTTTGGAAAAACCAATTTTTTGATAAAGAGCGATTGTATATATCGATTTTGAATAAACATTAATGAATTCCTTAGCCACACTGCTCAAAAAATCTAAAAGTCCAGTACACAGCCAATATAAATTCAAGGCCGTATTTAAGAAAAGTCTCCTTACATCGACAATTTGTATGCGATTGCAATAAACGAGCTATCAGTTTATTTAAACAAAGATTTAATTTTAGATGGTAGTACATATTTCGAAATCGTGGAAATTATCGATGGTCAAAATTTAAAAAAATAGGAGAAATATGGGTTTTTTTATTTTACCCGAAAGGCCTATATATCCTCTTCTTAGATCATATTCGTTCTTTGAAATCCAAGCAAAAATAGTTATTCAAAAACTCATAAATCTACAAAATCGTATTTTTTGCCCTTAATCGACAGGTCGCGACCTCTAAATGACCTTTAAAAAATCTATAAAAATAGGCAATTATATTTCTCATAACAACGAATAAAATTAGAGGGTAGGGTCTTCAAATTTCCACAAATTCACATTCGATGGGCACCCTACCCTGCATTTAGACGAACAAATTTAATATATAGATAATGAAATTGAACGAAAACTATAAAACATGACTATTTACGTACAAAAAATTGCTGATAAAATACTGTTATTTATCAAGAATATATGTACACAAGTAATTTTTAGCAAAAATAAAACCGAATTCAACTCTCATATAAAAAAAAATATATATATATCTCATGATCCGCTGATCGGATCTTAACCAGATTAGTATGGGACCACCTCTGAGACACTACCTTTCCGATCACCACATTTCCTCATCAGACTTCTTTCAGTACGATTCGAACCGACGATCACCACTGACTCAGCCAGTTGCCTACGCACTGTGCTAAGTTTGCCTTGTTAATTATTGTTGCTTATATCCACTATTTCACTTTGCTAAGCCAACTACAATCAAGCGCAGCTATTTCGCTGCAATTCACTTGATCATGTGGTTGTTGGTTTTGTTGGTTTTTGTTAATATTTCTATTATTAGAATGTTTAACTTTTAGGTGTGCTCGTCTTTAAGTTATTTGTTTTTGTTATTTTTATGGCCTTATAACAATTATATTCAACAATTTTTATGAACTTGAGGCCGTTTTTAGTGAAAACTTATTGTGGAAAAGCAACAATAATTTGAAAAATGGTAGAAGTGATAGCTATTTCGGAAATCACCACATTTCCTCATCAGACTCTTTTCAGTAGGATTCGAACCGACGATCACCACTGACTCAGCCAGTTGCCTACGCACTGTGCTAAGTTTGCCTTGTTAATTCTTGTTGCTTATTTCCACTATTTCACTCTGCTAAGCCAACTACAATCAAGCGCAGCTATTTCGCTGCAATTCACTTGCCTACGCACTGTGCTAAGTTTGCCTTGCTAATTCTTGTTGCTTATTTCCACTATTTCACTCTGCTAAGCCAACTACAATCAAGCGCAGCTATTTCGCTGCAATTCACTTGATCATGTGGTTATAGTGGAAATAAGCAACAAAAATTAACAAGGCAAACTTAGCACAGTGCGTAGGCAACTGGCTGAGTCAGTGGTGATCGTCGGTTCGAATCCTACTGAAAGAAGTCTGATGAGGAGATTTGGTGATTTCCGAAATAGCTATCACTTCTACCATTTTTCAAATTACTGTTGCTTTTACACAATAAGTTTTCACTAAAAACGGCCTCAAGTTCATAAAAATTGTTGAATATAATTGATATAAGGCCACAAAAATAACAAAAACGAAAAAAAAAAATTTTCAAAATAAAAAAATACGTTTTTTTATCCAGCCCAGTATCCTTCCTGAAGTCGAACCCATTAGAAGAATGGGAGGAGCTGAAAACTGCGTTTCCTTTGTTGTATAAACAAGCACGAGCATATTCACATATAGTTGCAACATCTGTTCCTTTCGAACGATTGTTTTCGAAAGCAGGAGCAACAATAACTCCGTCAAAAAATCGGTTGACTGGCAAACATTTGGAAAAACTTCTACCCTTGGGAAGTACAACAAAATAAGACTTTTTTCGCAGAAATATTTTATTAATAAATGATTTCTTAAATAAGATTAACTTGTAATCTTTTCTAATGTATATGTATCTGTGTAAATACCATTCATCATTAAACATATGGTTCTGCTATGTGACGGAGTTTTATTCATTTTCAGTCCCTACATTATTAGATTTTATTATTCGGAGTGGAGGATTCCCAGAGGAAGATTAACTTTTGATTTAAAAAATAAATTTAACTTAACACGGAATACACAATGAGTACCGATATGAGTAGGTATCGATACTTTACGTCCGGTATTTTTCAGGCATCGATACTTTTTTTCCAAACTACTCCCAAATAAAAGTATCGATACCTACATGGAATCGTTTCATCCCTATATATGTATAATGAGCTAGACATTTATAAAAAAAAATATAAATTATTAAATAAATAAAAAAATAGCCAATACTGGTTAACAAAAGGAGTTTATATTATTGCCACCAGTGCAAATTACAAATCCCAAAAATCCGGGGATTATTTGCCAAGAACCCCGAGATTTTCGGAACATAAAAAAGGCCGGGATCCCGGGATTAACATTGCTACAATGTACCTACATACATGCATAAAACAGCTTTGGATAATCATACAAAAAGTATTTACAATGATACTGAACTTGTTGGCGCAGCCTATAAATTGATATCAAAAGTGCAACAACGGTGGCTTTAGAATTGTGTAATCAATCCGTCTTAGTGGGAACGCAGAAGATAGGCGGTCAGCTACTGCTATTGATGTTGCTTTATCCGCAGAATGTGTTTCCGTACAGTGTTTTTTTTAATATTTGCAATGTTTTTCGTTATAAATTTTTTTCGTTAAGTTTTAATAGAAATATAGTTCATTCTGCATCAAATGGCATGCATTAACGATTCAAAGTTTTTACAAAATTTGGGAAAATTCGACAAATTTTCTCCAAAATTTTCCACTTTTAAACAAAATTTTAAACAAAAGTATGCAGTTTTGTAGCTCACTTAATTTCAGTATAATAAAGTGCAAGTTTTAAGTGGCTATAATCTATCGGATTTGTTTAAAAGTTTAAAATTTTGGTGAAAATTTGTCGAAGTTTTCTGAATTTTGTAAAAATTTTGAATCATTAATTTATATGCCATTTGATGCAGAATGAACTATATTTCTATTAAAAATTAACGAAAAAAATTTATTACGAAAAACACTGCAAATATTAAAAAAAAACACTGTACGGTATATTCTGGTGAGTACATAAATATGTATGTATGTACATACATGCAAATTAGCCTGACTGTTTGGCACGTTTGCACGGATAAAGTGTTGAGCGCACCCGGCCTTTGAGCTGAACTTGACTTCTGGCTGACAGGTGAGCTGGCAAAGGCTGCTAGAGTGAGTTACGCGCCATGAGAGAGCATTGCTGCGAATTTGAGTCGGTCGCGCGAAATTGAAAGGAATTACCTTACCGGAATTGCAATCGAACGCAAGGAATGCGATCACGAACCACTTAACCTGCAAATGACTTCTGTTCGTTTTATTCGCTATGTTGGTTGTGGAGGGGCTAAAAAGTAAACAAGTTCATTATTTGTTTGATTTGTGCTCATCGACTTTGAAGCATAAAAAATTGATCAATTCGTTGATTGATTTTTGTCAGCCGCTGCAAGGCTCTGCCCTCTCCTTAGTTGATTATTGTTATCAATGTTATTTTTATATGTACATATGTATGTACATACAAATTGAGCGTAAGCGCCAGATCTACTAAGTTAGTCGGTATCAGGGATGAAAAAGTAGGTACAATTGTACCTTTTTCCGACGTTTGATGACTTAAAGGTACATTTTGCTGGATAAAGAAGTATACTTCGCAAAGTGTGTTTTTTGTCTTTTTCGCAAACATTTTTCAGTCAAAATTAGACAAAAACAACGCTTCTCCGATCCCCATTAGACTATAGTCTATAGATATAGGCTCAGTTAAAAAAAAAAAACGTAATCATGTTTAAAGTACATCCATCATTTTTATTCATGTTTTAAATAAAATTTATAAAAAAAAACTACAAATGAATGATGTAACTTTTTTTTAGGGTACAATCTGTCTCATTTAGGTACATTTATTTTATGATATTAGGTACAATCTGAAATTTCAATTTTTCATCCCTGGTCGGTATTGTTAAATGAGTCCGTCCTTGTTTGCTCGTAATAATTTGGCATTACAAATCGTGATGATTATTTTCGAATTCGCTACCGATGTTCTTCTGCGGTTTCACACTTTGGTCAGGAGCATATTTATATGTAGATGCATATGTACATATGTGCAATGTGCATAATTCTTTAGTTATAAACTCGTAATACAGGTGGTATTCTTGCGGTGAGGTGAAGGTGCCAAGTTTGATTAGTTTGCAAGGTGATTGAATATGAGTTCAATGAGCGGTCCAGAAATTGCCACTGTACTCGTAAGTATGTGCATATGTATTATATATATACATGCATATGTACATATACTTACTATACCTATATACATTTATATGATCAACGCAGCCGAAAAATGAGTAAAGGTCTGATTATGCATACTTCGCATAACTTCGCACAACCATTTGTACCAGTGCAATAAAAATGTAACTTAAGAAAATGTGAAGCAAAATCTAAACTAAATAGATCGCTAAGTTTTTAAAAGTTCTCCTAATTTCTGGGTAATGGAATACATACAAAAATCATACGTAATTACAGTTTGAAGGTTATGCGAAGTTGTGCGAAGTTATGCGAAGTATGCATAATCAGACCATTATGCATTCCCTTTTTCTATCACGAAAAAATACCGGAAACATGCATCCTAAGGTGTTCGAGTGGATATGTTGTAGTAGAAAATTGTAAGCCGAATAACTGAGGAGCCGATTTTTTGACATTTCCAGGCAAGTTTCAATTGAGTTAGATTTGAGTTGAAGAACATATTTACTTAAGCTCTACCCAGATTTGCAGCGGACGACGGTTAACCGCTGTCAAATTTAAAACTCACAAAGGCATATGGAATGGCTCAAAATTGCGACGGCAGCGGTTTTACTGTCGACGTTTTTCGGTTGATTTTAATTTATTTCTATTTTACCGCCCAGCGGGGACGGCACAATGTTGATTGAGTGTTGATTGTAGAATTTTTATTATTTTCACAAGTGTGGCAATGTTTTCATCCGTTTTTATTTTCAGCAAATCTACACACACGCGCGTACCGAAACAATATTTCATTTTCATGATAATCACCAAATCAAATTGACAACTGTCGTGCGCCGCAATTGTTTTTAATCTGACGGATTTCACTGCGGCAACTTTACAGCTGTTCACTTACCGCCGACCGCTCTACCGTCATCCGCTGTAATTCTGGGTAGAGCTTTAAAGTAGAGGTTTACGCCAGTCAGTGGCAGTCATGAAAATTTGTAATCTGTAACAACCCTACTCCCTCTCTTGGAATGCGGACGTAGATCGAATGCACCGAAAATTCTTATGGAGCGGTGTTATTCTGTAACAAATATACTCAAAACAACGTCATTTATTTATAGGTAAAATTGTATGTCCTTCCCTCTTCCATCCATAAAAATCCGAACCCAGACGGTCTGAAAATACTACGCAAAGCTCGTGGGTCTGATGGTGAACGAGGACAAATCGAAGTATATCCTGCCATAAGACCGTTAGTGCATTCGCGTCTTTTCTCTCATGTCATTTTTGACAGCTATAACTTCGAAAAAGTAGACGACACTCGTATTCATAATAATATCAGCCTTGAAACACATAATCACTCATCATGCAACTGATGAGGTGGCCCCTGGAGTGTTCGAGAGAAAGATTCTGCAGAAGATTTACGGGCCGTAGCGCGTTCACAACGATATAAACATAACGCTCCGTTGGATGCTGTTTTTAAATCGATAAAACGAAGATCGATTAATCGAGCCTTTCCGATTCGACTCTTTTTCGATTTTTTAGTTCCGATTCGATCCGTGAATCGTTTCGAAAAAATTCAGGAATCGACATTCGTTTTTTCCTCAATTGATGCGTATTGATCTACGGTTTACCTCAGAAAATCTATAAAATTTTTATGAAATTTGAATTGGGGGGCTGGTACAAAAATATAATGGGGCTTAACACTGCACCTTTCTAACTTGAGAGAGCAAAGGCCAAAGAATTCAATGAACTGACTCTCTTTTTCCTCCGACTAAAGGGCTCCTCAGGGAAGCCTCTTGGAAATAACTCCATATAAAATTATGGCTAATACCACAAAAAAAAAACTAAAAAAAAATGGAATTTCAAACCTTATGGAAATTTTCATAAAAGTTTTGCACTTTTTAATTACTCTTTTTTGAAAAAAGTGAAATACAGAAGTAGCGAAGACAAGAAAAACTAAACAGCGGCCGTATTGCAAAAAATCTACATACATAAGTATATACACTGCCGGAACAAAGTAACACACAAAAAACATAAAAATATAATTCCTAAACTTTGCGCAAAACTCACGAAAATTCAGCAAATTTTCATCAAGATTTTCAACATTTTAATCAGATTTTTTAGAATTGTTTGAATATGCAGTCCATTAAATTCTACTAAAAAAATGCAAGTTCGGAGTTAGTCAAAAATCGCGATAATTTTTGAGAATTTTTTTTTGTTGAAGGTGTTTTGCATTTTTTCCATATAAAGTATTTTCGAAAAAAAATTTTTGTATGGAAGAGACTGCGTGAAAAAAAATTGCCAAAAATCAACAGTAATTCCTAGCTACTTAAAACTTACACTTTATTATAATAAAATTGATTGGGCTACAAATCTGCGTACTCAAAAAAACTACAAAATCTGATTAAAAGGTTGAAAATTTTCATGAAAATTTGCTGAATTTTCGCGATTTTTGCACAAACTTTAGGAATTATATTTGTTAGAATAGTGCTTGCAATATTTTCTACTATTGTATTAGAAAGCAATATATAATATTTCCATTTGCTTCAGTTATCATATAAACATCAAAAAGAGAAACTGAACTTTATTATACACAATTTTCTTCATTCACAAATATAAGCTCGAGTTGAGAAGACGTTCGGCTTTCGTATTCTTTTGGTAACCCCTAAGTCCAGAATAAGCAAGATCCTTTCGAACAGGTTATGGACTCAGCCCATAAGAGGTATCAAAAGTAATTCGATTTGGTTGCGACTAAAATGAGTTCCAGCGGCTTATATGCGATCGAGAAGCTTGATGATACGAACTATGTATCGTGGGCGGTGCACATGAAAAGTGTGCTAGTTCATTCGGAACTATGGGCAGTAATTAGCGGAAAGCTGATGAAAACTGAAGACTCAACGGCTGAAGAAGCGGCGGCATTTGATGTCAAGGATGAAAAGGCTCTGGCGAGTATATTATTATGTATAAAACCTTCGCAGGTTAACCACGTAAGACATTGTCAGACAGCAGTTGCGGCGTGGAATAAGTTGAAGGATGTTCATCAGCCTGGAGGTCCTGCAAGAAAGGTTACACTGTTTCGACAATTATTGTGTCAGAGTTTTTCAGAGGACGATAAGATTTCAAACCACATAACGGAATTTTGCGAAATAAATGAGAGGTTGGCTGAAATAGGAGTATTTATCCCAGAGGAGGTTTCAGTCATAATTTTGTTGGCAAGTCTGCCGAAATACTAAGAAAACTTCGTAGTAGCCATTGAATCGCGTGATTCTTTGCCGTCTCTGAATATACTCAAAGTTAAGTTGCTGGAAGAAAGAACAAGACGTAATGCAGAAAGATCTGTTAATATTCAATCGCAGCAGGCTTTAGTAGCGAAAGCAAAGTTCCAGAAGATTTCAAGCAGTGGCGCAGCAGAGCAGCAAAAGCCGAAAAACCATGATAGAAAGAAACAACGAGGAAAATGTTACAATTGTGGAAAATATCGTCACTTTGCCGCACAATGTAGAGAGCCGCGGCAAGAGCAACGAGTGTAGGGATGTCGAAAAAACATCGATGCATCGAAAACATCGATGGTTTTTTTCGATACATCTAAAATTTTTAACTCGATGTAGGCGTGGTCGATAGTATCGACACATCGATGTAAAAGTGTCGATGTATTTTTAAAAAGGCAAGTGCTCAAGGTAAGTGCTCAATTCTTATAATTTTACATTTTTATTGTGAAACAATTAAATAATGGAAGTTATTGATTTAACAGAAGGATATTTTAACACAATGCCTCCAAAAAGTATAGTTTGGCGTTTCTTTGAGAAAGCGAGTGAAGGCAATGCGATCTGCAAACTTTGCAAAAAAAATATTAAAACGGCGGGTAACACGGCGAATTTAATGTGCCATATTAGAAATGTTCACAAGGATACATATCATACTATGACTAAAAACGAAAATAGTGAGAAGAAAACTGTTGAAAAAGAAGTTTTAGGCGATTCACAAAAAATGACTGAAACCGCAGCGAAGTCGGTCCAAACTCCGAAATCGCCATCGACAGGTGCATCATCGGGTACACCATTTTATTCGCCGTCTTCACGACCTCAGTCAAGGGATGTACATTCGCAGCCATCTATTGTTTCCAGTTTTAATAATGCCAACGCTTTCTCTTCATGTGGTGAAAAAACTTTACGAGTAAATGAAGCTCTTATGTACATGATTTGCAAAGACTACCAACCATTTTCTATCGTCGAAAACGAGGGATTTCGTCACTTACTGAAGATAGTCGCACCGCGCTATAAAATTCCATGTGAGCTAAATAATTAATTTTATAAAAATATACATACTAATCTAACAATTTTTCTGCAGGTAGATCAACATTAACAAAGTGTGTCGATGCCAAATATGATGAGTTGGCTTTCATTTTTCGCGATAAAATAGCTCTTTTTTTGTATCAAATAGATATTAGAACACACTTTCCACCATACAGTTTCGAAATACAAAATCACATTTTTCCGCTTTTTATAATCGAAACTGTATGGTGGAAAGTGTGTTCTAATATCTATTTGATACACAAAAAATGATCACGGCTGTACTTTTTGCTGATATATTACATACATATGTTTCATTTAGTTAAACAATATAAGAATATTGTAGTATGTACCACAAAAACGTATATTTTCTATAAAATATCATAACTCAGAAAAAAAATCTTCGCTATTAGAGATTTGGGTTGATTGTAGTTCAAAGTGTCTCTTTCCCGGTAAAAAAGTTTGAGAGAAAAAAAATACTTTTTGAGAAATTAAATTAAAAAAAAAAATATGCACTTTTTGTTTATTGTTAAATAAAAAATTTTAAATAATAAAAATCAATAATTATATCATTCTATCTTGAAGTGACAAGAATTACTGACATTTGAGTAAAAACATTGTTGGAATCTATTAAATTTTGACAAAGTTATGGGCATTTTAAAAAAACATTTTCACTGTCAATTCGAATAATCGATTTTTGCCTGAAAAACAAAATCGCGTTTAATTCGGCCGAAAAATTTTTCCGAGCCAAAAGAAAAAATACGTGTCTCATTATTTGGACCAATAAACAATGTATTTGAGTTTGGTCGAAATTAAAAATCATGCTCGTACCTGACCGGTTGTCTGGAAATGGAAAGCATCCCTTATTTTTTTCAATTGTAACTCTTCTTAATATTAATTTGCTTTATAGGTAACTCCCCTTGCAATCGCTACCATCTTGGATCCACGTTTTAAGAAAATTCACTTCCTTTGGCTTGCTCTACTACCGTAAACAAAATAAAATTGATGGTGAAAGATCTAGCACAAGGTGAAGATGTTACAGACTCAGATTCTAGTATCTCCGACAGAAGCGAAAACAGTTTTTCTCTTTGGAGCGACCACCAAAGGCTCGTGCACAACAACTGGAAGTCAAACAAAATGGACGAAAGTCTGTCGGATCAACTTTCAGTCTACTTAAGAAGCCCAGTTTGTCGACTGAACGATAACCCGCTCGATACTTGGAAAGATATCAAGCTTCAGTTTCCCATATTATACAAAGTGGCTTATAAATATCTTACGATGGTTGGCAGTTCGGTGCCCTCTGAAAGGCTATTTTCTAAGGCGGCTCAAGTTTTAAATCAGCAGCGGAATAGACTAAAGGGAAAGCGTTTAAACAAATTGTTGTTCTTGCAATGCTTGAACAAACAATATTGGAAAATTGACTGAAAATATAAAATGTTAAAACTATGTTTAAAAAAAAGCTATTGAAAAACTATCTCAGGGGGGAGATTCTGTAACCAGCGATACTGTAAAAAGCGATACCGATCCGAAAATTGTCGCTAACTAGTTACAAAATCTCCCCCCAGGGCAGTAGCTTTTAAAATTTATCTGCCTTTTAAACACAAGTTTTGTTCTGGAAAAATGTGTTTGAAGGGCAGATACATTTTAAAAACTACTTGAAAAAACGGCACTAAATTAACCTTCAGAAGACACACTGGGGTGTAAGACACCCCAGTGCAAAGCCTATTTTTTATAAACTTTTTCGTTATGTCAATAAAAGCTAACCATGCAATTATA
Organism: Rhagoletis pomonella; assembly: GCF_013731165.1. Lineage (NCBI taxonomy): Eukaryota > Metazoa > Arthropoda > Insecta > Diptera > Tephritidae > Rhagoletis > Rhagoletis pomonella. The sequence continues at coordinate 69,841,299 of NW_023458556.1, forward strand.
TGATCTTGTACCTTTGAAAAATTCAATAAGACATTTCATTTTAAATTTATTTTATCTAATTATTTCCAGCGTAATATATGCAAAAAAAGCTTAAGCTGTGTGTTTTAAAAGCAACATTTCAATTGGGGTGCAATTTACCCCAGTGTGTCGTTCACGTCAAATAAAAAAGGTGTGTCCTCCGAAGTTTAATTTTAAGTGATTAATGAAAAGCTTGTGAGAAATGGATTAATTTTATAATCTCCAACTCCCAACTTCTTTTACCAATAAATTCGGTCTGAAATATATTTATATTATATAGTCCTGTTATTGTGTGCATTTGGCAAGAACCATCGGACAAGTAGCAACAGAGGAGCTATTTTGACATTTAATAGCCTAAAAGCAAAAACAAAATGCACGCAGCTTGTTGTTTTTCTCCGCGCTGTTCGATGTGACTCGGAATTTGGGTTTTTGTTAGGTACATTGCTGATAAGGAACTACTCGATGTATTTGTTCCGATGCATCGAGGGACATCGATGCGACTCTTCGATGCATCGTTTTTACAAAAACATCGATGTTTGCTCTCAAATCGACATCCCTAAACGAGTGGAGAACCGGAAGACTGAAAAATCTTTAGCTATTCTTGCTTCCGTTTCATCATATGGAATTCGTCCTGATGTTTGGTGTATTGATAGCGGGGCAGCAGCCCATCTTTGCTGTGATCGCTCGTTATTTGTCACATATGTAGAGAGAAACGAAAGGATAGAACTCGCTGGCGAAAAGCATTTAGAAGCAAAAGGGGTTGGTGAAGTGCACCTCGAAAACAGTAAATTTCGACTGAGGTTGAAAAATGTTTTGCATGTTCCTGATCTGCGATGCAATTTTGTTTCTGTGAGCAAAGCATGTGAGCACGGACTTATTGTAAGTTTTGAAGCGAGAGAGACTTTTGTGAAGGACAAAGACGGTGAAATAATGTTAAGAGCGCAGGAAGAAGATGGTTTATTTATAGTAAAATGTCAAAGAAACAGGTGCTTTTATACGAAAGGCGAAGACGATGAAGCCAAAGTGTGGCACAATCGCTTCGGCCATTTGAATTTTGACAGCCTGAATGAAATAGTAACCCAAAACCTAGTGCATGGACTAAGCATGAAACGGATGTTTAACAGAGTTGACTGTGTGACTTGCGCGAAAAGTAAGATAAATGTTAAACCGTTCGCTAAGTTTTCAGAGAGCCGTGCAAGGAAATTGTTAGAACTCGTACACTCCGACGTATGTGGTCGAATAAATAAGAGTTCTATTGGCGGGGCAAGATACTTTGTGACATTTATCGATGATAAATCTCGATATGTGAGTGCATATTTTTTAAAATCTAGAGCTGAAGTTTTTAATACTTTCAAAGCATTTAAAGAGATGAGTGAAAAACAAACTGAGAAGAAAATAAAAATACTTAGAAGCGATAATGGTCGCGAATACCTTAGTGCTGAGTTCGATAAATATTTAACCGAAAACGGTATCCAAAGGCAATTAACCGTGCCTCATACTCCTCAGCAGAATGGTGTGGCTGAGCGAGCCAACCGCACGTTAGTCGAGATGGCGCGTAGTATGTTAGTACATAGTGGGTTAGATGAGTATTTTTGGGCAGAGGCGGTATCAACAGCCGCGTATTTGCGTAATAGAGCAGCAACAAAAACACTCATTGGAAAAACGCCTTACGAAGAGTTTTTTGGTAAGAAACCAACCGTAGCCCACTTAAAAGTGTTTGGTTCGCTAGCAATCGCGCTAGATAAGACGCAATTTAAGAAGTTTAGACCGAAAGGCAAAGAAATGATTATGATTGGTTACTCTGAAACTGCAAAATCATATCGCTTGATAGAACCAGATACACGTAGAGTTGTGGTGAGCAGAGACGTCATATTCATGGAGGATAAGTATATTCGTAATGAGGAAAGCAGTCCGAATATAGTGGTGTTCGATGACGAAAACGTTTCACCAAATGCGAATGAAACGTGTAACGAAATTGAGTTACGCGAAGAAGAGCACAGCGAAGGTTATGATGATGTGAATGCCGATGTAGAGCCGGAGCGACATGCGAATGAAACGAGCAACGAAATTGAGTTACGCGAAGAAGACCACATCGAAGTTTATGATGAAGTAAATGCCGATGTAGAGCCGGAATGATATGGTCGGGGCAGACCCAGATTGATACGTTCTGGAGGTCGTGGTCGTCCTCGAAAGGAGCGACATGCATTAAATTTTTCCAATAATGTCGACATAAAGATTCCGCAATCCGTAAACGAAGCATTAAGTAGTGAATATACAAAATTTTGGCGGGCAGCTATGCAGAAGGAGTACGACGCATTAGTCAAGAATAAAACTTGGTCGCTGGTAGAGTTGCCAGTAGGTGAAAAGGCTATTAACGACAAGTGGGTATTTAATATTAAAAGGAATGCAAATCGCACCATTGAACGCTTTAAGAGCCGTCTAGTAGCAAAAGGCTGCAGTCAACGGGGTAAATTATACAGAGACGTTCTCTCCGGTAGTGAGATATGCGACAATTCGTATGTTGTTGGCATTAGCTTGCGAGTATCAGGTACATTTGCACCAAACGGATGTGTCAACAGCGTATTTAAACAGCGATTTACATGACGTAGTTTATATGAAGCAGCCTGAGGGTTTCGAAGACAAGAAGTTTCCCCAAAGAGTTTGAAGCTGAACAAAGCCTTGTATGGGCTAAAGCAGAGCGGCCGGGAGTGGAATGCAAAACTTGACGCAGTCCTGAAGTCCGTTGGGTACTCACCGTGTGTCTGTGAGCCCTGTTCTATACAAATAATGTGGATGGTAACTTCAACATTATTGCTGTATATGTTTATGATATTATTATAGTTGGCTCCAAACTGGAAGATGTAATTACGATCAAGGCGAAAATTTCAAATGAGTTCGATGTAGGGGACGGTGGCTCACTAAGATTCTTCTTAGGCATGGAAGTTGAGCGCAAAGGCAACACTGGTGCAATATCCGTCTGTCAGAAAAAGTATATTGTAGATTTGCTGAGTCAGTATGAATTGCAAGATTGTAAGGCTGTGGCTACTCCGTTAACCGCGGGATTTCAAGTAAGCTGTGAAAATGAAGGGTGCCGACGCGTAAATCCTACTAATTGTCAGTCATTGATCGGAGCGTTAATGTATCTGGCTTTATCTACGAGGCCGGATATTCTCCATTCCGTTTGTAAATTGTCACAGAGGAACATCGAACCTCATTCTGAGCACGAAGCAGCCGCCAAACATATTTTGCGTTATCTTCAAGGATCAATTGATTTGAAGCTTAACTATCATAAGACGGGTCAGCCAATTGCTTGTTGCGTTGATGCTGATTGGGGTGCTGAGGCAAGTGATAGAAAGTCGTATACCGGTAGTGTTTTTATAGCAGCAGGCAGTGTTTTCTCCTGGGAATCAAAGAAGCAGCGTATTGTGGCGTTAAGTAGCACAGAGGCGGAATATGTTGCATTGTCAACTGCCGCAAAGGAAGCTGTTTACATCAGAAAACTTCTTTCTGAAATGGGTTTTCCAATTAGTGGACCTATGGTTATAAACAGTGATAATCAGGGCGCTCAGCATCTGGTTAAAAATCCAGTATACCATGCCCGGAGTAAACATATCGATTTGAAATACCATCACGTTCGGGACATGTATAAAAACAAAGAAATTGAACTAAATTATATATGTACAGAAGAAATGATTTCTGATATTTTGACTAAGAATTTGCAAAAAACAAAACACTGTAAATTTAGAAAAGATATGGGTCTTTATTAAACATGTACTTGATTGTGAAATATATATATATATTGAGAATGAGTGTTAGAATAGTACTTGCAATATTTTCTACTATTGTATTAGAAAGCAATATATAATATTTCCATTTGCTTCAGTTATCACATAAACATCAAAACGAGAAAATTTGTTACTGAACTTTATTATACACAATTTTCTTCATTCACAATCATACGCTCGAGTTGAGAAGACGTTCGGCTTTCGTATTCTTTTGGTAACATCTAAGTCCAGAATAAGCAAGATCCTTTCGAACAATATTTTTATGTTTTTTGTTGTAGAATGAGCCATGTTTTTATACAAAATTAGCGGAAAAATATTAGAATGAAAATTGTTGCATATATTGTGAAAAATTTGCTGTGCCAATACTTTGTTTCGGTGTATGGTGGATTTTCCAGGCCTAAAGCCACACTGATAAGGTCCAATCAGCTCGTTGACGGTGGGCTTCAGTCTTTCGCACAATACACTCGATAAGGCCTTATAACCTATGCTTTGAAGGCTGATTCCGCGGTAGTTGGCGCGTATGGCGGGGTCGCCTTTCTTGTGGATTGGGCAGAGCACACTTAAATTCCATTCGTCGGGCATGCGTTCATCTGACCATATTCTGCATACGAGCTGATGCATGCACCTCATCAGCTCCTCGCAATTTCCTTCAGTAGGGTTAATGATGAATTTAGTTGGTGCGATTCATGAAACATCGCAAAGTGGCATTTTTAGTGAAATAGCAACTTCCGACCGCCGCAACTCCGGATTTCAAATGTATTTTTTTTTAAATTGCTGCACATAAGTGTAAAAACTTTTTTACCATTACGTACATTGACATAAATTTTTTGTCACTTTGCTTTTTTTTCAAAGCTTGATAGCTTTTGTATAAATCTGGATATTGAAACCGTTATGAAAAATTTATGTATTGAGGGCTTATATTCAATACCCTTTATCTGCAATTTCCACAAGATTAAGCTTCAGATATAAAAATCCCCCTAAGAATTAAGTGTCATCGATGCTGTCAATGCTAACCTTGTAAATACCTTGCTGGTAGAATTTACAATTGAATTTCAAAGTTATAGTTAACATCAGTAATGACAGTTAAGTCTCAGATGGGTTTCAACATCAGAAACTAGTTTTTCTGAAAATTGCAGATAGAGGGTATTGAATATAAGCCCTCGGTATGCTTTAAAAATTACAATAGTTTAGTCAGATCGCCATGTTTTTTTTTTATAAAAATTAAGTAAAAGACGTTATTTAACAAAATATATGAATCTAGTATGGGATATCGATTTATTTTTTTCCAATTTCTGCCAACATCGATTATTTTTATTTCGATTCAAAAATCGAACTTTTATTTCGATCTAGCATCTCTAATGCTAGACAGACAGACTGCCGGAGTTGACATGATGAAGGTCTACGGAGGAGGTTGTTGTGTGGATTGACGAAGATGACCCGGGGATGACAAGGGAGTGTAGTACACAAACCTTGTCCAACCTTGAAGACTATTTGCTTTTAGCAAAAGCTTTTATGTTAATAAGGCAAATTCAAAAACATAAAAATATAGGTAAGGTTAGGTTAGAACGGCATGTATTTATTCTATTTATGCTATTCACCATCGACAGGGACCCGTGATGATGCCGGTGTAGATTCTAACTCCAAACCCGGACCATTTTTTGAATCCCGGGATTTCGGGATCTTAAATTCGTAAACCCGGGATATTTCGGGATGTGATTACAATTAATTTAAATAGTCTAACAAACTAGTTTTGTAGTCTTGCTTTATTGCGGATACTAGAAATAAAAATATATTTGTGTTTTTAACCAAAGAAATATAAATGTCTTTATTTTATATCAGTTTAAAAAGGTAATTACAAACCAAATAAACTAAAACCTATGCAACTGAAATTCATTCACATTGAAGTCGCAGTCATTTTTACAAAGAGTAACAAATAAATCATCTTTACACTTGAATACATTATATACTTATGTATAAATACAGGTTGGACGGATTTCGTAAAAAAATATGTCATGTCTCCGATTCGCTTAGAAATTTTTTATGGGTTCTATACATGAAATAAGCTAATGCGTATTCGAGGATTTTTTTTCGTAGATATGGATCTGTCAAAGTTCGAATTTCTTCGTGATTCTGACCATTCATGTACTTCTTCAAACTGTTATATCTCGGGTTCTGCTACTCGTAGAGTCTTCATCTTAACGTCGTTTTAAAGCTAAAGAAGCGGGCTTCGCATTTAAGAAGGTCAAGATTGCCCTATGGTTAACTTAGCTATTAACAGTTGAACTTTTTGAAGTTGATTTGCAGTAAATTTGGGATTTAAAACTACACCATCTAAATCCTTGTTTAATTCCCTATAAAAAAACAAAATTGTTTCAAAAAATGTGCGCTTTTCAAGAACTATTTTCAAAATATTTTTTTCTATGATGAGATGAAGTCTACGATGAGCATATCCCGAGATATAACAATTTGAAAAAGTACATGAGCGGTCAGAATCACGAAAAAATCCAAACTTTGACAGATCCATATCTCCGAAAAAAATGTGAAGCCAATCGAAATTGTGACACCAAATTTGATGTCCGATATGAAAAAGAATGCGTAATTTATGTTATATATATTTTAATGTAGAATAATAGTAGTGTTAGAAGTGTAATATATTATTTGATTATTTGTAGGGTTTCAATTTTATAATTCTTTTAGGCCATTACAGTTGAGGGATTCACAACGGTGTCGTAAGTGTCGTATTGTTGTATGTCGTAAACTTTAAAAGCTTAAATAAATGTTTAGAGAACTTGAAACGACGACCAACTATTTTTTAACACTGCAAAAATTCATAATATGACTTTGATCGTACTTTGCAAACCCCCTTAATATATTTTTTATGCGTTTAAAGTTTACGACATACAAAAATACGACACTTACGACACCGTTCTGAATACCCCAAATGTCTGAATTTTGTTTTATATTAATTTCATCCTAAATTAAATTATATCATGCTTTAAAAATTACAATAGTTTAGTCAGATCGCCATGTTTTTTTTTTATAAAAATTAAGTAAAAGACGTTATTTAACAAATTATATGAATCTAGTTTGGGATAACGATTTATTTTTTTCCAATGCTCGGGACTCCCGGGATTCGGGATCCCAAATCCCGGTACTAGATGCCTTAGCTGTGGTACATTGTTTGAAAAACCATTCGGTGGGGAACATAGCGCTGCAGCGCGCTGGTGGAGCACAAGCAAAAGAAGTTGATCCTGTTTAAGTAACGTTGGACGAGGTTATGCGACGGTTCGAGAGCTTTTGTTTGCCACATAAGAATACGGTTATGGAAACTTTAAAGATTAATTCGCTGTTACAAAAAGGATCGGCAGCCATTTGCAGAATTCGAAACCGAGCTTAGACTACAAATGCGATTTTGTTAATTTGTATGCTCGGCTTGCCAACAATCTTACGGTGATCGAATGTTAAAGGATCGAATTATTCTGCGAGTCTCTGATAAGACAAACAACAAAGATGACTCGTTGGTACAGGTAATCGGAACTGACGAACTTCAATAAAAAAAATCCTGGAGTTGAAGCCATTCGTAAGCAACGTGTCAGACGATTCGGAGGCAACAAACGATGTACTCGTTGCGGTGGAATCGGCGAATCATGAGAGATTTTTTCCAGCATTAAGATATGGTGCAAAATGTTACAAAGGGGAAAATCCAGGCCATTTTTCCAGCACGTGTCGATCACGGGCAGAAGAAAGTCACAAGTCAACAGTAACTGCAAAAGGACACACAAAGCAGGAGGAAGAAGAAGCAAAAGCTAACACGTTGCGGTACCGCTTAGACTGCTTTGACGAAGGTAAAAATAAGCGAGAACCCCTTGGGATTTCTAGATATATATTAACTAATATTAACGAATGTAGTTACAACATTAATTCCTTAAATAAATAGGTTTCATGAATTCAATGTAAATTATGTAAATGTTAAGTTTAAGCTGGACACTGGGGCGGATCTCAACTGCATACCGTTGTACTCAGTTAGGAAAATGAGCTCCGATCACTTAATACGAAAGTCAAATTTAAAATGACTTGCGTACAATAACAATAAAATCACTTCTTTTGGTAAAATTTTACTACCTGTTTTGATCGACGAACGCTTAAGTGTAATGTGATTGAGTTTGAGGTGGTTAACAGCGAATTGCATCCTATTCTGGACCGCAAGTCTTGTGTTGATCTAAATCTTGGTAATCCGCACTCAAAGTCACTTCTTGAAGAATTTAAGGATGTTTTTGGAGGATTAGGGAAAATCCCTGGCAAATGCAAAATAGCTTTTAAAGGCAATTCAGTTCCAGTAATAAAAAAAGGAAACGATTCCCAAGCAGCTTATTTACTTAAGGGGAACGAACAGGAACTTAATCAGATGGTAAAGGCAGGTATAATAAACGAGGTTGATTATTCAACGGACTGGGCAAATAGCATTAAAGTTTTAGGGAAAAGTAATGGATCACGGTGGTTCTATCTTGACCCAAAGTCATTAAACAAATGCATTCGGAGAGAGCACTATCCGATTCCAACCGCAGAGGCAATGGTTGGTCGATTGGCATCAGCTTCTGTGTTCACAGTTATGGATCTGAAAAACGGATTCTGACATTTGAAATTGGTTGAAGAGAGTGCTGACTTGACAACCTTCATGACTCCGTTTGGACGCTATCACTGGAATCGAATGCCATTCGGGCTGAATAGTGCTCCTGAAATGTTTATGGAAAAAATGGTCCAGCTGTTTGGTAATATACAAGGAGTGGAAATATATTTTGATGACATTTTTATTGCTGGTAGTATGGTGGAAGAGCATGATGAAATCTTGATTGAGGGACTTGAAAGAGCAAGAAGCAATGGGCAAATGAGCAAAAAATTCAGCTTGCGAAGGCAAGTTTATTGGACATTGTATATCTAAAGGGGAGGTTAGGGATAAGCACAAGGAAGCTATTATGCAGATGACGTAACCACAAAACAGAACTGATGTTGCCAGACTGTTGGGACTATTCAAATATTTAGCGCAATATATCCCGAACCCGTCGCAAAGATCAACAAATATGAGAAGCCTCACAAGGAATGATGTTGTATGGGTGTGGAACAACGCACATGAATCAGAATGGAGAGCATTTTGAAGTGAAACTCGACTCATCCCTTATGGGTATAATTGGAGATCAATTAGTCCCCAACTCATCTCTAATGGGTACTATTAACGATTTAATGATATGTACGCGCTTAGTCAATGAAATTTCATGTGCGGCGTTGGCACACAGAGAGTATTCGCCTAACAAAACTGAGCACCCCAGTTCGAATCTCAGCTGGCGCAAATTTATTTTTTAAAAGTGACTAGTCGCCTTTTGTACCCATTCGGGTATAAAGGTGAACAATTAGTCTCTTCATAGGACATGCTCGAACAAAAGCGAACAGTTCATTCCATATAAAGAGATCAAAAGTGGTATTAGTCGCATGCTCCTTTGCGATTGCTCCCAGAGTCATCCCGGATTAGTCCCATTTTTTGCAGGGGTTTGTCATTTGGCGTGTAATTTTCTAGAGTAGTTTTGTGCTCTCGCTCTCTCCATGTATTAACTCGTCCTTCGTTGGTATACTCTGATGAACATATGTGAGGATGATAGCAAGGCCAACTTATATAAGGTAGTGTTACAGCAGTTGAAATTTTCGCCCGATGTTTCTTAAAGAAAGCCATAAACGTAGCGACCGTTGGTTCAACTTGGTGTTATTTTGCTCTAGATTGCACCGTTTTATGGCCTGTTGAATGAATTTATGTCTTGGTTGTATGAAAGATCAAAAAATTTGGATTTTCTGGCAAGTTGTACAACTTATCGCTACATTAATGGCCATGTTTTACAAACTCTTTTAATTTGCGTTTATTTTGTACACTAAATAACCGAAAATGGATAACTCAGCCGAAATAGGTACGTGCTTTCGTTGAATTTTATAAATGTAAGCCGAAACTATGAAATTGTAAAAATGAGATTTTACAATGAGACTGCTCGCAAAATTGCAATGTTTGTGGGTAAAACGTCCAACTTGATTGCGGATTGATTTGAACTAACGTTTTTGGCTTGCATTATGTCAAAAGGATGTGTTTGTTGTAGTTCATTCTGTCATTTACTACCATTATGCGTAGGCCAATTCATGAAATCATTTCATGCGTTTGAGTAGAAACTGAATGAATGAACACCATTTCATGATTACAATTAACGCGAAATAGAGTTTATGCACTTAGTTTTACTCAGATCGATGAAATGATTTCGTGAATTGGACTACGCATACATGTGATACTTGTGCTTTTAATTTATAAGGTAATTTTATGTTTCTATACTCTTGCTACCACATGAATATATGAATTCGTGATAAGAATATATGAATTCGCCTTGGAAGATAGAAAGCGAGTAAGAATAAATGCTGAACAAAGGAATTTGTCTTCTTTCAACTTAAATAAATGCATTTTGCAAACAAAAGTGCGTACGTTACTTAGTGCCTTGGTAATGGCGAATTCGTAAGGATCTATTGATTGCATTATAAACATTTTCATTTATTTGTTAAACATACAATTACTTCCATTAAAACCCGGTCCTATAGATGCTAGAAGCGCGAATTCATATAAGGTGGTGTTACCGGAAAATGAATAAATAAATTATATGCATATCAGAAAATTAATAAGATGAAATGAAATTATTGTTTGATTTCTAACCAAACCTATGTATGTAACTCAATCGCCTAATGGTTTGCCGAACCGTAAACATATGTTTACACATCCAATTTCGTGAGTAGGTACCTGGTACTCATACCTTTTTTAAGAAGTTTCACTTCTATCATGTGTACGGTGTTACACGCGCATTTTTTTTATAATATGTACCAAGTAGCTGTACCCTGCCACGCTGTGGCATATTCCTGTTACATTGATGATAAATGATTATCGAAACAAAGCATACCTTTCATATAAGTTTGATTTTGCAATACTTGTATCTTTTTATGTAGGTTTTTATGGCGTTACCAAAGAGCGAGAAAAGTTAAAATTTAGTTGTTTCTCCCATAAATAATTTTTATTATTAATGATAATTTGTTAAAATCCTAATCATCATTTATTACAAGTTAAACACCACTTCTATCATTATAATATTTATCTTCATTATTATTTTCATCATCAACATCACCTAAATACAACATCACTTTTTTAGGTAATTTTTTATATGATGACGAATACGAATTGTACAAATTTTCTACATGTTTTTGTGCGTCATTGTCATCAATATCAACATCTTCATCATCGCTATAAGGCTGCAAATTTTTTTGGTAGTTTTCTCATACTTGATACAACAGAGTCGGAACTAATCAAAAGTCTATTGAATATATCTTCATTCGTTTTTTTCTGTTGCACTTGCAAGAAAAATGTTCTCTGTAGCTCTTAAAAACTGTTATGCGCGTTTAGAGCTTCTTCTGACAATTGGCGTTTATTTTATTTATTTTTTTTGAACACAGAAAGCCTGTTGAGGACTCAAGCCAACTTTTGGTTGCTTTTAAAAAACGTTCTTCGTGACTACAGGACCTATTCCAACGAATTTTGAACTCAGAGATAAGATATCTCATATTTTCATTAAATTCTTTTAAATTTTCATCAGATGGCCTGATGCGATCTTTCATTTGTCTCATTAAAACGTTAAATCTATCATTGAATTAATCGCAGCCAGAGTTTTTCATTATTTCATAAAGGCTTTGACGAGTAACACAAATGATATTTGAGCTGTTCCTATAAATAAAATAATCATATAATTACGCCTTTAAAGTTTCCGTTTTCCCGTCTACCCGTAAGTTAGTTAAAAATATCATCACTATCATTATTTCTATTCACTGCACATGATATTCACGCGTAGAAATAGCAACACTATAAACAATAACAAAGATTATAATTAACACTAAAAATATGCAATATGTACCATTCTTTACGGTTTCACATATACATTATAAATCATTGGACAAGTAAATTACGTATTTCTAAGATATTATTGTAAAATATAATAAACCCAAATTTTATTCTATAAGTCTGAGCGGATATGTACATAAATGTATACATACTTTCTTTGATATATGCAAGTACTAAAAGTTTCGCCTTTGAAACCAAACAGTATTTAGCCTACTTTTGATAATATACGTACAGTCAGTCAAAAAAGTTTAGGTACAGCGAAGTTTTTACAATACGGGCAACTATTTTTTAAATATTTTATTTTTCGTTCATTTTTTATAAAAATATACTATCAAACATTATTTTATATGGAGAAAATGAACGACACCTTCAACAAAAAAAATTGCTAAAAATCAATGGTAAGTCCTAGCTTCCTCATACTTGTACTTTATTATACTAAAATTGAATGGGCTAAAAAACTGCACACCGAACTTTTTTCAAGAGAGCACAAGGTTTGGAACTTTGATTTTTACGGTTTTTGTTGTAGAATTAACCATATTTTTATACAAAATTGGCGAAAAATAAAATATTTAAAAAATAGTTGCTCGTATTGTAAAAAATTCGCTGTACCTAAACTTTATTGACTGACTGTTCATACATATGTTCTTAATAGTTATGCCGTATGTAGGGTATCAAAAAAAAAGTAATTAGGCAATCAGCGTTCGTAGAGAATAACAATATTACTTTCTTGTATGTTTATACCCGAGCGCACTTGGGCACAAGGGTATTATAACTTTGTTCACATAACGGTTGTTTGTAACAGGCAAAACGAATCGAGATAGATATAGACAAATGTATACATAAATGATCAGAATGAAAAGAGAAATCGATTAAGCGGTGACTGTCTGTCCGTCCGTCCGTCCGTCTGTGCACACGATAACTCGAGTAAAAATTGAGATATCTTAACGAAACTTGGTGCGTGTACTTCTTTCGGGCGTAGGACGGATGGTATTGAAAATGGGCAAAATCGGACAATAACCACGCCTACCTCCCATATAACGGTAATTTTCAGAAATATGAAAACTGCGATATTTTAGAAACTACTGAAGATTTTTCACTCAAAATTGATATTTACAATAAATTTTAGACGAAAAATAAGAATATTATAAATTTTTTGAAAATGGGTTTAACCACGCCCACTTATGGTTACATGTGTATATCTTGGTAACCGCTGTACCAATTTCTTCTAAACTTAGCACAGCTATTGGCCTTGGTACACTATATCAAATGGCCGAAAATTTTTAAAATCGGACAATAACCACGCCCACATCCCATATAACGGTAATTTAGAGAAATGCAAAATCTTCGATAAATCAGTAAATATTAAAGCTACTTTATTCAAAATTGATGCTTGCAACAACTCTTTACCAAGAAATACGTTTATGATAAAATTTTGGAAAATGGGCGTGGCACCGCCCACTTATTATCACACATATGTATCTCGGCAACCGCTCTACCAATTTGTACCAAACTCGGTATGGTTATTGTGCTTGCCACGTAAAAGCAAAACGTTGAAAATTATTGAAATCGGACTAAAATTACGGCCGCATTTCATATAACGGTAAATTTCAGATATGCTTGAAACTTCAATATTTCGAAATTTAAGGACGCTAAGTTACTCAAAATTGATACACCCCAGCTTATCATCTAGCGGTACTTGCGCCGGGTATTTAATGTTCGGCTCCGCCCGAACTTAGACTTTCTTACTTGTTTGTACTTAGTTTTCACTTGTTATGTTTGCTTTTGTTCTTCATCGAGAATTTCATGTATATTTCACCAACGAGGTTATAATATATAAATCGA
>NW_023458556.1:69854916-69865741 GCF_013731165.1 Rhagoletis pomonella
ATTGTTGGGCAAATATTTGTTTACATAGTAATGTAGAATTTTATCTACTTTCATTTGGTACTAAACCCTTCTTTCAATCAATATCGACATCAATTACCCTACTATGCGTTGGCTATTTGTCTTAGAAACGCACAGTTGAGTAGTTCCGCTCAGCTCAACAGTCGGCAACTTTCAGACCAAGGCGAATTTATACAAGGTGGTGTTGATGGCGAATATAGATTTTCGCCGCGGTACTTCTTAATGTCAAAATGATGTGTTTTTTTAATATGAATTCGCCTTGTTTACAACAAACAAATCATTTTGACATTAGGAAGTACCGCGGCGAAAATCTAAATTCGCCATTAACACCACATTGTATAAATTCGCCTTGTTTCCGACATTTTTTCCAGCGGAAAATTTTTACGCTACCTGAACTCAACGTGTTGGGCCTAGCCTAAAGAGCTGATCGAAAAGACTTACGCCGCTTGTATTAAATTTAACGCCGCTTTGTTAGGGGGCAGTTGCAAACAAATTTATTCTATTTTATATTACTGATGTGATAAAGTAACTAAACTATTTTATAATAATACTGCGTTTCTAAATATATGCTTTTTAAGATGTTTGCTATATATGTAATTATACTCTTGTCACTAATCCCCGTACTATATATGTTGAAATCTCAATAACACACGAACGTGATCCAGTATCCCTTCGAAACTTATTTTAAACGCTTCAGCTTACTTTGGAATACATGTAAAAATTCGTTTAAAATTGCATTGAGCAAAAAGATATAGGCAAACGAAATACGAAAAGGTCCCTAAGGACCTTCTCATGGGCGTAGCCAGGTAGGGGAAGGGGGGACGGTCCTGCCCGCCCCCCCTAACTTCCAAATTTTTGCCTAGATATTCAAAAATAGTACCATGAAATGCTTGCTCGATAATTTCGGCCGCCCCTAACTTTCAAGGTTTTTCCTATAAATATATATACTGTATAACAAATTATACACTCAACGCTAACAAAATAATTAGTAAATTGATTTAAAAAGTGGACATGTGGATCATCCGGTTCTGTATCAAGTTATTCTCTCTAACTGCAAAGCACTTCCATTTAAAAAGGGTAAAAACCTGGCTGCAGTCGACAATGAGCGAAAATGGGTTGAACGGACACTATAAATAAATTTATAGTTCAATTGGTTATTACTTTGTCTTTAGGTTTGTGTCTTCTAAGCGTACATCGAAAGTTTTGTATCACAGAACCAATCTGAGATTATTGATAAAACTATAGACCGGTTGGGTGAACAGCCAAGACGTTTACTTCTTAAGTAATTACAGCAGATGACATAAAACATATAGCGCACATATATTCCTATAACAAAAATAGCATATTAAATATAATATTATTTTAAATTATAGTTAAATCATTAATTAAACTTTACTACAGAATAATTACATAGAATTTTCTGTAATTAAGTTTAACTAATGATTTAACTATACTTTAAAGTAGATAAGTTAACGGCCTTTAATGAATTTTTTATTTATTATACGGTGTGACAAAACAAAATAAAGTAATATATATTTAGCATAAATGAATATACCAGCATAAAAAATCTGCATACTCAAAATGTTCAACACGTCCTCATACTTATACATACCTATGTATATAAGTTAAGAGAAGATATTTCGCTGCAAAGCAATGGGTATAAATTGTTAGTTTACCTTACAGAATTGCGGAGGAATATTACAGAGTATACGGAAAAAAGTTTTTTTTTTAATAACGTCTGGTCCGGCTATCTGGTTTACTATACAGGTATGTAGAGCTATGAATTTAAAAAATACATCAAGGTTTAGTTGAGATATTCGCTTTTGACCACTATGTTTTGTACATTTCCCAGTACTTTAAAGCTTTTGACTGCCATTCACCTGGGAGAGGCCAGAAGTGATTCCTGTGCTTACGATTCAAATCGCAGCTAACTATGTCAGGATATTTATATCCATGGATCCTCTGGGTAGCGACCGAACGCTAGTTTGGGAGCGAGCTATAGTGGGAGGGCGTAACCCTGCCCAATGAGAAAAAAAACACATGCCTCGGATGATACCCCCTTCTTTTGATGACGATCACGGCAAGCATAGGAAGGACTATGATTTTAGGGTATGTACCTTGAATATCCGAACCCTTAATCGGGATGGTGCCTCTGCCCGGCTGGTTGATGTCCTAGGGAAAAAAGGCTGTCGTCACCGCCATCCACGAAATGCGATGGACGGGGCGAGGAAGGTAAGCGCGGAGGCTTGCGACGTCTACCACAGTTGCCACGTAAAGTAGCGCAATTCGGTGTTGGATTTGTGGTGGGAGAGACCTCCGTTCACTCTAGTGGACGAAAGTCCAGCCAATCCGCTTCAAAGCGAGATTCTTCAACATCTCGCTCATATGTGCCAATGCCCCGGTGAAAGAGAAGAACGAGGTATCCAAGGATCTCTTAGCTTAGAGCGTACATATTATGGCTGCCCCCGACACGTATAAAAATCGTGCTTGGTGATTTAAATGTCAAGGTGGGCAACGAAAGGATCTTTGGCGCCAGTGTCGGAAAATTCAGCCTCCACATAGACACGGCGGGCTGAAGCTGATTGACTTCGCCGGTGCCCGAAACTTTAACAGTTTGTGTTACAGAGTTCTAGCATAAAAAGATCCATCAACCTACATGGATGTCAGTGACATCCATCTGACAGTGTTTCAGATGTACTCCGAGGGCCAAACATCGACTCGCAGCCAATATACGACCCCACCTCGGTGCAGCAAAGAGAGGGCCCCAACAATGCAAGAAAAGTTCAACGTCAAAAATCTGCAATCAAAACAGACGGCCAATGGATTCGCCGCTCGACCATCACACCTGCTGTGAGAGAGCACTTGAGGACTTGATTGACTGTCAACCTGTGCGGACGTGTTTTTTAATCGCCCCGCCGATAAATTATTAATAAGTCACGTAAAGCAAAGAAAAAAAACAGAACCAACGCGAAAAGACAATACTAGGCATAAATAAGCTTTCTGCTTATTTGCCTATAATTATAAAGTCCTTTTTCCGAATTTTCGCAATACCGCGAGATATTCAAATAAATGTGCCAACATACAATAAAATAATAGTAGTGAAACAAGCACGAATTGCAGTGAAATAAACCTTGCCGTAACAGAAGCTGACCAAAAGCATTCAGCTGATCGACGAAATGCTTACTTTTCGTTCGTTTCTCCCACAAACAATGCTGATCGCGATAAATCGTTCTCTCCCTTCCCCCAAACACCTTGGCATGCACAGTCGCCAATGTCTCTGGTAGACCAAGTTGTTCTAACGCAACAACAAAGCACTAGCTTAGCAACAAGCACAGTAACAACGGTGAGCGCAGCTCTCACAACAACGACTACAACCACGACTTCAGCAATGACAGCGGTTTCACAACGCAGTTCACCCACACCTGCACAAACGGAAATTTCGGCACCAGCCCAAGCCAAGCAACGCAGCTCAGCGCAAGTTGACCTACTTAATCCAACAACCCGTACATTGACTCAAACGGGTATTGATAGGTATATACAAGTCAAACGAAAATTAAGCCCACAACAGCAAAAAATTGCAAACCCATCAAAAATTGCAAAAACGAAAACCACTGACATTAACCCTCTACTGGGAAATAAGTTTGCGATTCTGGACAATGAATGTGACAAAGATCCGAATGAAGTTTCTAAAGCCAAACCCAAACCGCCCCAATTTATTTACGAGAGCAAAACTGTAGTGAGCCCGTGAATAAATTAACTCAGCTTATTGGAGACAATACGTTCCACGTAACATCAGTTACCAAGGGCAATATTAAAGAGACCAAACTTCAGATTCTAACTGAAGAAATTACCGGTTGGTAACCAAACACCTTAATGAAGATAAGAAAAACTTCTATACGTACCAGCTCAAAAGCAGCAAAGGACTACAAGTAGTAATAAAAGGTATAGAATCAAGTGTACCCATTGCTGATATTGCTCATGCTCTAGAGAAGGCAGGATTTTCTGTTAAAAATGTTGTCAATATTATCAACAGAGCAAAAATCGCTCAGCCTATGTTTAAGGTAGAACTTAAGCCAGAAACAAAGCCAATGAATAAAAACGCAGTGCACCCAATCTACAATCTACCATCTACACCGAAGAATAACAGTGGAGGAGCCGCACAAGCGAAACGGTCCCGTACAGTGCACAAATTGTCAAGAATTTGGGCACACCAGAACATACTGTACCTTGCGCCCAGTGTGTGTTGCCTGTGGCGACCTTCACGCTTCCGCTTCTTGCAAGGCTATCAAAGATGATGTGGCTGTAAAGAAATGCAGTAATTGCGGAGGTAACCACACCGCCAATTATAGGGGATGCCCTGTATACAAAGACTTAAAGTCCCGCATGAATCAGCGCAACACAGCCGTACGCTCTTCCACCACTCCAACTAGCTCTTATACATACCAACACCTCACGCCATCAACCACTACACCAGGAGCCTTTTTTCCCAATGCGCAGCGAGTTCCCAACGTTTCTTTTGCCGACGCGTTAAAACTACAAACGCAGCCAAGCACGGCGAAATCAAACTCCAATCAAGAAACATTTGCAAATATTCAAAGAAATAATACTGAGCAAATGCAGCCGAACCCCCCTACTTGTGGCATAGAAGGAATGATATTGAATCTTACTCATTGTATGACTCAATTCATGTCTACTATGCAAAATATGATTCAAGACCTCATAAAGGCTCAAAACCAATTGTTGCAAATTTTAGTGAATAAAAAATGAGTGAATTGAAAATTTGCTTATGGAATGCTAACGGTGTAAACCAGCGTAGATTAGAACTCAGTCAATTTCTCACTGAATACAACATAGATGTTATGCTACTGTCCGAGACACATTTAACAAATAAATATAATTTCTCCATACCTGGATACAAATTCTATGCCACAAATCACCCAGATGGTAAAGCTCATGGAGGCACAGCGGTGCTGATTAGAAATCGTCTAAAGCACAATATTCTACAGTCAAAAGCAACAGCCTGTCTGCAAGCAACTACCACATGCTTACGAAACCGCGACCGAGACTTGAATCTATCGGCTATTTATTGACCACCGCGATTTTTAATTTCTGAAAATGACTTTAAAGATTTCTTTGATAGCCTGGGTAATAGATTTCTGGCAGGAGGCGACTTCAACGCAAAGCATACGTACTGGGGATCACGCCTTATTAACCCAAAAGGGCGGCAGCTATACAATACCATTGTAAACAGGCACAATAGACTAGAGGTCACATCTCCTGGTAAACCTACTTACTGGCCTACCGATATAAAGAAGATACCAGACCTAATAGATTTCGCAATTGCAAGAAACATTTACAGAAATAACATAACAGCAGAAACTCTACCTGAACTATCATCCGATCACTCCCCTATATTAATAAAACTATATGAACAGACCCAAAATATCGAAATTGAGCCTCGTCTAACTTTAAATAACACCAACTGGTTTAAATATAAAAAGTACATCAGTAGTCACCTTAAATTAAACGCTGCACTTAACTGCGAGCGTGATATAGACTCCCTTGTTGAACATTTTAAAGAAACCTTTACTACAGCCGCTGGCCTGGCAACACCAAATCAAGTCCAAGTACCACCTACGCATACATCAGTTACAAATACCGAAATAGAAAAACTTGTGGCAGAAAAGCGGCGCCTAAGAAGACAGTGGCAGGGCCATCGCTCACCAACCTCACAGCTACTGTATAAAGCTGCCAGTAGAAAACTGAAACAAGCACTCAAACGTGCAGAGGATCGCAACTTGCAAAGGTACATTAAGAAGCTTTCCCCGAATTCTGCTGAAAGATACTCTCTATGGAAATCGCTAAAATACTTCAAACCACCAGTGGCTACAGAAATGCCAATTAGGAACCAATGTGGAACCTGGGCTCGTAGTGAGCAGGAGAGAGCCGAGTGTTTTTCACACCATTTAAAGAATATGTTTCCGCCAAACTGTCCAACGAACAACTTCAGGCTGCCACGGCTAACCAAAAATACAAATGAGCTATACACACCTAGCAAGACGAACTCTTTAGAAGTAAAAGCTATAGTAAAGCAGCTTAATCCAAAGAAATCGCCGGGTGCTGATTTTATTACTCCGAAAATGCTAATAGAGCTACCGAATGTTGCACTAGCAATTCTTTGTGACCTTTTCAACGCTATCCTCAAATTCGGTTACTTTCCGAAATCATGGAAAAGGTCGAAGATAATCATGATAGCCAAACCTGGAAAAGACGCAACACAGCCGTCCTCATACAGACCAATTAGCTTACTGCCTTGTCTTTCCAAAGTATTCGAAAAAGTACTCCTATCAAAGATATCTCCCTTTCTCCATGAACGCAATTTAATACCAGCACACCAATTTGGCTTCCGAGAAAAACATGGTACAATTGAACAAGTTAATCGAATTACAAATGAAATCAGAAGGGCATTTGAGCTCAGAGAGTACTGCTCTGCAATTTTTCTCGATGTGGCACAAGCATTCGACAAAGTGTGGCACGACGGTCTTATATATAAAATTAAAAAATTGTTGCCGCCGGAATTCCACAAAATATTTGAATCATACATAACTAACAGAAAATTTGCTGTTAAAGTATCTAATTTCACTTCAGAAGACATGTCGATAACGGCTGGCGTTCCTCAAGGTAGTGTACTCGGGCCTATGCTGTATATCATCTACACTTCAGATATTCCAACTAGCAAGAATATACTCACATCCACCTTCGCTGATGATACCGCCTTAGTAAGTCGTAATAAATGTCCCAACAGAGCTTCAAGAGTACTAGAGGAACGTTTACTACGCATAGAAGAATGGCTGGCAAACTGGCGCATAAAAGTCAACGAACAGAAGAGTAAACATACAACATTTTCACTCAGACCGCAAGTATGCGCCCCAATCAAATTAAATAATGTCCACATTCCACAAGCCAATGAGGTGACATATCTAGGAATACACTTGGATAGGAGACTAACTTGGCGCAAACACATATCAACCAAGATTACACAAATGAAGCTAAAGTCAGCTAGCGTGAACTGGCTTATAAACAGGAAATCAAAACTGAAACTAGATTATAAAGTACTTGTATATAATAAAGTGATTAAGCCTATATGGATGTATGGTATTCAACTGTGGGGTACGACCTGTGCAACCAACATTGACAGGATCCAAAGATTCCAATCTAAAACGCTAAGGGCCTTAACGGGAGCACCGTGGTATGTCCGCTATGAAAATATACATAGAGACCTTGGTATACCGATGGTTAAATCTGTAATCGACAGCAGCAGAGAAAAATACAAAATAAAACTGCGTAACCACCCAAATCCACTGGCAAGTGGCCTGTGCAACACAACAAATATAACACGCCTGCGAAGAAGAGATCTACCAGCCTTTAATTGAGCGACGTTAAACCAACAGGGCTCAACCCCAGGGTTTGAGCTACATTATTGTAAAATTAGACCTAAGATTTTTAAACTTGTTGTTAGGCTTAATAGATGTAAAATAAGGAGTTCCAACAAATAAATGCAAGTATAATAAAAAAAAAGAGAGCACTCTTCTACAAACCGACTTGCGCGAGCAGTGGAACCATATTTCCCGCTCATTACTGGTACGATGAGGAGTGTGAGAAAAATGCTCGAAATACTGGCCGACAGAAAAAACACCCGAAATGTTTAGCAGAGAGTTGATCGACTTACGGAAGGTTTCAAGACTCCTGTAGGAACAACCATGGCGACCTAGTGACCGATATCCAGAACGTACTCAGATTATGGAGGGAACACTTTTCGACCCTTTTGAATGGTAGAAGCACTGAAAGAAGTGGAGAAGACGAACCCGAGTCCCCAGTCGATGACGATGGAGTCGATATCCCAGCGCCTAACTATAACGAAAAGTAACAAAGCTGCTTGAGCTGACGGCCTGTCAGCTGAGCTATTCAATTGCAATGGCGAAGAGGTAATAAGGTGCATACCCGACGACTGGAATTCAAGTGCGCTCTACCCAATCCACAAGAAAGGCGACCCCGCCATCCGTGCCAACTACCGCGGGATCAGCCTTCTAAGCATAGGTTACAAGGTCTTACCGAATGTATTATGTTAAGACTGAATACCACCGTCAATGAAGTGATTGGGCCTTATCAGTGTGGCTTGAGACCTGGCAAATCCACCATAGACCAGGTATTCACAATACGCCAAATCTTGGAAAAGACCCACGAGAAAAGGATCGGCACTCACCACCTATTTGTCGGCTTTAAAGCCGTTTTCGACAGCACTAAAAGGAGTTTCCTATACGCCGCTATGTATGAATTTGGCATCCCCTCAAAACTCATACGGCTGTAAAAAATGACGTTAAGCAATACCACCAGCTCTGCCAGAATTGGGAAAGACCTCTTCGAGCCGTTCGCCACCAGACGGGGTTTCAGACAGGGCGACTCTCTTTCATGTGATTTCTTTAATCTGATGTTGGAGAAAATAATAAGAGCTGCAGAACTGAACCGCTCAGGAACAATTTACTACAAGAGCGCACAAATGCTGGCTTATGCCGATGACACTGACATCATCGGTAAGAAAAACCGCGAAGTCTATCCTGCCTTTTCCAAGTTGGACAAGGAAGCAGAGCGAATCGGTCTGGTGGTAAACGAGGACAAGTCGCAGTATCTCCTGTCATCAAACAAAAAACCAGCACATTCGCGCCTTGGCACCAACGTCACTTTTGACAGTTATAATTTCGTGAAAGTAGAGAATTTCGTTTACTTGGGAACCAGCATTAACACCGATAATAATGTCAGCATGGAAATCCAACGCAGAATCGCTCTTGTCAACAAGTACTACTTTGGACTGAGTAGGCAATTCAGGAGTAAAGTCCTCTCTCGACGTACGAAAACCACACTCGATAAGTCACTCATCATGCCCGTGCTGGTATATGGCGCAGAAGCATGGACAATGACAACATCTGATAAGGTGGCTCTTGGAGTATTCGAGAGAAAGTGTTTGCGGAAGATTTACGGGCCTTTACGCGTTGGCGACGGCGAGTACCGCAGACGATGGAGCGATGAGCTGTATGAGCTTTACGACGACATGGACATAGTGCAGCGAATTAAAATACCGCGCTCAACTGTCTTGACCATGTCGTTCGAATGGACACCGACGCTCCAGCTCTGAAAGTATTCTGGCTTCACTTGGCATTTCCAATTGGCGTCAGTTGGCCAAAATCGCTTTGGCGGTTACAGCGCCAAATAAGAAGAAGAAGAAGGAAAAGAAGAGGAGAATAGGTATATAACCTTATCAGTCACACAGTGTTATAATCCCGACGAAATCCTTGACGGTGGTACCGGGAGGGGATCAGTACACACTGACGAGGTTAGGCTTTCGATGCTTCCTTTTCGTAAAATAAACATGCTCAGTAAAAAGTTAACCATTTAAATCGACGAATAGTTTTATATCAACTTTTGTGAACTTTTGTTTATGACTTACAATAATTTTGAGCTATAATAAACAATTTTTTAGTAAGTAGGCTATTGGTTTTAACTTTTTTTTTGTATGGGCCCCTTCCTAAATTTTGTTCTGGCTACGCCCATGGACCTTCTCACAAATCGAAGGGTTAATTCATTATAACATTGAACGATTTTTTCAACACGGCCGCAGCTCAGAGTTGAATTCTAAATACTATCGGCGCAACTACCTCTATTTATTGCAATTTCATTTGTTTACATTTATCAGCTGTTCATTTGGCAGCATATTCATCAAACTGTTTCTACGACGCATTTGTTGGGCTCAACAGTTGCCAGAAATTTCGTAGCAGATGAGCTAAAAAGCTACGTCTTATGAACGCGCCCAATATTTTTCGTTTTTCCTTTCTCCCCGTTCTGAATGATGCCCTCTTGAACAAAAACTACACTAGAAAAACTCCTTTTTGGTATTGTGCTGAAAACGTAAGAGTCAACATCACTGTCCTTGACATTTCTGTTTAGTTGTGACTTTTACATTTAATATTTTTTGCAAAAATTTTGATTTTTGTGTATATTCAACAGCTTTTAATTTTGCGATTTTTTGGAGGTTTTCCGGACTTTGGCTACAAATTTAGGTAACCAATTTTAAGTACTTATGCCAAGTGGCAAATAAATACTAATTATGTTTACCTTCCACAGATTTGTTAATTGTGTTTTTTATCTCATCGAGAAGCTGCGATATAAGTCCGATTTTTGGCTGCAAGTTCCAGGTGAGTTTATTCAATTGGCCAGGTTGTTAATAAAATGGTCAGTAATAGTGCGTTTCTTGTTTAATAGGTTTTGGAAGTTGTGCCTGCAATACAAGTTCTTTACAAATAAAATTACGAAAATCCTTTAATAATTCATAAATAATCGGTATTTTAAAAAGAAGAAAAAACTTACTAAGAGTAGTTTTGTTTGTTTAAAAAATTATTCAGTAACTCGCCAGCAACTCTCCAGTAACATAATTTCTGCGAATTCGCTCTCAAAGAAAAAATATCCAAAAAAGTATGTGAACACAAATCCAGTAATAATTATCAAGTTTCATGAACAGCTGATAAATTGCTTCTTTTTTCGTAGCAAATTCCTACAGGGTGGTAAGATGATTTATTTTGGAACGAATTTCCTTCATCCCTTGTCAAGTTTGGTTTGCAGACAAACCGGTTTCGGCATTGTGCCATCTTCAGTGTCATTTTTCGTTCTGTCTGGTTCGAGTTTTTGTCCTTAATTTATGTTCATTTATCTTAGGTAATGTGATTTTCGTCGATGATTAATTATTAGAAATACCATG
>NW_023458556.1:69865841-69867131 GCF_013731165.1 Rhagoletis pomonella
TATAAAAATAATTAAAAAATCGCGCGATTTTTTAATTATTTTTATATTTTGTCAGGATTTTTGTCATGATTGTCTTCTGTTTCCACTCAAAAATAATCTATAAAAGACACAGTTGTTGTTATTGTTGTAAGGGCTTACTTAGCCCGTAATTGTCCGCAGGCTCAACTAACGGTAGGCCCAGGAGATTTGATATTTCGATGAGGTATAACCAGAGGGAGAGAGGGAGTTGAGTTGGATTGAGTGAGCATGTGAAGAGGTGGTTAGTGTTAAGGGGGGCATCTCCACATGCTGGACACTCATTTTCGATGTTTGGAGGCGAGTTGGGCCTCCGTTGGGGTATCTCGTGGCAGTTCAAGCTCACTCACGTTCACAGGTGGTGATTTGCACTGATGACGGCATTCACTTAACTGGAGTTTGTAAATACCGTTAATAGCCAGGGGTGCTGTGCGTAGTGCTGGACCTGGTCCTTCAGCTCAAGCAAGTTCGAGTGCTGACAACTGTAGCACCTTACTGGGAAAATTTCGCCCTCACTGTGGATGGGGAGCACTCCATAATCCCGACTTTGAAGATCCCGACTAGACATAATCCAGACAATTTTTAAAAATCCAGACAATACAAAATCCAGATAGGACATAATACAGACATAACAAAATCCAGACCAAATAAAATACAGATAACACATTATTCAGACAAGACAAAATCCCGACAACTCAAAATCCCGACAAGACACAATCCAGACAAAAAAAAAATACAATGCGTCCGGAAATGAAATTGATGACTTATGCCTAAATATAAACGGTTACCACTCCACATTTTTTCGCTTCTTCACTGCAAGGAGTCTAACCCTCTCGGCAACCACTTTACCACAAGGACGAAAGCTGCGTATTCTCGTCGATGGCAAACTAATTCCAACGGTGAATAACCGGAAAATTGTCAAATCTAGCTCTCGTTCCCGGCGCATACAACCGAAATTGCCAACAATGTACAGAGCCGTAGTCCTCAATTCGGCAGTACTTGGCCAAAGGCAAAGAAACGGTGTTGCAAACATACAAAGCCGTCCGGTTCTAAATTATGCAGCGCCTGTGTGCTCGCCGGGGACAATTGGTTCGCAGTGGACGAAACTAAAGACATGCCACAATACAACACCCTGGACAACCAGAGGATGTCTTCTGATGTCGCCAGAACATCACATCCACAGTGAAGCTGAAATTCTCCCAGTAAGGTGCTACAGTTGTCAGCACTCGAACTTGCTTTAGCTGAAGGACCAGGTCAAGCACTACGCACAGCACC
>NW_023458556.1:69867231-69868321 GCF_013731165.1 Rhagoletis pomonella
ACTCATTTCACTGAAATCTTGAGGAGCCTTTGAACATTTGAACATTTGAAATGTTTCTTTGAAAAGAAGAAAAAATGGGCAGGCTTGTATTTAAACGCTATGATTGTACAAAAAAAAAATTATAAAATCACCGCCAGTTTTTATAAATCGAGCCCTAACCGCCAAAATAACGTAAGCGACATTTTTTTCAAAATTTTATTTTTGATGCAGAAATGCATTTAGATGCTCTAGGAATATTTCTGCATCAAAAAAAAAATTTTGAAAAAAATGTCGCTTACGTTAGTTTGGCGGTTAGGGCTCGAAATGTCAAATGAAAATTAAAACACAAAAGACCGGCGGCAAATATATTTTTTGAATCAAATGGAGTTTTTAGCTACTCATTGTTGGTTACACTACAATTTCATGGACTAGAAAACTGCACACCGAAAATGGTTCTAAAAATTCAGAGTAAAAAGTTGAAATTTAGACGAAATATTTTTGGTTTTTTCGCAATGTTGTAAACGTCCTTGATTTGTATGCGTTTAGTTAAAGCGAAAACAATTTTCTTATAAAAAAAGAACAAAAAAATGCTTGCTTAAAATATTTTAAAAAAATACCAAGCGCTTTTTTGAGTCACTGTATTAGCTTAGAATAACTCCAATTTAAGTTTTTTAATGACGAAGTTTCGTTGTTGCCTTTAGTTTCATCACTTTCGCTTTTTGGTTGAAGAAAACCGCGAAGATGCCATTAATATGATCTCAAATACCATGTCACCATGTAAAAAAAGGTTATTGGTAGATATTTTCCAGATTTGGTAGATTTTTTCCAAGTAGATGGTAAATATTTTTTTTTGTCAGTGGCAACTCTGATTATGATTGTTTTCTTTTCAAATGAAATTTATTGAATAAACTGAGAAGCATATTATAGATCAAACAGAAAGCAAAAAAGACTTAGTTTTGAGGAAAATATGTTCAAAAAGCATGAAAAAAAATTTCCAACATTTTGCTTCATAAGCACTATAAAATTTTCTAAATCAATTTTTATTTTTTTTATTTTAATTGTTACACAGGTCTCTAGCAATAATTTGGCTTTAACAGATTGAAAAAATATC
>NW_023458556.1:69868421-69877308 GCF_013731165.1 Rhagoletis pomonella
GCAAAGTTCGAAGGTCGATTAAAAAAAAATTCGAACTAACATAAACAAACGCCGCGATAGGGGTCTTCTAATTTAGCCTCTATTTTCACCCCTCACTCTCAGAATCGACCTAACTTTTGCTAACCTGAATTTGTTCCACAGTGCTATTGTAACACGTACTCTTATGTAGAAAATTATTTTATCGGCGACAAAGCTACACTACGACTGTGGTTGTGGCCAGAATAGATCTATTTCTATTTTTCCAGCGACAGATAAGGTTTTTCCTCTTCTTTTATGTCAAACTCATACAAATTCATGATGTCGCTGCCGCGTTCAAAAAATGCATGTCGCCATCGACAAATCGTTTAGATCAGGCATGGGCAGCGTTGGCAGAACTCCATAAGCAAGTGCCAAACTTTTGCACTTGCTTATGCAGTTCTTCCTGCGCTGCCCATCACTGGTTTAGATAATGAAGATAACAAATTTGAAGCTGTGGCCCGTAGCTCGTCGTTTTCAATGTGTTCAGCACTTAAGGGTGTTAACTGGACTATAGGAAATACATATGTATGCATGTATTTGCATATGCATGTTTGTATGCAATCGCTTTTGTCTACTATTTAAACGAAGTAGGTATTAAATAGCATATCTAAAGAGATAACGTATCTAACTGTTAATTAAGAAAAAATAATAGAAGTGTTTTTTGTTTTTGCATACAAAAGCTTCAATTGGTTTGAATCTTTTTTTCAATAAGAGTATATTTTATTCTGAATAGTTACTCCATAAGATATTTCGTTATTTTGGTGCGATTGGCTTCTGTTCTGCTAAACATATTTGCTATAATTTGCTTCAGCTCTTTCACTTGTTGTTTACGAATGCAACGCTGCTCTTCATTTGGCAGTTTTCATCAATTTTCCAAAAGAAAAACTTCGGACTAATAAATCCTGAAAATTCTAACTGAGTATGAGCATATTTTACTCTCACGAAAGTGCTCTTAGTTACAGGAAAATTGTCTGCTGAACGCTTTTCGTGCTAAACTTAAATGGATCATAGTGTAACTTTTAAATAAATTTGACATGACCTCATACTTTTCATCCACTCTTGCTCGAATAGTGTCTTTGCTTGGCACTTTGTACAATGAAACCAGCACCGACAACTGTTGCAAACGGCTTATTATCTACTACAATAGCTGTACGCTCAACTCGGGTAAAATTTCCTTTTAGCTACTTAAGCAACCCTGCTGGTAGCTGGCAAGAAACATGTGATTAGTTTAACGGGATTTAGATAGATAGAAATTAGTTATTATGCGAGGTATTTGCGTAATATATATACTTATTTAAAATATAAATCATGTATATACGAAAGCAAAAATTTCCCTCTCCAATTTCCCGGTAACAATTAACAATAGAGCAGTTTTTTTCACTTAACAACACTACTCTTCAGGTCGCGTATTTTTAAACCGACCTGGCTGAACTCGGATAAATAGCCGAGTTTGTGTTGTTGCTTTGCGTGTATTTCGTAATTTAACGGAGTGTTCTTTTGTAGCTCGGTTGCAAAAGAATGGACCTAATGTTGTTAGAAATAGCATCTGTATTTTTTTTTGCACTTTACGCCTCCAGGAACATATGACATAGTGTCAAAAGCATCGTCAACTTGGAGTTGGCAACTAGATAAATTTCAGACCATAAATTCAATTATTTAGTCCCTATTTGTGTATAAGTTATACAGTTTGAATATTTGAAAATTAGTTCTTAAAAATTATCCTTGCACTGCAATTGCTCATCTGTAATTTTATAATGTTAAAAATTAATTCCCAACGTTTTGATGTTAAGAACAACGACAAAACTAATATCGATGCATATATTTAAGCCTTGAAAACATCGGTTAAAACATCGATGTTTTTTTCGATACATCGACGTTTTCGATACATCGATGTATCGTTAGCATCCCTACTGCCTTTGGCTTGCCACCTTCCCTACAAGAATTGTGTGATGGAAACTAAAGAGCGAAATACACAACACAAGCGGCTTGACAAACCAAGCGAAATATCCCTTTGTTTCAATCCATTTGTGTTGTCTATGGGGGTGTTTGAAGGTTTGACAAACCGCTTGAGGGAAATTTGAGCAAAAATCAAAATTTTTTGATTTTCTGGCCGCCATGTTGACGTTTGATCAAACCGCTTGCGATGTGGATGGTAAAATCGCCTCATTTGTTGCTGAATTTTCACCAAGTGAGGACGTAAGGGAGAAAAATGGAAGAAAACCAACATTTTTAACATTGTGAACCGGAGGAAAACTAAAATTCTGTGATTGAATGACTCATGTTTTCATGGTGTATGGCGAAATGGGAAAAGTAGGTTTGACAAGCCGCTTGTGTGGTGTATTTCGCTCTTAACCCATTCTCATTTATCTTACTAACACATTTGCAAATATTGCGTAAGTTAAAAAGAGACCACTAAATAAGGCCATAAGTTGGAGGAAGACGGAAGATCACATGTACACAAATGTTTACATCACGTTTTGCATATTGCTCTTAAAAAGTTGATAGAAGTATGTACTTGATTGAGATCTCCGTCACCAGTGATTATCACATGATCAATCAAACGACTATCACTGTTCTTGTAGGGTTATTAGCGGCCTTTGCATGGTCAGTGTTGTATAAAAACATATCATGATGCAAAACCAAATCATTTCCGTTCACACCATCATTCATAAATAAATGGAAAATAAGTTTTTCCTTCAACATATAATTTTTAAGAACTAATTTTTAAATATTCAAACTGTATAACTTATACACAAATAGAGACTGAATAATGGAATTTTTGGTCTGAAATTTACCTAATTGCCAACTCCACGTTGACGATAATTTTGACACTATGTCACCAGTGATCGGACTTAAAAAAATTCTGTGTGGTAGAATCTGGAAACAAATGTGGTAGATTTCAAAAAAATGTGGTAGATCTCAGGTTTTGGATAAACCTTTGTACAAAAATTAAAGAAATTCTGTAAGGTTTCACCTAAATTGCAAACTTTTTAATTAGACTCTAAAAAAATTAATTTAAGTATAACAAAGTTCTAGATTGAAGTTGCTAAAAATTGCAATGAGTTTTGGCAATTTTTTTCCTTGACAGTGTAAAGCGATCCTTCCATATCAAGATATTTTTCGAACATAATTTTTTTTTTGCAACCTTGCGGAGCGCTGCCCGCGTTCCATTCTATCACATCACGATGTAGCGAACAAATGTGGCACGTTACAGAAACATCTAATGTGATTTGCCGATTTTGCCAATTCTCAAGTAAATGTAAACAACGCCTCAGAAACTTTAGATGCACTGAAATTTGCTAATACTTTCACAAAAATCGCCGTTTTTTTAAATTTCGCTATTAATTCTTTTTATAAATCATATATTTTACAATTTAACATAATGAAACCACGTTTCCTGTCGAAAAATTTATTATTGAGAAAATTTACTATTTTACAGTTTATTTTATCGTCCCATCCGGCTTTGTTTACTTTTACTTGAGAAATTTCATCGCCGCCGGGAATGCGGAATCTTGTATTATATCATTCTTGTTACCATATAGCAGACATGGGCACTTTTGCCCGTATGGGCTTTTTTTGCCCGTACGGGCAAGCGAGCCCATTTCGCGGGCTAGATCAGGGGAGAATCATAGGCAAACATGAAGGGGTCAACGAATCTTACTAATACACGTATACCAATGAGAGCCACTGCACACGCATTCTGGAGTAAAAAGACTCTCCCAAACGTACGCCACATACACTCCTCGTCATTTGAATAGCTCAACCTTTTAATCCTTAAAATTTATATTTTTAATTTTGTTTATTTAATATTCATTACATCCGATTTTCAAACTTTATACAGTGTTAAAAAAATGTCAACAAAGGGGTACAATAAAGTGCAAGTTTCAAGTGTCTGTAAAATAGCGGTGATTTTGACAATTTTTGAAAACTGTAAATACTAAGGATTGAAAGGGTGTGCAATTCAAAAGACGAGGAGTGTATATGAGCAGATGTCACGATTGAGAGAAATAGAGGTTGCGCCCATCACGGTACCGCTATTCCTATCTCAGTGAATTTGACAGAATCGTTGTTTGTATGACGTCACACTTGTGCAACTTGTTTACGTTTTCCTTGCAACATTTTTTCTTCTTCTTCCATTC
Source organism: Rhagoletis pomonella (assembly GCF_013731165.1). Lineage (NCBI taxonomy): Eukaryota > Metazoa > Arthropoda > Insecta > Diptera > Tephritidae > Rhagoletis > Rhagoletis pomonella. Next base: position 69,872,579 of record NW_023458556.1, read on the forward strand.
TTGTCACGTTTTGGCATTTCTCTCTCGCAATTGCACCAGTGTGACGTCACCAGTGTTGCCACTGGCTTAGCCTTTGAAGTATCCATAAAAAAATTGAAAACTGTATCCAAATGTATCCACCGAAAATAGCGGACATTGTTACACAGTGCATCTATGGAAAACAAACTCGGCCCCTTAACAAACTTATTAACATGTAGTCAGTATTTTCCCATCCTTAGACACGGATTTGGGAAACAAAGGCCCGTAGTTATAGTCATAATTAAGTCGACTCTAAAGTTAATTGCAGTTTTTTGACATAATTTTCAATGGAATATCTGTCAAAAAAGCTGCTACTAACTTTAGTGTCGACATAATTTTGACTATACCTACGGGCCTTTGTTTCCCAGATCTGTTTCTAAGGATCGGAAAATACTGACTACAATTACGAGCCAAAGTTTCCGCATGTTCGATGTTTATTACTTCGAATAGATTCTCGACATAACAGTTAACTACTACAGGTCGGAAAACTTTTTGAAGCGAATCATTTTATTTTTCAAAGTGACAAGAATAAGTATAAATTTTTTGCTTAGAGGACGAGCAGCAAACTGTTCAAAATATTATAATAGCTCGTACATAAATAAAAAAAAAATCCTCCAACTTACGAATACTTATGGGAAAAGGTATCCAAATTTACACTGCGGAAAGAAACGAAGTATCCCTCAAAATTTAAGCGAAAATGTATACAATTTGATACATATGTATCAAAACGGCAACACTGGACGTGACACAAAAGTTATTCTCAAAAATCCTCTCTGATGGGCGCAATCTTGTACTCTATCATTTTTGAGCAGATGTGATCACTACCCCAAGTAAACTTGTGCTGAAAGTGAGAGCTGCCGCCGTGTTGAAAAAATCGTTCAATGTTACAATGAATTAAACAGTGTAAAATTATATAGCAAACATCTTAAAAACATATATTTAGAAACGTAGTATTATTACTGTTTACTGCGGAGACACGTCACACGGAATGGAGTGCTCGCACTTAAATTATTATGTAAAGGAAAGAAGGATTTAAAGTATTAATAATTAATAAGTGGTCCTTGATCTTTATTTTGTATTTGAAATGATTGTGTACAACGTTATAAAGCGTACTTGATGCTCTTACCTCAGTGTGGCGTGGTAGCTGGTGAAGCGATTGATAGTTCTCGGAGAAGTGAATTTAGATATATTTTCAAACTCCGTTGTACCCGCCGAGCTATGTACTTAGGTTTAATTTCCCCTCAACACAGTTATTAGTGGCGGGGTACATATCACGATTGAGAGAAATAGAGATTGCGCCAATCGCGGTACCGCTAATCCGCTCTTTGTGATTTTGACAGAATGAGCTGTGTGCGTGACGTCATCTTGGTGCAATTGTTGAATGTGAGCATACGAAAAGACCAAATAACAATTTTAATATTTGTGCGTTAATATTTCTGCGTGCTTTTAAACAATTATTTAGACATTAAAAAGCAAAATTAAGTGTGCAGTGGCAAAGTGTAATAGCGAAAACAAAAGGAAAGCGTGCTATATAAGTTTTTTTTTCGTTTCCTACGGACGCAAACCTGGCGAAAAAGTGTGTGAGCTATGAGCTTCTACATGGAACTATGTTGGCCTTTCCTTGGTGAATTGTAGTAGGTATATTTCCATGGTGAATGTAGACAGTTGCTGGTTTAGTTTGCTGGCAATGGCATACATACAAAAGCAGTTTCTACGGTAAATAGATACATGAACTTCACTACCTGCTTATTTTTGTTAGTACCTGATTCTTTTAGTGCTGGTATGAGGTAATGCACCAGTGGATAAGGTCGCCAGGCAAGGAGCATCCATACAAGGTGATGGTGATTGCATATAAGTAAAAGTCCCGTGTATTTTGTTATTGCTTTTTGGTACAGGAGGATGTCAAAACGAAAGGGAATATGAGATAATTTTCGTCATTTCGTTTCGTTTCGTTTACATCCTAAAGTTGCGCCTCTTCGTCTTGGATGACATTCTCCTGTACTAGTGTAGAGACAAAAATATCCAATCAGCTGATCAATCAACACCACCTTGTATTGATGCGCCTTGGTCGCCAGGCGCTAATTCAAGCGGCATCTTACCGCGCTGTTACGTGCCCAAATTATTATACATTTAAAAGTTCAGCTTAAATTATGTTTTACTGACATAGCATATTTGCTTCCAAAAAAGCCACACTCATGCATCCTCTCGGAAATGGTACAAAAGTCATCAAATAAAAGCTGTGCAGTCAACAGCTGTGGAGTTTATGGTGGTTGGCTACCGTCCGCAAATATAAATATGCACTCTGCATGGCTTTTTAAAATGGCAAGTCCAAAAATTCACTTTGCTGCACACCTTCCTTTTGGTCTACATGAAATTGCAAACACTGTTAATACATCCATTTTTTCATGTGCTAAAAATCGTACTTATCTAAAGGGCTACATGTCCAAAATTATTGCTACGTGTTCCTAATTAATCAATCTTTGTATATTTATTGATTCCTGCAAAATTGGGCCATGTAGTATTCAAATTAACACATTTTTCTGCATTGTTTACATATTTTTATATGCGTTTTGGCATTTCTCTCTCGCAATTGCACCAAGATGACGTCACGCAAAAATTACGCTCAAAAATCCTCTCTCATTGGCGCAATCTTGTATTCTATCATTCTTGGGTACATATGTATGTAATTGCGTGAGTTTGTGTGTGTACGTATATACAGTATATTATGCTTAGCTGCACATCCTTCTTTGCACGAAAAACTTGTGCACGTAACCGAAAAAGGCACTTAACCGAATTTTCTTTACTACTTCAATGAGGAAGGTATCCGAATCCCTATGAAACCAAATATTGGCGGAGCACTTACCATGTAGAAATTACTGCAAGCGAAATTTTTACCGAATGTTATCTAATTATCTTATAAGTACATAAATTGATAGCCATTTTCGTTGTTCTGCGAGATGAGCAAAATAAATAAAAGGTTGTAAAATTAGGTAATTGTAGGGTCAGTGCAGGTAAACGTAATACTTTCATTGATAATTGATACTAGTCGCACAATTTTTAAAGCAGGTATCGCCAATGTGCAGGTATGTTGAATGCTTCTATCGTAGCAGTTTCCTTATAAATGTTAAAAATAATGCTTTTGATGCGCATTTTGGGGTAGGTATCTTAAATGTGCTTTTAAGCATAGAGGCAGCAAAGCAAAATATACTGTACATGTACGGTGCATTTTACTGCACATTAGGGTGGTGCAATATATATAGGGTGGAGGCCTAAACAATTACAAAATATTCTAGTTATTTTATCACATCAGTAATATAAAATATAATACATTTCTTTGCAACTGCCACCTAACGAAGCGGCGTTAAATTTAATATAAGCGGCATAAGTCTTTTCGATCAGCTGTTTAGGCTAAGCCCAACACGTTGAGTTCAGGTAGCGTAAACATTTTCCGCTGGAAAAAATGGCGGAGAGTTGCTGTTGAGCTGAGCGGACAGTTGTGCGTTTCTAAGACAAATAGCCAACGGTTGGGCAACAACTACGTCTTATAAACGCGCCCATTGTGTTATTGTGCCAAATACGTTTGAATGATTTTGCGTTCAAGTTCTGAACACATTGAAAACGACGAGCTACGGGCCACAGCTTCCACTTTGTTATCTTCATTATCTAAACGCTTTGTCGATGGCGACATGATTTTTTTGAACGCGGCAGCGACATCATGAATTTGTATGAGTTTGACATAAAAGAAGAGGAAGAACCTTATCTGTCGCCGGAAAAATAGAAATAGATCTAATCTGGCTACAACCACAGCCGTCGCGTAGCCCGGTCGTCGCCAAAATAATTATCTACATAAGAGAACGTGTTAAAATAATTTGACAGCTGTAGTCCGTAGCTCGTCGTTTTCATTGTGTTCGGGCTATCACTTTGTTAGGTTGCAAACAGAGTGGAAGCGAAGCCGAAGACGAAAAACAGTGCAGTAGTAAACATATGAAAGTGATCACAGTAGGGATGCAAGTCAAAAAAATACATCGATGTTTTTTTTCGATACGATGCATCGAAATGTTGCATCGATTCATATCGATGTATCATATAAAAACATCGATGTTTTCGATGCATCGGATTAAAATATCAACAGTTTGTTTCAAATTAAAATATATAACAGAAAATAAACGATACGAATTTCAATAAATATTCAAGTATTAACTCACAGTGGAATTTATTTATTGATTTAAATAGTTACAAATCCCAGTTGTTTTTGTCTAAACTTTGTAAAAATAAAATTTTGTTAACACGTTTTCCTTGCAATCTATTGCGCTGTTGATTCAACACTTGAGAAGCCTTCGAAAAAAGTCTTTCGGAAGGTACTGAACTGGCTACAATTGTTAAATGTTTATAAGCTATGTGAAACAACTTTGGAAATTGCTGTTTAAAATCCGCCCAAATTTCCAGCGGATTTTCATTTAAACGACCAACTGTTGCTCTTAAGTAGACGGATATCTCATCTGAAACGCTTTCCTCGTTTCTATTAGATTTCCAGTTTTTATGCACTAATTTGTGGTGATCGCTCCAAAGACTGAAATCTTCTGATTTATCCGATTTTCCGATTTATCTGAGTCTGATTCGCCATGACTTTCGTCGAGACTAATTTTCATTAAATCTTTAATCTTTTGGATGGCACCTGCGCAAGCTAACGGATCATGAAAATGTATTTTTTT
>NW_023458556.1:69877408-69879614 GCF_013731165.1 Rhagoletis pomonella
AAATGTTCAAATGTTCAAAGGCTCCTCAAGATTTCAGTGAAATGAGTCTTTAATGGAGCACGATTTGTTCGCGTTTTATCGATATACATACTCACATATGTATGTAAGTATGTACGTATATAAAAAGTGTGCATTAAGCGTTCGAAAATTAATGCAATAAAGAAGACTACACGTTTGAAAATAAAATCATAATACAAAGATAACTACGTAAAATAAATCGGGAACAAAATTTTATTCGTTTTTCAAATAAAATAATTTAACAAAAGTGTACCAAAATGAAAAAAAAATTACTTTTTTACCAACGCAAATTTTTTCTACCAATTTTCGTAATAATTTAACAAAGTGGCAACTCTGATAATAATACAAAACTTGCCGCTGCTATATCCATGCATCTCTTCTCAGAATACGACCCTGGTGAAGGTACATCCTATGAAACATCAAAGGACCCAATCCTAGTCACACAAAAGCAATTGGATGCAATTGTTGCAATTTTGTGTGTGACTCAGAAAAAATCAGAACAACTGGCTTCATTTTTGAAAGGAAATAATTTGCTGGCGAAAGGTACCAAAGTAACAGCATATCGAAAACGCCAAAAAGAGTTAGAAAAGTTCTTCAATGTGAATGATGCAAAAAATTTCGCTTATTGCAACGATATCGAAAAGTTAATGGAGACGATAGGGTTAACCTAAAAAAAGATGATTGGCGTTTATTCATCGATAGTTCACTAATCAGCTTAAAAGTTGTGCTTTTGCACAAGACGAATAGAATGCCTTCTGGTCCAATTGCGTATAGCACTGACACTAGTGAAAATTTCGATAATGTGAAACACATTCTGGAAGTAGTCAAATATAACGAACACCAGTGGCGCATTTGCTGCGACCTCAAAATAGTTTCATTGATTACAGGCTTAACAGCATCTGGCCGTCCAAAATATCCGTGTTTTTGTGCGATTGGGATTCACGATACGGAGAAGGTATTAAAGGAAGAAACCAGTACAAACAGCATAACTGGAATAGTCGCATTGGACGGAAATGGCCTAAAGACAATAGGCTACACGAAAGTCTTGTTCCTGAAATGAAAATTTTGTTGCCGTTGCTCCACATCAAACTTGGCATTGCTAAAAAAATTTTGAAATGTATCGCAAAAAGACCAGCAGTATTCAATCGCTTAAAAGACATTTTCCCAAGACTAAGTAACGCCAAAATTCAGGAAGGGGTTGTTAATGGTCCCGACATACGGAAACTAATGAGTCGTCAAGATTTTAACCAAGTTCTGACAGACCGAGAATTAAATGCATGGCTCGCATTGAAAGCAGTCATTAAAGGACTTTTGGGTAAAGAACGCAAAGACAACTACAGGCAATCTGTTGCAAACATGTTGGCAGCTTTCGATGAAATTGGGGTTAATATGTCGTACCAAATTCATCTCTTGCATCAGCATCTTGATCAACTCGCTCAACAGTTGCCAACTGAATCTGATGAGCACGGCGAACGTTATCAAATAAGGTAACTATAGAGTGTGCATATTTTGAATTCCTAGATTTTTCTAATATCTTTGTCAGAGTGCACAATTTAAACATGTTAACGATTGAAAACTATTTTCGTTTTAGGTAGAGAGGATAGAAATCTCCAGATGCAATACTCGCTGAAATTTGTTGGTGGTATAAAAACACCTTTGAAGAAGAGGAAGACGAGGAAGAAGGAGAAGACAAAGATGAAATTCCAGAATATCTGTTATACGAAATTATCGACCTTTCTGATGATGATGGCGATGACCAAGATATTAGAGAGAGCAGTGATGTTGCTCCACAGCCGCCTGCTAAACGGCAACTGGCCAAATCATTAATTTAATTTACTTAATTTTTTTACTTAAAACTTTTCATAACTAACTTTTTAAAAGTATATTTTTTTCCATATTTTTATAATTTCTTTTTCAATGTTTCTTCAAAACCAACACTGAAAAAATTGGTACATAAGAAATGAGAAGTAAATTAATATTAGCTGGAAAAAGCAAGTTTTGTATTATGATTGTTTTCTTTTCAAATGAAATTTATTGAAGAAACTGAGAAGCATATTATAGATCAAACAGAAAGCAGAAAAGACTTAGTTTTGTGGAAAATATGTTCAAAAAGCATGAAAAAAAAATTAAAATTTCCAACATTTTGCTTCATGAGCACTACAAAAATTTTCTAAATCCATTTTTTTTT
>NW_023458556.1:69879714-69880777 GCF_013731165.1 Rhagoletis pomonella
AAAAAAAGGGAAATGAATCAAAAACCAAACTTAACAACACTCGCGGTTTTAATTAGTTGACGTTATCCCGAGCGCACTGTAATAAGAAAAAAATGCGTTTTCACAAAAATCAGAAGTGGGATGACATGTTAAATTTTTTGGTACAAATGATGAGGCGCGTGTTGAAATTAGGCCCTCAATTTGTTGCTATTAAAATAGTGAGTTTAGTTTAAGTATAACTTCGAAGCCCGTTTGATGATCTGGATGAGCTCGCTCCGACACTGATGGCGAAACGGAGTTCAATGGACGAAATTTACCCACGGCCACAATCACACCGGTCAAAGCGCTAAACACCACAGATTTAAATCGATAAACAATAGAGCAGAACAAGATGTATATGTATACTAAATGTAGTTAGATACAAATAAGGAGCAGCACGAAAGATTCGTCTAAATTTATTGCGAAATGTAACCATGTTTCTAGCTTACTAATAGTAGAAATCAGATATAAAAGAAAAATTATGTAGAGTAGAGAAGACAATAAATTATGACAGCATCGTAGTTGGCAACGTTTATCATTTATTAAAATTTCGAGTGTTGGACGAATTGTTGTGCCAGATCTGTGATTTATAGCACCATGAAAGACACCAACTATGTCAACATCGATACTGATTTTAGTCTGCCAACTCTGAAGATACACCTACGGTGAAACTAGTTAAGATGAATAGCGCTGTCAAAAGATAAGTGCGCATAGTATTTAATCGTATTCTATCGTATATTTTATAAATCAGAGGATTGTGCGGATTCGCAAGAATGTCATACTAATCACAAATTTGAGCATTTTGGCGTGATGAAGTCACTTTCAACACGCCGAAACCTAGTGTTTAAAAATAAAAGAAATAAAAAGAAAAAATGCGTTTTCGCAAAAATCAGAAGTGGGATGACATGTTAAATTTTTTGGTACAAACGCTGAGGCGTGTTTTTAAATTACAACCTCGTTTTGTAGCTACTAAATTATTATCGAAAACCAAATCAATAGATCAACACCTGTAACGAATGGGGACTTGATAGAGATAAAGTCTCTG
>NW_023458556.1:69880877-69882881 GCF_013731165.1 Rhagoletis pomonella
AAATACTAAAAAAAGGGAAATGAATCAAAAACCAAACTTAACAACACGCGCGGTTTTAATTAGTTGACGTTATCCCGAGCGCACTGTAATAAGAAAAAAATGCGTTTTCGCAAAAATCAGAAGTGGGATGACATGTTAAATTTTTTGGTACAAATGATGAGGCGCGTGTTTAAATTAGGCCCTCAATTTGTTGCTATTAAAATAGTGAGTTTAGTTTAAGTATAACTTCGAAGCCCGTTTGATGATCTGGATGAGTTCGCTCCGACACTGATGGCGAAACGGAGTTCAATGGACGAAATTTACCCACGGCCACAATCACACCGGTCAAAGCGCTAAACACCACAGATTTAAATCGATAAACAATAGAGCAGAACAAGATGTATATGTATACTAAATGTAGTTAGATACAAATAAGGAGCAGCACGAAAGATTCGTCTAAATTTATTGCGAAATGTAACCATGTTTCTAGCTTACTAATAGTAGAAATCAGATATAAAACAAAAATTATGTAGAGTAGAGAAGACAATAAATTATGACAGCATCGTAGTTGGCAACGTTTATCATTTATTAAAATTTCGAGTGTTGGACGAATTGTTGTGCCAGATCTGTGATTTATAGCACCATGAAAGACACCAACTATGTGAACATCGATACTGATTTTAGTCTGCCAACTCTGAAGATACACCTACGGTGAAACTAGTTAGATGAATAGCGCTGTCAAAAGATAAGTGCGCATAGTATTTAATCGTATTCTATCGTATATTTTATAAATCAGAGGATTGTGCGGATTCGCAAGAATGTGATACTAATCAAAAATTTGAGGATTTTGGCGTGATGAAGTCACTTTCAACACGCCGAAACCTAGTGTTTAAAAATAAAAGAAATAAAAAGAAAAAATGCGTTTTCGCAAAAATCAGAAGTGGGATGACATGTTAAATTTTTTGGTACAAACGCTGAGGCGTGTTTTTAAATTACAACCTCGTTTTGTAGCTACTAAAGTGTTATCGAAAACCAAATCAATAGATTTGATTGTCGCAGGCTTTTTTGCTATAACAGAAACTAACATACTGTACATATGTATGTACATACCTATATCCCTATATATGTGATATAGCTGCATGTTTGTAATACAAGAGATACAGTGACTCGAACAATGAACACGTATTTTTTTTTTAATATTCGTAATATTTTTCCAGATCATTTTTTTTTTTTATTATTATTTTTATATAAAAATAGCATCTAATTAATCAAAACCGTGTAAATCACAGTTTCAAACTTTATACAAAGTTTAGGAAAATTCAACAAATTTTCATGAAAATTTCAACTTTTTATTCTGAATTTATAGGAAATTTATGGGTATGCAGTTTTATAGCCCATACAATTTTAGTCTAATGAAGTGCAAGTTTCAAACAGCTCAAAAATCACGTTGATTTTGAGTTTTTTTTTTTATGTTACTTTTTCGAGTAATGAAACATCTTAAAGAAATATATAATTAAAAGTAATTTAATAATATACATAATAAAAACGAGAGCATTGCGTACACACAGCTGAGTGTTAGCTTGTAAAATATGTACATACATATGTTATATGTATATTCTTACATTTCTTTGATTGCTATAATCGTAAAATTATAATTCTATTATTAAAAGTGAAATAATAACGAAGATATGGGTAAAAATTAAAAGTTCACGTTCACACTAACGTTGAAGTGTAGGTATATGTGCATATGTATAAAGCCAAAGCTATAATTGCGCATTCATATGTATTCCAGAATTCCGTTATGGCGCCAAATAAGAAGAGTAAAGTTTGGAAGTATTTTTGCAAATTGGACGACAAAACAGCGAAGTGCCAACTGTGTCATAAAATTATGCGCACGGCTGGAAATACCACCAATCTAATGGGACACATAAAAAATGTCCACAAAGCAATTTTTTAGAACTAAAAACCACAATCGATTCCAGAAAAATATCCGATGTGGTCGAAGTGGTTGAAAGCCCAAACACC
>NW_023458556.1:69882981-69889119 GCF_013731165.1 Rhagoletis pomonella
ATTTGAGACATTTCTAAGTTTTAATGAATAAAATGAACAACGAGCGAGAAGTGCGAGTAAGTGTATAGTGAAAGATTGTAGTAAAAGTTAAATGTGTAAGTTAATTATATGTTTATTACACGAAATATACGTGTTATATGTATGTATGTACAAATGTATGTGCATACAAATCAGCTTCAATGTAAACGTGAGCGCGAACTTTTAATTTTGACCCATATCTTCTTTATTGTTTCACTTTCTGCTATAGTTAATATTTCAAAACATAGAGTAATGAAACATCTTAAAGAAATATATAATTAAAAGTAATTTAATAATATACATAATAAATACGAGAGCATTGCGTACACACAGCTGAGTGTTAGCTTGTAAAATATGTACATACATATGTTCTATGTATATTCTAACATTTCTTTGATTGCTATAATCGTAAAATTATAATTCTATTATTAAAAGTGAAATAATAACGAAGATATGGGTAAAAATGAAAAGTTCACGTTCACACTAACGTTGAAGTGTAGGTATATGTGCATATGTATAAAGCCAAAGCTATAAATGCGCATTCATATGTATTCAAGAATTCCGTTATGGCGCCAAATAAGAAGAGTAAAGTTTGGAAGTATTTTTGCAAATTGGACGACAAAACAGCGAAGTGCCAACTGTGTCATAAAATTATGCGCACGGCTGGAAATACCACCAATCTAATGGGACACATAAAAAATGTCCACAAAGCAATTTTTTTAGAACTAAAAACCACAATCGATGCCAGAAAAATATCCGATGTGGTCGAAGTGGTTGAAAGCCCAAACACCACAAATGCTGAGCCATCTACATCAAATGCAACACCAGCTGATTCGACATATGAAATTGTCAGTGATGGAGAATTGCCCGAGAAACGCCTTAAAACTCAAAAGTCTATAAAAAATAGTTTTGCTGAAATTTATTCATATACTTCTGCTGGTGACAAATCACGAAAAATAAACCATGCAATTTTATTTATGATTTGCAAGGACAACCAGCCATTTTCAGTGGTAGAAAATGAAGGAATCAAAAATTTGTTAAAAGTTGTTGCTCCCCATTACAAAATTCCGAGCAGAATTACCATATCAGGGTGGATTGATGAAAAATACGATATTTTATCTAATAGATTAAAATCAAAGCTACGTAATGTTGAGAATTTCACCTTAACTAGTGATATTTGGACGGATATACAAATGCGTAGTTTTTTAGGTGTCACAGCACATTTTGGTCTGGGAACCGAGTTTCACTCGGTGACTTTGGGCGTTTATCAACTCAGTGAAAGGCATACATCGGAGTATATAGCAGAAATGCTGATCAACACCTGTAACGAATGGGGACTTGATAGAGATAAAGTCTCTGCTGTTGTTACTGACAACGCTGCGAACATGATAAAAGCCGTTGATATAGCATTCGGAAAGAGAAAGCACATTCCAAGTTTTGCTCACACGCTCAATTTAGTAGCGCAAAATATTGTTCAAATTCCCGAAATGCAAAAAGTTGTCTTAAAAATCAAAACCATTGTAACTTTTTTTAAGCAGAGCTGTGCTGCAAGTGACGATTTGCGTAAATCAGTACGCGCTGAAAAGAAATTAATACAGGACGTGCCCACACGGTGGAACAGCACCCACTACATAGTTCAACGATTTTTGGAACTTAAAAACATTGCCAGTGAAATACTAATTCGTCACAAGACAGCACCTCCAATGCTGACTGGTATGGAACTTAACATTGCTTCATCACTGCTTAACGTTTTACGTCCAATTGAAGCTGCAACTAAGGAAATATCGGGCGATAAATACTGCAAAAGCAGTAAAGTAATTCCATTAGTGCATTGCATGGTTTCAAAACTCAAGGCTCTTGTGATTGATGAACCGGTTGTATTGGAGGTACAAAAACTCACTCTAAAAGAAATCAACAAACGAATGGGCGCTAGTGAACATGTTTCAGTATTGGCGATTTCTACGCTATTGGACCCACGTTTCAAAAAAATACATTTTCATGATCCGTTAGCTTGCGCAGGTGCCATCCAAAAGATTAAAGATTTAATGAAAATTAGTCTCGACGAAAGTCATGGCGAATCAGACTCAGATGAATCGGACCAATTATCAGAAGATTTCAGTCTTTGGAGCGATCACCACAAATTAGTGCATAAAAACTGGAAATCTAATAGAAACGAGGAAAACGTTTCAGATGAGATATCCGTCTACTTAAGAGCAACAGTTGGTCGTTTAAATGAAAATCCGCTGGAAATTTGGGCGGATTTTAAACAGCAATTTCCAAAGTTGTTTCACATAGCTTATAAACATTTAACAATTGTAGCCAGTTCAGTATCTTCCGAAAGACTTTTTTCGAAGGCTTCTCAAGTGTTGAATCAACAGCGCAATAGATTACAAGGAAAACGTGTTCACAAAATTTTATTTTTACAAAGTTTAGACAAAAACAACTGGGATTTGTAACTATTTAAATCAATAAATAAATTCCACTGTGAGTTAATACTTCAATATTTATTGAAATTCCTATCGTTTAATTTTCTGTTATATATTTTAGTTTGAAACAAACTGTTGATATTTTAATCCGATGCATCGAAAACATCGATGTTTTTATACGATACATCGATATGAATCGATGCAACATTTCGATGCATCGTATCGAAAAAAACATCGATGTATTTTTTTGACTTGCATCCCTACTGCCTACTTTCGTTCAACTTTTGGTTCAACTAATCGCCTGTGAAAGTTGAATCATGTAAATTCCCTATTAGCTTACGTTGTGTTTCAGATCAACTTTGTTTAAATATGCCAAACAATTGGCTGTACTGCTGCTTGTTCCTTGAAATTGTTGCTGCATTTGCTTGTTCGTTTACATGTTGTGCTGAACAGCTGAAGGTTTTTGGTGGGATTGATTAAACAACCAACCAATCAATCTTGGTTGTTTGGTACAAACACGGGGTTGAATATCTCATATTTAATAACGCAGTCCAATTTCGGGTGACGCAAAAAAAAAAATTCGACGGCGTGCGTACCAAAACGCATGCCACGAATATTAGGTTAGCCTGTTACTGCCAATATAGAAGTATTACATACTGTGGCGAATACTGCGGCAACGCGACGCGAACAACAAGAAAATGGCAAAATGTTCGAGGAATGGCGTAGAACTTTCGAAAGTGAGAAACGTCAAGTGGATGAATGCTGCGAACAAGCAGAGAATGAGTGATAGACGACAGAACGTTCTAGAGTTGCCATGAGTACGCGCGCAGATACATAAGGCCGCTACTACAGTCAGTTGCAAATAAGTCGCGAATCAGCAAGCTACAAGTTAAGTTGTAAAACAGAGATAAATTGTGTTAGCAAGTTTTGTAAAGCATTGCAATTGCTTTAACGAGTATTGTAAAGTATTTTTATTGCATTAGCGAGTATTGTAAATTGTTTTTTGTACACATATATTTAATACTTCTATATTGGCAGTAACCTATCTGCGCAATGTGTTTGGATTCAGCAATCAAAGCGAGATCGTTTGCGAATGCGCAGGTTTTCCATGTGTTAGTATCTGTGAATATATGTGACAAATACATTCAAGCGAATTTGACGTGTCCTCAGTAGCACTTGAAAATAAATTTGAAGCAGATTATTTTACTCTGGGGTGGTTACGCCGCTTTGTTGACGATGTTTGCTTAAAAAACTGAAACTTTATGATGAAGTGTTACAATTTTATTTTAAATACCTGGAAATTAAAATACCGATTTGAAAATTTTTACAATGATTACCAATTTATTATTTTAGAATGTTTAACTCAAATGGGAATACATTTTCTACTGAGTAAGGATTTACTCACTATTCAAGTAAGAAGAAATAAATAACTATAGTATTAACTCACTCAAAATTGAAGTTATCTTTTTATTATATTCGCAATGTTCATTTGAAATCTTTTTCGCTAAATTTTTTTATAAGAGTAGAGCTCATTATCTAACAAAAACTATGTAAATCCAAATTCCAAACTTTCTGAAAAAATTAAAAAAGATCAAAAAAATTTTATTAGAATTGCAAGCTTTTTAGTTAAAATTCCTGCAAATTATCTGCGTACCAAAATACGCATGTAAAGCTATTTAATTTAATTAATCTCTTTTTTTCACATAAAAGGCGTCAGGTCGACATTTCTATAATTTAATTTATTATAAAATTAATGGCGCATATTCATAGTCATATTTAGTACTCAACTAAGTCGAAACTATTCTAAGTCACAACTAAAGCTATTCATAATCGCCTTAGTTTCGACTTTTCTGGCTAAGTACCAACTTAAAATTTAGTTTCGGCTGCAGCTGCAACTAAGTCGTAACTAGGAAGAAGTATTTTATCAAATTAAGGGAAAACAGACGAAATATGTAAAAATTAAGTTGGTAGAGGGTGATTTTGATAATATTGAATAATCTCTAATTAAAATATACAAAGATCGATCCATTTTAATCGGAAGATGAAATTAAATGCGTATTACAATTCGAACAAAGCTACATCACAATTTTATAATTGGAATAATTTAGATAAATTTTCAAATAATAAGTCAGTTTCACGCTAGTTCTTTTAAAGTAAATTTGTGCATAACATTTAGATATCTATTATTTGCATATATGTAATACTTCTATATTGGCAGTAAGCTAACTTCTCAATGTGTAAGTATTCCGAAATCAAAGCGAGACAGTCTAGTACTGTTTTTATCAATGTATTGTGTACTTGAGTGCCGTTTTTGTTTATGTGTTGTGTACATGTTTATTTATAAACGTTTGTGTTCCTTTTCTTTCGTACGTGTTTATTGATATATCTGTACTGTAGTGTTTTCGGACGGTACTAGCTCTTACTGCCAGTATAGGAGTATTACATATATGACTATTTGTATGTTTCACAGCAAGCTTTCGATAAACATCGACTTCACATCACTGCGGTTGTTCTGGCTATTTCACACAATTAACAAGAAAATGATACCTTATTCTTTTGCATAATCATGCAATGAAAATAAAAATTACATAAACGGATGATCAAACTTGACATTATTTAATAAAAATGTAATTTTTCCAAAATATCGTAAAGAAAAATCGATACATTTTCACACTTGTTTTGCTATATCGTAAACTAAGTCGAAACTACTAAGTAGAAGTCTGAAATGCGACTATGAATAGAAGTAAATTTTAAGTTGGTACTTAAATTTAAGTTGCAACTTTGTTAGTTTCGACTTAGTTGCTGGACTATGAATACGCGCCATTGAAATAAACCACCGACAAAATACACTTAAAGAAATAAGCAAAACAGAAATAGCAAATTTCAAAACTACGAACGTTACACACTTTTTTTCTCAATTGCTATTACAAATGGCTGCTTCTCAACCGGTCAGATCTGTTCAAATTGGTTCATGTATTACATATATGGTTGTACAAGTTTATTTAACAATCCAGCGATACGAACCGAGATGATTTTGCTAAATCCGTTACCGGCCGTTTTCACATGCTTAAAAATCTCGCTTGCGTTCTGCTTTTTTCTCTCACAGTGCCAGTGTCAATTGATAGAAAAGAGGAAATTTTGACGGATCAAAGTACAAATTTGACATTTCTCGTGGGGAAAACCAACGTCAGAATTTTACCTAGCTCCTGAGGCTAGGTAAAATTTTGACAAATTATAAACATGTATACACATATTATTGCTTGGCGGTAATAAAGAGGGAACATGAAAATGAAAGCCGGAAAAGCACAAAAGAAGCGTACGTTACTTGCAAGTTATAAAATAAATATAAATTTTAACAATTTCAGCAACACACAAATAAAGCCTTCGCACGGGCGTTTGTTGGGATTTTCAACTGCCAAAATTTTACTTTGCATTTGGCACAGCAAAATTCGATTTAATTGTACACAATAGCAAATTTTTCCACCCCGTCTCAGCGCGGAAAAAAAAAGAGTTTTGTTGTCTGGGCATTTGGCAGCACACTTTTTCATTTGTAAAATGTCGTCAAAAAAATTAGATTAGAGCTTTTCGGGCTAAATTTATATCTTCAATCAAAATAAACGTTATCTCTACTCTGAAGAATTCTGCGTAATTAGAAAATATCTTTCAAGCAACAAAAATGATAGTTGAAAGCATG
>NW_023458556.1:69889219-69891905 GCF_013731165.1 Rhagoletis pomonella
GCTTTCAGGTAATTTTTCGCAGTTGAAGATTGCCTCTACCTCTCGACATTGCCCCAGTACAGTTCCTCTTCGGAGTTTGACTGGTGATTTGAACTCATTGAGCACTCGAACTGGGATGCGTCCATCCTTTTGCGTCTTAGCCAGGGTTTTACCAATAAGTACGTCCGGTGTAGAATTTTGTGTTGCTTCAACAACCCACAATTTGTTTGTTCCACAATCTCCATTAATCTTTGCCCACACAACTGCTTCTGACTTCGGTGGAATCTGCTCGCTTTCCTCTAGGATCTCCATTAATCTTTGCCCACACAACTGCTTCTGACTTCGGTGGAATCTGCTCGCTTTCCTCTAGGATCACTCGCCTGCTGCTGTACGGACCATCATACCCAAACCTAAGGGGCACTTCCATGTTGTTATACGTCATAATCCTGTTCTTCATGTTGATCTGCATACCTTGATCAAGCAAGAAGTCTAATCCAATGTTGACTTCATCCATAATCTCCACGACTATGAACTTGTGTAACACCGTCACATTCCCTATTGCGACTTTGCATGTTACCTCTCCTGCAACTTGGGTGTCCTCACCAGTTGCTGTCCTCAACCTTGCTCCAGGTAATGGCCTTACCTCTTTAGTGACCAAATCAGATCGAATGATGGAATGCGATGCGCCCCTATCCACAGTTAGTACTCGCTCATGTCCGTCCACATTCCACCAACAGTAACGTTGCTCGCTTTTCTGCCAATTCGCGAGACGGAGATTATGGGGCATTCAATTGCGGGAGCCAGCGCGCGCCCCTTGCTGCTGGCTCGTTTTAGTTTAACGACTGATTGGAGTTGGATTCGTCTCTTTCAGCCCTGCGTTTGCGTCCTGCTGAATTGTTGAGCGCACTGGAACTTGCGCTGCAATCGCGGGCGAAGTGGCCTGGCTTTCCACATTTAAAACATTTACCAGAGCCATGCTTTTTCTCGCCCAGCAGTTGGATAATCTTCTTCAGCATTTCATTTGTCTCGTCCGGTGTCTGCACTTCCACTCGATGGGCTAAGTAGGCTGGTCTACTACCGTTTCACGTGTCTGATCATACGGGGCAGTCTCAGCAAATGTTGCTTTTGAATTCGCATACGTCTCTCGCTTGGTATACGTGTCCTTCATTACGTATATGAATCTGTGAAATCTTACCCTTTCAAGGTGTTCACCAGATGCATCTCCAATTGCTAAGTGAGCCAACCTCTCGATCTCTGAAACGAATTCCTGTAGAGTCTCGTTGGATTTTTGGTAGCGATTGTCCAGCTTCATCTGGTAGATTTGTCTCCTGAGCTCGCTACCATAACGTCTTTCCACTGCACCCATTAACGCATCGTAACTATTCTTTCACAGTCAAGAATGGTCTGCAAGATTTCCGCTGCAGGTCCTTTTAATGAAACGACCGGCGCAGCGGGTTTAACCCTCACGCTCCAATGATTTGTTGTAGCTGTCTACTCAAACTGGAACTTGAAGACCTGGAAAGGAATCGTTCCATCAAAGGATGGAATCTTTACCTTGGGGGCACTTGTCGAAGCAGCTTGACGATTCAATTGCAAATCACGGAGGCGACCTTCCAACTCCGCTATCTTAGCCTCAACTTTCTCATATCCTGCATTTGTCCAATTTTTGGATACTGTGCTTCCAGCTTGGAGGATATACGCACCTCTTGCCCTTACAGCCGGTATGACACCTGCGCTGATACCTGTGTTATGACTACTCCGACCTTTGTGCTTCGACCTGTGTTTGCATCTGTGATGACGTACCCGACTCCTGCGCTTGTAGCTCTGAAGACATCTGGGACAAGCGCACATCCAACTGGGATGAAATTTCAGCCACTAGCATGTTGATGGCTATACCTGTTGATGAATGAGGAGGTTTTCCCTATTCTTCAACCTTCGTAGATGTCTGATGCACACCCTTCGATGAACCAGCAGTCTCTTGCTTCTGTTCGTCTTTCGTGGATGTCGCGTCATCCTCACGATGGAAGTCGCATTTGTGAACGTCGATGCCTTCCTTTTCCATAGCCTCTCACAGCCGTGATAGTAACTCCACTTTTCTTCCAGAGGTTGCTAAATTTCTCCTTTCCATTTCCTGTTTGAGTTCCTCGAACTTTAGGTCCTGAATTGCCATTATAAAAGTTTATCCTTCGGGATTTATTTAAAAATCCCAATTCTGACACCAATTTTTACGATTATCCTTGACCATGAACCAATTAGAACCGATCTGACCGGTTGAGAAAAAAGTGCGTGACTTTCTTAATTTTGAAGTTTGCTATTTTTGTTTTGTTTTTCACATCTATTTCTTTATGTGAATTTTGGTGGTAGTTTATTTCAGTGATTTTAAAGCGATTTGCAATACATTTTTTTGTTCAAATGTAATTAAAAGGAAATGCGCGGTAATTGGTTGCAAAACACGTCCAAAAATATAAAAATGGTTAGCACAAACATGCGCTCAAAAATTTCTTTAATTTTTTTCTTTATGCTTCGTCTTCATATTCTTTGTTTAATTTTGGATAATTTTAAAGAAAATAATATGGCGCCGAAATTACAAATGTCAGCCAGAAAATTACTTTTTTTCTTCTTGTCATATCGTGGCGACGCATGCGAGATACCGCAGGTGAAGACGGCAAAAAGAGCGAAGCATACTTTTTCTCGCATGCTTTCAACT
>NW_023458556.1:69892005-69893354 GCF_013731165.1 Rhagoletis pomonella
TTTTCAACTGCCAAAATTTTACTTTGCATTTGGCACAGCAAAATTCGTTTTAATTGTACACAATAGCAAATTTTTCCACCCCGTCTCAGCGCGGAGAAAAAAGTTACCGATTGGCACAAACTCCCAAGCGAGACAGAGTTTTGTTGTCTGGGCATTTGACAGCACACTTTTTCATTTGTAAAATGTCGTCAAAAAAAATTAGATTCGAGCTTTTCGGGCTAAATTTATATCTTCAATCAAAATAAACGTTATCTCTACTCTGAAGAATTCTGCGAAATTAGAAAATATCTTTCAAGCAACAAAAATGATAGTTGAAAGCATGCGAGAAAAAGTATGCTTCGCTCTTTTTGCCGTCTACACCTGCGGGATCTCGCATGCGTCGCCACGATATGACAAGAAGAAAAAAAGTAATTTTCTGGCTGACATATGTAATTTCGGCGCCTTATTATTTTCTTTAAAATTAACCAAAATTAAACAAAGAATATGAAGACGAAGCATAAAGAAAAAAATTAAAGAAATTTTTGAGCGCATGTTTGTGCTAACCATTTTGATATTTTTGGACGTGTTTTGCAACCAATTACCACGCATTTCCTTTTAATTACATTTGAACAAAAAAATGTATTGCAAATCGCTTTAAAATCACTGAAATAATCTACCACCAAAGTTCACATAAAGAAATAGATGTGAAAAACAAAACAAAAATAGCAAACTTCAAAATTAAGAAAGTCACGCACTTTTTTTCTCAACCGGTCAGATCTGTTCTAATTGGTTCATGGTCAAGGATAATCGTAAAAATTGGTGTCAGAATTGGGATTTTTAAATAAATCCCGAAGGATAAACTTTTATAATGGCAATTCAGGACCTAAAGTTCGAGGAACTCAAACAGGAAATGGAAAGGAGAAATTTAGCAACCTCTGGAAGAAAAGTGGAGTTACTATCACGGCTGTGAGAGGCTATGGAAAAGGAAGGCATCGACGTTCACAAATGCGACTTCCATCGTGAGGATGACGCGACATCCACGAAAGACGAACAGAAGCAACAGACTGCTGGTTCATCGAAGGGTGTGCATCAGACATCTACGAAGGTTGAAGAATAGGGAAAACCTCCTCATTCATCAACAGGTATAGCCATCAACATGCTAGTGGCTGAAATTTCATCCCAGTTGGATGTGCGCTTGTCCCAGATGTCTTCAGAGCTACAAGCGCAGGAGTCGGGTACGTCATCACAGATGCAAACACAGGTCGAAGCACAAAGGTCGGAGTAGTCATAACACAGGTATCAGCGCAGGTGTCATACCGGCTGTAAGGGCAAGAGGTGCGTATATCCTCCAAGCTGGAAGCACAGTATCC
>NW_023458556.1:69893454-69898697 GCF_013731165.1 Rhagoletis pomonella
CGAATTTTGCTGTGCCAAATGCAAAGTAAAATTTTGGCAGTTGAAAATCCCAACAAACGCCCGTGCGAAGGCTTTATTTGTGTGTTGCTGAAATTGTTAAAAATTATATTTATTTTATAACTTGCAAGTAACGTATGCTTCTTTTGTGCTTTTCCGGCTTTCATTTTCATGTTCCCTCTTTATTACCGCCAAGCAATAATATGTGTATACATGTTTATAAGCTGTCAAAATTTTACCTAGCCTCAGGAGCTAGGTAAAATTCTGACGTTTGTTTTCCCCACGAGAAATGTCAAATTTGTACTTTGATCCGTCAAAATTTCCTCTTTTCTATCAATTGACACTGGCACTGTGAGAGAAAAAAGCAGAACGCAAGCGAGATTTTTAAGCATGTGAAGACGGCCGGTAACGGAT
Organism: Rhagoletis pomonella; assembly: GCF_013731165.1. Taxonomy (NCBI): domain Eukaryota; kingdom Metazoa; phylum Arthropoda; class Insecta; order Diptera; family Tephritidae; genus Rhagoletis; species Rhagoletis pomonella. The sequence continues at coordinate 69,893,866 of NW_023458556.1, forward strand.
TTAGCAAAATCATCTCGGTTCATATCGCTGGATTGTTAAATAAACTTGTACAACCATATATGTAATACATGAACCAATTTGAACAGATCTGACCGGTTGAGAAGCATCCATTTGTAATAGCAATTGAGAAAAAAGTGTGTGACGGTCGTAGTTTTGAAATTTGCTATTTCTGTTTTGCTTTTTTCTTAATGTGTATTTTGTCGGTGGTTTATTTCAATGGCGCGTATTCATAGTCCAGCAACTAAGTCGAAACTAACAAAGTTGCAACTTAAATTTAAGTACCAACTAAAAATTTACTTCTATTCATAGTCGCATTTCAGACTTCTACTTAGTAGTTTCGACTTAGTTTACGATATATCAAAACAAGTGTGAAAATTTATCGATTTTTCTTTACGATGTTTTGGAAAAATTACATTTTTATTAAATAATGTCAAGTTTGATCATCCGTTTATGTAATTTTTATTTTCATTGCATGATTATGCAAAAGAATAAGGTATCATTTTCTTGTTAATTGTGTGAAATAGCCAGAACAACCGCAGTGATGTGAAGTCGATGTTTATCGAAAGCTTTCTGTGAAACATACAAATAGTCATATATGTAATACTCCTATATTGGCAGTAAGAGCTAGTACCGTCCGAAAACACTACAGTACAGATATATCAATAAACACGTACGAAAGAAAAGGAACACAAACTTTTATAAATAAACATGTACACAACACATAAACAAAAACGGCACTCAAGTGCACAATACATTGATAAAAACAGTACTAGACTGTCTCGCTTTGATTTCGGAATACTTACACATTGAGAAGTTAGCTTACTGCCAATATAGAAGTATTACATATATGCAAATAGTAGATATCTAAATGTTATGCACAAATTTACTTTAAAAGAACTAGCGTGAAACTGACTTATTATTTGAAAATTTATCTAAATTATTCCAATTATAAAATTGTGATGTAGCTTTATTCGAATTGTAATACGCATTTAATTTCATCTTCCGATTAAAATGGATCGATCTTTGTAAATTTTAATTGGAGATTATTCAATATTATCAAAATCACCCTCTACCAACTTAATTTTTACATATTTCGTCTGTTTTCCCTTAATTTGATAAAATACTTCTTCCTAGTTACGACTTAGTTGCAACTGCAGCCGAAACTAAATTTTAGGTTGGTACTTAGCCAGAAAAGTCGAAACTAAGGCGACTATGAATAGCTTTAGTTGTGACTTAGAATAGTTTCGACTTAGTTGAATACTAAATATGACTATGAATATGCGTCATTAATTTTATAATAAATTAAATTATAGAAATGTCGACCTGACGCCTTTTATGTGAAAAAAAGAGATTAATTAAATTAAATAGCTTTACATGCGTATTTTGGTACGCAGATAATTTGCAGAAATTTTAACTAAAAAGCTTGGAATTCTAATAAAATTTTCTTGATCTTTTTTAATTTTTTCAGAAAGTTTGGAATTTGGTATTACAAAGTGTTTGTTAGATAATGAGCTCTACTCTTATAAAAAAACTTAGCGAAAAAAATTTCAAATGAACATTGCGAATATTATAAAAAGATAACTTAAATTTTGAGTGAGTTAATACTATAGTTATTTATTCCTTCTTACTTGAATAGTGAGTAAATCCTTACTCAGTAGAAAATGTATTCCCATTTGAGTTAAACATTCTAAAATAATAAATTGGTAATCATTGTAAAAATTTTCAAATCGGTATTTTAATTTGCAGGTATTTAAAATAAAATTGTAATACTTCATCATAAAGTTTCAGTTTTTTAAGCAAACATCGTCAACAAAGCGGCGTAACTACCCCAGAGTAAAATAATCTGCTTCAAATTTATTTTCAAGGACACGTCAAATTCGCTTGAATGTATTTGTCACATATATTCACATATACTAACACATGGAAAACCTGCGCATGCGCAAACGATCTCCCTTTGATTGCTGAATCCAAACACATTGCGCAGATAGGTTACTGCCAATATAGAAGTATTAAATATATGTGTACAACAAACAATTTACAATACTCGCTAATGCAATAAAAAAACTTTACAATACTCGTTAAAGTAATTGCAATGCTTTACAAAACTTGCTAACACAATTTATCTCTGTTTGACAACTTAACTTGTAGCTTGCTGATTCGCGACTTATTTGCAACTGACTGTAGTAGCGGCCTTATGTATCTGCGCGCGTACTCATGGCAACTCTAGAACGTTCTGCCGTCTATCACTCATTCTCTGCTTGTTCGCAGCATTCATCCACTTGACGTTTCTCACTTTCGAAAATTCTACGCCATTCCTCGATTATTTTGCCATTTTCTTGTTGTTCGCGTCGCGTTGCCGCAGTATTCGCCACAATATGTAATACTTCTATATTTGCAGTAACAGGCTAACCTAATATTCGTGGCATGCGTTTTGGTACGCACGCCGTCGAATTTTTTTTTTGCGTCACCCGAAATTGGCCTGCGTTATTAAATATGAGATATTCAACCCCGTGTTTGTACCAAACAACCAAGATTGATTGGTAGGTTGTTTAATCAATCTCACCAAATCCCACCAAAAACCTTCAGCTGTTCAGCACAAAATGTAAACAAACAAGCAAATGCAGCAACAATTTCAAGGAACAAGCAGCAGTACAGCCAATTGTTTGGCATATTTAAACAAAGTTGATCTGAAACACAACGAAAGCTAATAGGGAATTTACATGATTCAACTTTCATAGGCGATTAGTTAACCCAAAAGTTGAACGAAAGTAGGCAGCCAACCAACTTCATTGTAAGCGATTAGTTGAAAGGCCGTTTACACCAGGCGATTGTTGCTTTCATAAAAAATCGCCTGAAAAATCGCCTCATGTAAATTCCCTATAAATGGCATTTAAACAACAATCCACAATTAAACTTTAGTGCTGTATAAATATTCATTTGAAATTGACCCTAATACCATGTCCCCACCGGAGCTAACCACGTAGTTATGGCTATTGAGTTGGTTATCCCGATAACCCACTTGATTTAGCGTAGTTTCGCCATATAAAAATGACAGCACTTAACCATTTCACTGAGATGGTTAAAAGCTAACCAACTCGAAACCACGTCGAAAGTCTGATACAACCCTGTGTTTTCCCGCCATCTGTCGGTCATTAGCGTTAAAATGTAAAGAATTCGTTCCCTACTAGTGTTTGGACTCAACTAAGATCAGATTAGATTTACCCCGGTTTTTGAAGAAATTTGAAATCTACTCCTCTACTCCGCTTGACTTCAAATCTATTCCGTTTTTTTCATTCATGTTATGCCCCTCTTGGGGCCGTTTTTGAAGTGTTCACCACCGGTTTCGGCAAAAAAAAATTGAAAGTTAGCCAAATCTCATTGTTAAAAAGTAACTCTTTCATAGCAATGCGTCAATAAAGCAACTTCGTTATTTTTTGATGTATGGCTGTACAAATTGTCGGATGCAGAACTTAAGTTGTTAAAAAATATATGTAGAATGCAATTTATATATAGTAGAAAATGTTTGCTTTTTAAAAAATTAAGTGTTAGATACGATCTACTTTATAGAGAATGCTAAAATTACCTAACTATGTAACATATTATCCTTACATTGCCTCGCGTTCTTATTTTGCATGAATAGAAAATATTTTAGTCAAACAATTAATGTCAGAAACAAAAATAAAAAATTCAATCTAGTACGGAAAATTTGTTTTTGCTCCGATTTTTGCAGCGATTTAGTCCTGAATCGAGTTTTGGAGACCCGAACACTGTTCTTTACATTTGCATTGTTTTATAAACCTCAAACCGCAGTGTGGACAGCAATAGGTAGTGATGTGGTTAAGTTCGATTTGAGATGGTTAACTTTTTGGTGGGGACATGGTATAAATGTATTCAAGCAATTGTTAGCGATTTTCGCGATTCTCTCTTAAAAAGCCATCTCTAAAAATCTCCATTTTTGATTTTCTGGCAGATACTAGCGATGAACAAAATGAACCGGATAAAGTGAGTGAACTGTTTTCACAGCTCATATAGCTGAAATTCAGATTCCAGCGTATTAAGGCTGGTTCTCATTAGGTCAAAATCACTGACATCAAAAACTGCCTTCATCTGACAACTGTTCATTTGAAATGCGTTTTCAAATGCGTTTTCATTACATTTTAAAAACTGACCAAATGGCGATACCGCAGTGCATGTCAAAGACTGTCGTCAAATTTCAGTGTCAGAGGATTGACATTCCGTTTTCATTACTGATGTTAAATGTAATATTAAATTTTTACTAAAAGTCTAGAATACTGACCTTTTAGCTATAGACAAACCAAAAATGTAATTGGATGAACTCTTCATGCTGATTTTAACCTTACCAAAATTATTTACCGCAAGTAAAGAATTAAGAAGATATACGAGATTAAGTTAAATTTTTCGATATTTTGAAATATCAATATTTTATGAACTACATAGCCGATTAAACAACTTATAATGTCAAAATAAAGATGAGTAGTTTATCTTTCAGTTGATGTACAAAATTTTTCTGATTTCTTATATTTTTAAGTCAGAAATACTAAAAAACCAAAAAAATTTAATTTTTTCATTAAATTACGTTTTTTGAAGAAAATTGCGTAATTAGTGCTACAGAAATTTATATTATTTAGAAAGTACAAGTTATTACCTTATATAGAAAGGTTTGTTATAGGGCAAAATTTAACGAAAGTAGTGGTAAAAATCGAAATTGTATATATATATTTTTTTGAATAGTGTTTACCAAAAATTCGTTTTAAAAATGGTTAAAGTAAATACGTCGTAAAAAAGTTATTAGCATTATATTTGAATTTGCA
>NW_023458556.1:69898797-69909255 GCF_013731165.1 Rhagoletis pomonella
TTTTTTTAAAAAAAAAGTTATCAAGCTCTTAAAAAATCACCCGTTACCTCATGTACATATGTATATACCTCAGACCTTCTCCTGTTTGCTCATCCATCAGCGCCAGGCACTCAACATTTTAATTCAAGTAGGAGGTAACAATACTTAAATTTAAAACTAATTCAAGAATGAATTTAATAGAATTATAATCGGAATTGGCATGGCGAATTCCTAACTCTGGCGAGATGAATTTATAGGATTATTAGCCTCATGGCTGTTTGGAATCTACCGATTCTTTCTGAAGTTGACCACGCCGCCGCCGCAGAGCCTGTCCGCGTAAACCTCTAGTACAGGGCCGGCGAACCTTTATACATACACGTGCCATTATTTCCAAAGAATTATTCAATGTAGCAATGACGTGCCAAAAAGAAGTCATGCTTATCACCGTTCTTGGAGATATTATTTGACACTTAAACCCTAAAAAAAAGGAATTAAGCGTCTCTTAAAAGTCGCTGGGTACCTTGTGTGCAAACGCCAGCTTCTGCAGACAGCTAAAATGTCTGGAATTGAATTCCAAGTTTCCAAAATTCTAGTGTTAGCATGTTGGCTCATATTAGCTGATGGTCTTTCTAATTCGATTGATTCTAACTATTTCCTTTTTTAGTCCATATTGAATTACACTAGAACTCAATCAGTTGCATTTCGAAATCTTCGATTTCGAGCCAATCAAATTTAAATAAGCTCAGTTTATCAAGTGAAGTCATATCAGGTTACATAATTCATTTGACTGTTTCCGATAACTCCTTGAATTCAGAAAACCTCGATGAAAATTCGTCTATGAGAGAATTTATTATCAAAAAAACTCTTCAGTGACTATTGGTCTGGTTGGTTTTTTATCTCAATCCAAATCTGATTTTAAAGTTAGTTGCAGCTTTCTGACATAATTATCAATGCAATATCTGCCAAAAAAGCTGCTACTAAATTCAGAGTCGGCTTTATTTATCTTTACCACTAACTTTCAGTTTAGCCTAAAAAGCGCGAATGAGATCTATGCATCGTAATTATAACAGTTTTATTAGAGCCTTGAAGCTTTACGTTCAAATCAATGAAATACCAATTTTGCAAGCCACGTATACGCCTCAAACCTTCGTTTTTTAAAGCCTGCGGAGATATGAGTTTCAATCTTTTTGAGAACTACGCCCGTTATATCACCAAGGGAGGGGAAGCCATGCTTTGCGCACAAAGCTTATTGATGAATGATGCAATAGAACTCAAGAATCGTATGTCTTATGTGGATCTTTCTTTGATCTCCAATTTAAACGAAAGCAAGTAAAGAGGTATAAGTTCGGGCGAAGCCGAACTTCATATACCCGGCGCAGGTATCAAATATCGTAGTTTCAACTTTCTCTTACCACCTTTGTATGGTAAGTAGGGGAGTTTACTTGATTTAAAAAGTTTTCGATAATATGCAGAGTTAGACTTAGGGCCGGTTTCTCCATCTCTGGTTAACACTAACTCCCCGGTTAAACATTGTTATCGACGTTCTAACTCCATGCATATAACAGGGAGTCGATAAGGTCGGTAACGATGTTTACCGGGGGATTAGTGTTAACTGGAGATAGAGAAACCGGCCCTTAATGATATAATTGAACCAAGTTAGGTATAATTCGATAAAGTGGTTACCCAAACAGTCTATAGCAGTCTTATTTATTACACTGGACCACAAATTTCAACTTTTTCTCTTTACCAGAAACGCCGTTATGAAATTCTTATGTAAAATCACCCCCTGATTCCGAAAATCAAGGTTATTTTTAATTCTATGGTACCGTTTTTGAGATATTTGCAATTTACCGTTTTTGCAAAAAAAAAATAAAATTGGGTCCACTTTATCATATATATCTCAAGAACGAATTAAGCAATTCCAAAACGGTTTGAAGCTTTTAAAAGGTAATAAAATTTTCTATAAACTGTGCATACAACACTTTTTGCTAGGCCCTGTAGATTCAAAGATAACGAACAATCATTACCGATTTTTTAAATTTTTTTTTGTAAAAATATAAAAAAAATTGTACTTTGCGGGGAAGGATCTCGAAAACCTTTTATTTTTTTGCAGATTTTTTTTTCTCCCTAAGCTCTGTTGTATTACAAAAAAAATAAGCTATCATCGAAGAAAATCGATGCAAAACTACGTAAGTTATAAGCGATCAAATAAAAATACCCAGGTTGCGCAACTTCAATGTATGTACCTATACATACATACATATATTAAAGGTATAAAGTGCAAGTGAGATATTATCCGGATAAACGAATAACACCATAACAATGATAACACTTTTTCTTTAAATAAATCAAATAGTACTTTTAATACTCGAATTGTATTATAGTAGGTAGAGTGGTTGCATCGAAAGGAAGAGTGGTTGGGTTCGAAACCTGCTGTAGGCATGTAGTTATAAACATGTATTTCCGTCAGTTATGGGTAAGTATGCAGGTAGATTTTCAAAATTATAAGACACAGAAAATTTCTAAAGCCTACATCTAAAACAGGTAGTATTTTCTTTTCCCGGCTTGTTATAAAAAGGAACCTTTCTGTCTAGGTAAGATTTGATTTTTTCAATTTTATTCTTGTTCCGAGTATAAATATGAGTTAATGCGCTTTGAAACTTCATAACATCTTCAAGGCTCGCCGGAGATAGTTCAGTTCATAAGTCTAATTTCAAAACCGTGATTTATTAAAAAAAATAAAATGAGTAAAAGGACGCGAGAATTTGAGTGTAATAAGGATCCAGATATGTTCTGTTTCATGTGTGGCCAATATACTATCATAAGGCGACGACGAGTGTTCTCAGATCATATCAAAACTTTATACTCCAAGTATTTTGGAATTGAGCCTAAAAATGCTGAAAAACCATGGACACCGAACACTTTGTGTACATCGTGTCGAGTAGAATTGATTCAGTGGGAATCAGGACAACAAACAAAATTTGATACACCAATGATATGGAGAGAACCTACTTGCCATTCAATAGAGTGTTATATTTGTCAAACAAAAGTACTTGGCGTTGGAAGATCAAGAGGAGTAACCTATGCTAGCGTACCTACAGTGACATTACCAGTACTACATTCAACGGCAGTTGCGGATCCAGTTCCATTGTCAACAGTAACATCTGAGTGCGGGGGATCAAGTTGTACTGAATTTCGCATGGAAAACGAAAGAAACGTTCTGTCACAAGCACAACTTAATGATTGGATAAGAGATTTGGAACTATCCAAGGAAAAGGCCGAGATCCACACTTCTCGTATGCAACAATTTAAATTTGTGTCATCCGATGTTAAGGTGACATATAGTAGAACTCGTCACGAACCATTTTCCAAACACTATACCAAGAAAGACAGTATATGCTACTGCAACGACATCCCTGGTTTATTCAAAGAGTTTGGTCAAACATATGATTCAAAAGAGTGGCGATTGTTCATAGACGGCAATAAACTGAGTTTGAAGGCTGTATTATTGCATATTGGTAACAAAAAGCCTTCTATCCCGATTGCACATGCAGTAAATATAAAGGAAACCTACGAGGAAATGCAAAAAATACTCAAGTTTATCAAATATGAAGAGCATGATTGGAAAATATGTTCTGATCTCAAAGTCGTTGCAATGCTATGCGGTCTACAAAGTGGCTACACCAAGCACTGCTGCTTCCTCTGCAAGTGGGATAGCCGAGCTCGTAAGGACCACTACGTCAGAAAGGATTGGCCGGAAAGAGTCGAGTTTACGGTTGGTGTGGATAACATCAAATACACCCCTCTTGTCAAGAAAGAGAAAATCATACTTCCACCCTTACACATCAAGCTCGGTCTCATTAAAAACTTTGTTAAGGCTTTGGACAAAGAAGGCGAAGCATTCGACTATTTGAAAACAGTTTTTCCAGATATTTCTCAAGCCAAGATAAAGGAAGGTATTTTTGTTGGACCACAAATAAGAAAGTTGATCAACAATAATCAATTCAAAGGACTACTCTCATCAGTTGAGGCAGCAGCGTGGGAATCCTTTGAAAAGGTCGTTGCTTCTTTTCTCGGTAGACACAAAAGCCCTAACTACGAGCAGATAGTGAACGACCTAATCAATAATTATGCGAAAATGGGCGTAAATATGTCTTTAAAAATTCACTTTCTCCACTCACATTTGAGCTATTTTCCGGCAAATCTTGGCGACGAAAGTGATGAACATGGCGAAAGGTTTCATCAGCAAATGAAATTAATTGAGAATCGATATCAAGGATTCTGGGACGTCGCAATGATGGGTGATTACTGCTGGTTTCTCATAAAAGAAACCGATCCTAAACTGAATAAGCGTCAAAGTAGAACACATAATTATTTCGACAACATAGTAAAATCAAATTAAGATAAAGATTGTTAGAATATAGTATAAACATAAATAAATTTAAAAAAAAAAAGTTAAAAATATGGGTAATTTCATTCATAAATTGAACTTTTAACTCAATAGAAACAGAGCATAGCTAGATATTTCACTCTTCTTTATACCATACATACGTTTTGAGGTATACGTTGAAATTGCGCAACCTGGGTATTTTTATTTGATCGCTTATAACTTACGTAGTTTTGCATCGATTTTCTTCGATGATACCTTATTTTTTTTGTAATATAACAGAGCTTAGGGGGAAAAAATCTGCAAAAAAATAAAAGGTTTTCGAGATCCTTCCCCGCAAAATACAATTTTTTTTATATTTTTACAAAAAAAATTGAAAAAATCGGTAATGATTGTTCGTTATCTTTGAATTTACAGGGCCTAGCAGTGTTTGTATGCACAGTTTATAGAAAATTTTATTACCTTTTAAAAGCTTCAAACCGTTTTGGAATTGCTTAATTCGTTCTTGAGATATATATGATTAAGTGGACCCAATTTTTTTTTTTTTGCAAAAACGGTAAATTGCAAATATCTCAAAAACGGTACCATAAAATTAAAAATAACCTTGATTTTCGGAATCAGTGGGTGATTTTACATACGAATTTCATAACGGCGTCTCTGGTAAATTTTGGCCGTCGACCAGTGTTATTAGGGGATTGTTGTAACTTTTTACTTGGAGTAAATTAGCGTCCTCAGTTATTGAAATATCGGAGTTTTCGTATTTCTGAAATTTACCGTTATTCGGGAAGCGGTTGCAATTTCAGTCCGGTTTGAATAATTTACTACAAATTGCTTTTCCGTATCAAGGTTATTAAGAGCACCGAGTCTGGTAGAAATTGATAAATCGGTTACCGAGATACACATTTGTGGTCATAAGTGGGCGGCGCCACGCCCATTATCCAAAAATTTATAATATGCTAATTTTCCGCTAAGTAGTTATTGCGGTCATCGATTTTAAGTGAATTAGCTCCAGTAGTTACCGATTTATTGCCGTTTTCGTTTTTCTGTAAATTACCGTTATATGGCAGATGGGCCGTGGTTATTTCCCGATTTCGAAGATTTTCAACAGATTTATTAGTTAAAGCCTACCCAAGACTTGTACCGAGTTTGATAAGGATTGATGAAGCGGCTACCGAGATACAGCACTTCATCATAAGTGGGCGTGGTCACGCCCATTTTCAAAAAATTTCATAATAATATTATTTTTTACCACAATTCTACTTTACGTACTAACTTTCGACAATTTGCATCTTATATTTACTGAAATATCGTAGTTTTCGCATTTTTAGAAAATACCGTTATATGGGAAGTGGGCGTGGTTACATCCGATTTCGCTCATTTTCAATACCAACCTACCTTGGATAAAGGGCAACCTACGTACCAAATTTCGTTGAGATATCTAAATTTTTGCTTGAGTTATCGTGTACACGGACAGACAGACGGCCGGACAGACAGTCACCGCTTAATCGATTTCTCTTTTCATTCTGAGCATTTATGTATACATTTGTCTATATCTATCTCGATTCGTTTTAGCTGTTACAAACAACCGTTATGCGAACAAAGTTATAATACCCTTGTGCGCAAGTGCGCTCGGGTATGAAAAGAAATTGTGTCGATTAGGTAGTAAATACTACTAAATACTAGTAATTGGGGAATTGAGTCCTCAATTAATACCGTGCCCAAATTATTTGGTTGCGTGCCATCAATGGCACGCGTGCCTAAGGCTCGCCAACGCTGCTCTAGTACATAGTTTTTGCTTTATTATTATACTTCTGATAATATGGGCCGTTTTAAAGATATTATTTTCAGAGCAAACTAACAGTTTTAAAACAAATTTTCAAAAATATTTAAAACCTCTTGCATTACATTGTTCACTCATTGTTGTCTTATGTGCATTTCTTGTAATTTTTCATTTGTTTAATCAGTAGCTGCATTTTTGTAATGACATATGCATGTATGTACATATATATCTATGTATGTAGGCATGTGACTTCGTATATGCTAGGTATATGCATATCAGGGTTGTTGCGAATATTCGCATTCGCATTCGCAACCGCGGAACTTCCGCATAAATTTTAACATTCGCATTCGTTTTCACATTCGCAATAATCAATGCGGAGCTTTTGCGAATGCGAATATTTTGCAAGTACATTGATAAAACGTATATCTGGCAAACAAAAAATTTTAGCCGACATTTTTTTGCCTGTGGAGATGCTACGTTAAGATTGTCCCCTACGTCGACCTTCTTTCGTAATTTAAAGTCAAAGAGTAATTATTTTTTTCTCATAAAACTTAATATTCTTTCAGCTCGAAAACAAAAACATTTATTTTTATTTTGTGTAAATTGTCAAAATTAGCACGCATCGAAATAAAGATGAAATTATATGTAAATAAGTCGACAGCCAAGTTCACAAATTAAATAAGAATTAATTCAAGGTGAATTTTATATCTATTGAGGAGTGGGACTTGGCATGCAATATATCGTTAGTATAGTATGGAAAGGGCTTAAATCGTCATTGAAATACAAAAAGCCGTAACTAACTAAAAATCCAAAATTTACTTTTTGATTGATTATGATGCATTTCCTCGAATGATAAGTCACCACATCGTTTTTGTTAGTTAGTTGTGGTTTTTTGTATTTCATCGACAATGTGAAATAGTATTAACGATACATATGTTGAAAATTTGCGTTCATTCGCCTCAAAAAATGTATCAAAACACATTGAGCGCATGGAATGGAACAACAAAACGGATTTGATGGCTTATGGTACCGACAGCGGTTAGTAATAAATTGTGACTGCCTGCAACTAGGAAAAGCCGAGTTCAGCTAACTAATAAAAAAAAAAACTAATTACAAGGTATTCATTACAGGAGAACCTTTCCAAGAAGTCACCCGGGAACTAAGCAAATCTGAGACCTTTATCGTCCATGATTCCATAATTCAAATTATTATTAAAAACGCGGTACCTTTTTAACAAAATAACAAGATTTTAAACTAATTCTGCTGGCAGCAACGATTTTCAGAATTTCCTTCGAAATTTTCATTCCTAGAAAATAATAATTTATTTGCATATATGTAATACTTCTATATTGGCAGTAAGCTAACTTCTCAATGTGTAAGCATTCCGAAATGAAAGCGAGACAGTCTAGTACCATTTTTGTCAATGTGTGTGTACTTGAGTGCCGTTTTTGTTTATGTGTTGTGTACATGTTTATTTATAAACGTATGTGTTCCTTTTCTTTCGTACGTGTTTATTGATATATCTGTACTGTAGTGTTTTCGGACGGTACTAGCTCTTACTGCCAATATAGGAGTATTACATATATGTTTATTTGCCATATCCACCTATTTAGAACCTCGCTACAAGGGCACATTTTTCAAACCAGTCACAGAAGACAGGATTAAAAATGAATTACAAAAACTAAAATCGAAAAACGCTGATGACGTAACAGGTTCTCCAAATTCTGAAACAACCAAAAGAATTGGTGCTCCAAATTGGAACATAACGGTGTTTAAACAACGATCTTCCCATGATGCATTTGCAGCCCCAATGCAATTTCCAAATGGAATTGTTGCACCGCAATAAAAAAAAATATAACTGAAAGTTCTCTCAACTGGTGCAGCGTCAATCGAAAAGAATTTACAATTTGGTCAAGTTTCAAGTTTTTCAAGTATGTCGCCTCGAGCGAGTAGTTATTTAGTGGCGCAGGTTTGATTTACGACCCGTTAGCAAACAGGCTGTAATCCGAAAAGGCAGCAAAATTACTCTTTCTTAAACACAATGTTCAAATTTTTTTAATCAAAGTACTAAATAAAAAAATATTATTAAAAATTAATAACTTTTCAATTTTTTATTTACCTAAATCCCCTAATGTACTCACCAAATTCATTTCTTAAAAATATTTGACATCCGCATTCGAATTCGCATCCGCGGATGCGAATGCGGATGTCATATATTTTTAAGAAATAATTTAGGTGGGCAAATTAGGTGATTTAGGTAAATAAAAAATGGAAACATTAATAATTTTTAATAATGTGCCATATCCTGAGTTTTGCCCGAAAAAAAAATCACCCGAAAATTTGTATTCCGCCCATAGTAAATATGTACATGAAAACCAAAAGTGAAAAGTGAACCGGTTCGGGGAAAATTAAACTCATGATAAGGCTGAATGTTTTTTTAGTACTTGAATTTAAAAATTGGAACATTGTACTTAGGGCGTGTGTGAATCGGTAACAAAGTTCTATGGGGAAAGCTGTTGAATAATATTTTAACTGTGGTGAGACAGTTTTGCCAATCTGCTGTGTGAAATGAAATATTTTTTGACAGCAGTAAATTTTTGATAACCGCAGATTTATGCGGAATAAAATATTACAAATTGAAGTGAAATTAATATTTTAAGAAAACATCTACCATCGTTGATTGCAATTCAACAATTTAAGCTTTTATTTAACGAAAAATTACACACATCAACAATCTTTGCGATTGTCAAAATTTTCTATGCATTTGTCAAAAATTTCACTAGCCTCGTGAGCTACTGAAATTGTCAAAAATTTACTTGCAGCGAACTTTGTTACCGATTCACACACGCTCTTAATAAAAACCTTTTGAAGGGTCGTACATCAAACCTGCGCCACTATATAACTACTCGCTCGAGGCTACAAACTTGAAAAACTTTAAACTTGGAAAAATTGTAAATTGTTTTCGATTGACACTGAACCAGTTGAAAGGACTTTCAGTTATATTTATTTATTTTTGTTGCGGTGCAATAATTACTTTTTGAGAATTTCATCGGGGCTGCATATGTCGGATGTATCCTCCTGACTTTCGTCTTCATAATCTAGCATCACGGCACAATCGTTGTTTAAAAACCGTTTTTTTCGAAAGAATTCTTCACTCTCATTCTTTGTGTTTTTTCGGAATTTGTCACGTCATCAGCGTTTTTCGATTTTAGTTTTTGTAACTCATTTTTAATGGTTTCTTCTCTGACTGGTTTCATATACGTCTGTGCTTGCACAATATTCCAGGGACCGAAAATAACAGTTATTTTTCCCCGAGTTAAATTTGGCCTAATATTTTTTAGTCCGAAATATATGTCCTATCCGGATAATAAAGAAACCGCTTATCCAAATTAAACAAATTTGGTATCATATGAAAGAGGACTGAAATAGCTTTTAAACAGAAATAACGAATGAAGGTTACCACCTCTATTTATATTTTTTTATAACTTAATACTAAAGAAATTCATGTAAATACATACCTGACCCAATGTTTGTTCTATGGTAATTAATTAACATTTTTTATTGAAATATTTTTCAATGTGTGGCTTTGCTCTTTTAGACATTTCAGTTTTAAAGCTATTTAAGTCCTCTTTCATTGGATACCAAACTTGTTTAATTTGGATAAGCGGTTTGTTTATTATCCGGAAAGTACTTTTATTTCGGAATAAAAAGTATTTGGCTAAGTTTAACTCGAAAAAAAAATAACTGTAATTTTCTGTCCCTTCAATATTCGCATTCGCAAAAGATCCGCATTGATTTTTGCGAATGCGAAAGCGAATGTTAAAATTAATGCGGAAGCTCCGCGGATGCGAATGCGAATGCGAATATTCGCAACAACCCTGGTACATATGTACATCAATAGTATATCACGCCAGTCATTCGGCTGGATTTCGATGTTTACTTTGTGATAATCATACGACAACTCTTTATTTTCAAAACTGACCTCAAACCTCAAATACGTTTAAGTATTTGATAAGTGGTGGAAAGGATAGTGCTGAACACATTGAAAACGACGGGCTACGGACCACAGCTGTTAAATTACACTGTGGAACAAATTCAGGATAGCAAAAGTTAGGTCGATTCTGAGAGTGAGGGGTGAAAATAGAGGCTAAATTAGAAGACCTGTATCGCGGCGTTTGTTTATGTTAGTTCGAATTTTTTTTAATCGACCTTCGAACTTTGCAGTCAAATGCCGATTTTCAGCATATTGTTTATATGGTTTTTTGGCTATAACTCGTCGACTAATTGATATTTTTTCAATCTGTTAAAGCCA
>NW_023458556.1:69909355-69911229 GCF_013731165.1 Rhagoletis pomonella
CTATTTCTCGTTGTTCGCTTTGTGTTGCCGCAGTATTCGCCACAATACTTTCGACTATAAGCCTTCCTAAAAATCTTTAGTTTCATACCCACATTGCAATATTTCATTTATTTCATCAATTTAACTGAGTTAAAATTTTCAAATAGGTGCCTCCTCAAAAATATTTCCAACAGTTATCTTTACCTACATTGCCATATTTTATTTATATTACCAATTTAACTGAGTTTTGAGGTTTTCAAATTGGTGGCAAACCTCAAAAAAGTATTTCTTACAGTATTCTTTCTTAAACCTCATTAATTTGATACCCATATTGTAACCCTCCAAAGTGTTGCATCATAAATAATCCCGGTATTACACCGAACAATCCAAAAAAAATTGTCAAATCTATTCAGCCGTTCTCCAGTTTTGAGGCCTGTTACAAACGAACACAACATTTATATATATGTACATATATAGATAGATAGATGAGAGGTGACACGCCGCCTTTACCAATATTGCCCATTTCATTCATTTCATTTATCTATTCCAATTTCCAGTACTCTACCACAAATACTTCAAGAGATTACAACACGAATTCAGGAAAACTTCACACAAACCAGAGTGATAAACTCTTGATAAACTTGATAGAGTGATAAACTTATCATTTTGATAAATGAACTGTCAAACTTTGTATGGAAATCTATTTAACCAAAGTTTATCACTTTATCAAACGACTTTGGTGGATAAATGTATAAATTTCAGGAAAATTCAACCTTTACAGGTTGCCAGGTAGTCGCTTTTACTGCGAACACATAAAAGCAAATGAACACGATGTACGAGGTAAGAATGAAACGTAGCTAGCCGTATAAGTGAAATAATAAACAGTTGTATGCAATTATTAACCAAGGTGCGTTCATGAAAAAAGGCGGGTAAACTGATAAATTTAAGCAATTTATCCTTTATCACTTTTGATGAAGATCCCTTATATGGACAAGAATTAAATTTTCAAATTGTACTTATTTGCCGAGAAAAATTTTACGTAGACAAATGTACCTAAAAATTAAACATATACTTTCGTTACTATGTGTACTTTTGGACTCACATCAAACAATCTTTAATATTTAAAATTCCCTTGAAAGGAGTTTTTTCCAGCAGTTCCAGCCAAACTACTATACATGTATAGGTATTCACCAAGTTAAGCAAGTGGCCTGGCACTCTGACAAAACAGCAGATCACTCAAGCAAAGACCAGAGTACCAGATCACCTGCTCAATTTGTGAATACCCCTTATGTTTTAACCAATAATTATGCCCCTTTGCAAAGTAAGAAGGCTATTGGAAAAGCCATTGACATACCAATGAAAATAAGGGAATGATTCCCGATACATTATTTGGCTACGTTCTTAATGTACCAAAAATGGTGTGCTTGTATTGAATATACGATTTAATGCCGTAGCCATTTCAAAATTAAACAAACTGTAATGAAATTCTTTATCAAGGCTTTACCATACGTCTCCGTAGAGCAAAAAGTATATTTAGCTTGCTAAATATCGTAGAGTTTTCGATCTAGCTTCGTTGGACGGCGAGAAAGTCTCGCTAAATAACTTTCACGTAGATTTTGTAGGTGAGTCTCTCGTAGAGCTCTATTGACACGATCCAGAAAATAAAGGTCGCGCCATTCGCGGACCGCTAACCGTCTCTTCGTCGATTTGACAGCATGCACCCATTCGCTGATGTCACATAATACTTTTGTTTACATTCACTGTTGCCAACTTGATGCTTTCCGCACCAAATTTAGTTTGTATTCAAAACGCGAAAATTTTGGAGTTTGGTGCTTGGTGCGTTTTTGGTGCTTTTCTGTGTGTGTGAAGACACCAAATTTGAAAATCTTAAAAAA
>NW_023458556.1:69911329-69914622 GCF_013731165.1 Rhagoletis pomonella
AAAAAAGTGGAAGCAAAATTTATAGCAATCGTAAGTGTGGTAAGCAACTTTACAAAAATTCAAACCATGGCACAGTGACAATCATAAGCGACAACAAAATATGTTGCAGCACCTTCAATCATTCCAGCAGAAATCGACCGTCGTGCAAGGAACATTGATTTTTATTAATTTCAATCGGCATCCTTACAATAAAATTATGTATGCATATGTATATGTAAAGTCCATAAAATACGCCAATAAAAATTTGGTACTTTTTTAAATTCAAAACTTGGCAACACTGCCTTTTGTTCGATGCTTCCTCTTTTTCTTGTCGAATTCGTCTTGCTCTCTCATTCTGGTATTTATTGACGTCACGGCCAGTTGCTCTCAGCTCGATTGGCGCAATCTTGTATTCTGTTACGATGTTTCCACCATTCGTTATTCGCTCTCTAAGTAATTCGCTAAGTAATTCGTGAATTACCCTGTTTCCACATCCCATTAGTAATTCGTTTGCAGCTCTATTTCTTGTTCTTGTTCCTCGCTATTTATTATTATTTTTGTGCACTGCAAATATCGAAGATGGAGCTAAAATTTAAGTTATGATCAACAATTTTAATTTATATAGAGAATATTTTATTAATTATTCTATAACTAGAAAAAGTGTCGGCAAATAGGACCAGGCCGGTGAAAACTTCGATATATTTCCGATAAATATTAGAGAACGCACCGATTCGTTCGTCATTCGCATGGTAATTCGATCTGAATTACCTACAAATGAGGTAATTCGCTCTCAAAATTTCGTATGGCGAATTACGTAATTCGGAAGGTAATTGGCCAGGCGAATGACGAATGGGAGAGCGAATTACGAATGAGAGAGGAAATTACGAAGCGTGGAAACGCCGTATATCATTCTTGCTCTATTCAGTGTTTACACGTCTCTAGCGAGATTTTTGTCTTAATGTCGCGTTTTTTCTCTACCGTGTACACTTAGCTTTAGCTTTAGGCAATATCATGAAATTTCCGATACGATTCGACTCTCAAAAAACGACTTGCATTCGACACGACTCTCGCAATGAGGCTGTAAATCTAACGATGTAATTTTGCATCGCGGGTGAGTTCCAAAACTAAATTCGGAGTATCAAAAATAAAAAGAAGATATTTTTATACCCGAGCGCACTTGTGCACAAGGGTATTATAACTTTGTTCACATAACGGTTGTTTGTAACAGGCAAAACGAATCGAGATAGATATAGACAAATGTATACATAAATGATCAGGATGAAAAGAGAAATCGATTAAGCGCTGACTGTCTGTCCGTCCGTCAGTCCGTCCGTCCGTCCGTCTGTGCACACGATAACTCGAGTAAAAATTGAGATATCTTAACGAAACTTGGTGGGTGCACTTCTTTCGGGCGTAGGACGGATGGTATTGAAAATGGGCAAAATCGGACAATAACCACGCCTACCTCCCATATAACGGTAATTTTCAGAAATACGAAAACTGCGATGTTTTAGTAACTACTGAAGATTATTCACTCAAAATTGATATTTACTATAAGTTTTAGACGAGAAATAAGAATATTATAAATTTTTGGAAAATGGGCGTAGCCACGCCCACTTATGGTTACATGTGTATATCTTGGTAACCGCTGCACCAATATCTTCCAAATTTGGCACAGTTGTTGACCTTGGTATAACATACGAAATTACCGAAAATTTTTAAAATCGGACAATAACCACATCCTATATAACGGTAATTTAGAGAAATACGAAATCTTCGATAAATCAGTAAATATTAAAGCTAATTTATTCAAAATTGATGCTTGCAACAATTCTTTACCAAGAAATACGCTTAAGACAAAATTTTGAAAAATGGGCGTGGCACCGCCCACTTATGATCACATATATGTATCTCGGTAACCGCTCTACCAATTTGTACCAAACTCGGTGTGGTTATTGTGCTTGCCACATAGAAGCAAAACGTTGAAAATTATTGAAATCGAACTAAAATTACGGCCGCTTTTCATATAACAGTAAATTTCAGAAATGCTTGAAACTTTAATATTTCTAAATTTAAGGACGCTAATTTACTCAAAATGGATACACCCCGGTTTACCATGTAGCGGTAGCTTTCGGAAAGGTGAAAAACGTATATTTAATACTTGCGCCGGGTATTTAATGTTCGGCTCCGCCCGAACTTAGACTTTCTTACTTGTCTTGTATATTTTTTATGAGCACTAAATAAACTCCTCACATCGGCTCACTCATGGATTTGCATGTGATGTATTTGTCAAATAGTTTCTTTGTGTTGATGGCATCATTTTTATTCTTATCGCTCCAGGTTTTAAAGTGATGCGAAAAATGTTCATCAGTCACATTTTTAAAACACAAAACTTTAAACAACAAAACTGCAAAGCTTTGTACGCCAAACTTCAAATTCAGAAACTGACAAACAAGAAAAGACCGAATCTAGATAAATCGATGACAAACAACCAAGCAAACAAGAAGCTCAAGAAGAGTTCCGCCCTCTCATCCTCTTCAAAGCAGGATGGTCAAATGGGGTTGTCATTTACGCATATCTGCCATACCTAAATTGGCGCGTCAAGCGCCAAGCAACTGTCAAAAGTCCTCATGCCCATACAATTTGTATGAAGCATCCCACAATAACGCGGCGCTTACGCCGAGCAAATGGAATTTTCATTTTGTTGAATTTGGATGCAGAAGACGCAAAGAAAGAGAAAGGACAAAAAAGTGAAAGAGGAAACGAGAATAAAAACGAGAGGACCTGAGAAAACGTCAAAAATTACGACGCGTTGATTTGGCAAGAATGATAGAATACAAGATTGCGCCAATCGAGCTGAGAGCAACTGGCCGTGACGTCAAAATATTGTATGTATGGACTATATGAATACATAATTTTATTGTGAGGATGCCGATTCAAATTAATAAAAATCAATGTTTCTTGCACAACGGTCGATTTCTTCTGGCATGATTGAAGGTGCTGCACATATTTCATTGTCGCTTATGATTGTCACTGTGCCATGATTTTGTTTAAATTTTTGTAAAATTGCTTAGCACACTTACGATTGCTATAAATTTTGCTTCCATTTTTTAAGATTTTCTAATTTGAAGTCTTCAAGCTGAAAACAAAAGCACCAAAAACGAACCAAGCACAAAACTCAAAAATTTTTCGCGTTTTGAATACCCACTAAATTTGGTGCGAAAAGCATTAAGTTGGCAACAGTGAATGTAAAAAAAGTATATGACGTCCATGAACGAAAGACACAAGATCACGCGGGAAGGAAAGAACGAAAA
>NW_023458556.1:69914722-69918345 GCF_013731165.1 Rhagoletis pomonella
ATAAGTATACCCAGCGGCGGTGTAAACGAGTATACCCAGCGGCAACAGTATGTATGCGTGTAAAAATGTCCCCTGCAGTGAAATTTAGAGACAGTCTGACAAAGCGCCCGTTCCGAACTACATATCTCAGAACTATCTCTGACAGTTGAAATTTGCGGTGTAAATGTGCAAATGCTCACTACTCGTACAATACGAAAGTAGCTCAGCGAGAAGGCCTCAGACTCAACCTTCGTTTGTCACGAGTTCAAATCGTGGTGGAGAGGCAGGTGCAGCTTACAATAATATTTTTTTATTATAAAATATGTAACAAACATGGAATCTGTAAAAGAAAAGAAAAAACGGAAAACGTTTTCTTATAATAAAAACTATCCAAAACGGAAATGGTTAGAAACTAGTTCCAAAGTAATGCACTGGGCGACAATTGCCACCGCCAATGACATCGCCGTGTAAAGCTGGACAGTTGAAAGCATTGTTCGGGTATTGCGCTAGAACTAGTACTGTCGGCAAAAGGTCTAGTTCTACATTAGTTCTGAGCTAAGCAGATTTTCTGCAGGGTCAATTCACGTTTGCGTTTAACCCATTTTAGCGGACATAGTTTTTTTGGTTTCAGCTCTTAATAACACACTATTTTACAAAGCTTTTTATGTTTAATCTTCATGGAAGTTACATGTATCGTCGAGAACATGGTTACATGCAGAATTTGAAATTAATTATTATTATCTTGGGCGCCATATTGGATTCATAATTGGATTTTTGAAAATTGACTTCAGCTTTGTTAAGACACAACTTATAAATGATATATATAATGCTAAATATAGAATAAATAACATTAATCTTTGATATTTAAATACACTTTATGTTATTTGGCACAACTGCTAGTTGGTCTGGTGAAATAAAAATGGCCGCCACTCTTTTTTGGAAGAAAATATTTCTTGGAAAATAAGCCGTGTTATTAAGGTGTTGATCATTTAGCAACCAAGTTTTATTATGTAATATTACATATGAAATCATCATTTTCCGTGTTTACGAAGTGACACAAAACCAGCAATATAAAAAAAAGAAATTGTTCACAATTGTTGTTCTTTGACATTGAAAATGACAATTAGCCTGTTCCCGTACTTCACGATTTGCACGATTTGCTGGTTTTACAGGAACAGCTGTTTTCGCCTTTAATAAGCCTTATGTGAACGTGGCAAACAGGAACGACTTTGGATTAAATCCTGCAAAACCTGCAAATCGTAGGCGTTCTGGAACGCACTAAGTGTGTGTGTGAGTTTGAGTTTTTAAATTATATAGCTGGCAAACATCAAACTGCCTCTCAGTGGTTTTACTTTTTTTTTATCATGATTGAAAGATTCCATAAAAAAAAAAAATGTAAAGAAATCAACTCATAACTGTTAGAAGGTGCCTAGATCGAATTCGTTTAATTAAACGGATTGGAAAACTCAACGCTTAGCGCTCCAATTTAGGGACTGCAGTAAGTATAATTTCTGCGTTCTCGACTAATTTAAGTACTACTCATTCAGTGTAGGTCTCTGGTACGTAACCGTATAGATTGCGTATAGAGCTAATTGTTGCAAATTATTTGCTGCATTGGATTTAACACACATTCTTCCTTCCCCTAGGAATTAATTCAGAATACATTGAATATTTAATTTGCTTGTTGCGCAAACAGAAGCTCTACATTAAAGGTGGAACATTACAAAACTACGAGTATCTTTACAATAGTTTTATTCAATACGGAATATATCTATTTAGAGTTTGCTTATCGATATCATGTTTGTGAAGGTTGAAAATTTCTTTAAAAAATATCACTTAATATACTTATCCATGAACTTTTTGTGAAATTCACTGCGAAGCGAGTCATTGATGAAATGCGTCTTTTTTTCCGGTTCAGTGCGAGCACAATTTTTAAATACGACATCATCGTCCCAACGTCGCTTCACCTTCAGATCACTACCCAGATTTTTACTAGCAGTCGCACCACTACCCGGAGCATAATTAATTAGTGGATTCCCGGATAAAATGTTTTCCATGCGTATACGTTCTTCTTCCTGTTTCTTTTCTTGATCTTTTCGTGACTCTTCTTGCAAGCGTTCCTGTTTTATTTTATTCAATTCTGCTAATAATGCAGCGGTGTCGTCCTCTTCCTCCGAATCTGAATCCTCTTCGGAGCTGTCTTTGTCTATAGGATCGTCAGCATCTAGATTTACAGGCGCAGTTGGTTGTTCCAGACGAGCACGTTTTGCAACACCTACATTACTACCAGCTGAATTATTGGCTTCAATTGCTTTCCGTACAATTGATGGTAGTGTTTTGTTGGGACGAGCTTCGCGTTCACGATCCTCCAACTCTTTACGGAAATCACGACTGCGCAACTCATCAGTAGTACCTTGTCCTGTTTCTCTGTATAGAAAACGGAACTTTTAATTTTGAAATCATTCAACGAAACTAATCAATGTACCTGTATTTGAGTTTTGTGTGCCCTGGTAAATCTCTGCTGGAATATTGCTTGGAAAGTGCGCTCAAATCTTTTTCGCCTCGGCCAGTGCCACCGCGTGCAGGATCAAATGTTGGACGAGCTGCTGTTGTCATTATGCTAAGCTATTTTATGGATTCCAATGAAAGGCTTTTATTTGTATTTATTCCTCTAAATTTTAATACCAATCAGCCTTTATTTTTTATAAACGTTTAATCTCTTTCTTCTTCTTTTTCGTTATGTGGCTTACAATAGACTACAGCTCTCTAGGGTATGTTCTGAAAGCTAATTTACCTTAATAGTGCAATTAGTCTCTAACATACAACTTAATTAAATTTTATGCTTCTGCATGAAAACTCGAATTTGGACGAAAAAAAAAATATTAAACCGGCTCATTGTCAACCACGGTTGCCCCTTCTTACAAAAATAACCAACCAAAATCTGAAGAAAAAACAACCAAATTTGTTATCCACTTATCTATTGCAAAAATTAAAACTTATTACAAAAAAAGAAAAAAATTCAAGAACTTTATTGAAAATTTTGTGGAACAACAATATTAATTTAAATTTTGGTAGAAGTTATAGCTGCTATTTCGGAAATCAAAAATAATTGAAATACTTGAGCGTTCAATCACATATTTTTTTTATATATAGGTAAGCACCTTACGAGGTAATCCATGTTTTCTTTCAGCTTTTAGTACCAAAATCGTCATCATGACCAATTTCATGTACTAGTAAAGCAAAAATTGAACACCTCCGAAGCAGTAGCAAAACAACGTGCCGCCGAAGTCATTTCCAAGCGCCGAACTACTCCGAGCGACTGCTCTACACCTGACTGTGATACTGCCGTCCCTAAATTGGAGCGCTAAGCGTTGCGTTATCCATTGTCAACGAGTGTCAGCGCGCGCTATCCCCAAATCAACACGATCCAGAAAATAAAGGTCGCGCCATTCGCGTACCGCTAACCCTCTCTTCGTCGATTTGACAGCATCCACCCAATCGCTGACGTCATCACATGAACCAAAAAGACAAGATCACGCGGGCAGGAGATTGGCCCGTTAGAAAAAAAAGTTGAACGATTTTGACATTAGCCGTTTTTTTACATTTCTTCGTTGTTTACAATTTGGTGGTGGCTTTTTACTACA
>NW_023458556.1:69918445-69920441 GCF_013731165.1 Rhagoletis pomonella
ATGTGAAAATGAAAAAAATCAAACTTTAACAGAAGAAAAATTAAAATAATAACAGGTTCTGTGCCAAATTTTTGCATTTGTACTAAAGCCTGCTCTGTTACAAAAAAAAAATCAAATTACTAAAGAAGAAAATCGATAACTATATTATATATATTATATATATATATATATATATATATATATATATATATATATATATATATATATCCTATATATATATATATATATATATCCTATATCCTATATATATATATATATCCTCCACTATGGCAGGCACCTCGCCGTTGGTGCGGGGGCTTAGTCGAATCACAACCAGACCTTATCATCGGGTGGTAGTGTAGTCGTGTCTCTACCTCCGGGTACTGTCCATTTCCTGTGGTTCGGGCTGCTTGTGAGCGATGACCAAGAACTGCCGACCCCCTAATCCAGGGTGTTTAGCGACACCGTGCCCATTGGAAGGTTTGTAGCCAGGGGGTTTACCAGACCGGCTGTATTTTAACGGCGCCTTCCTGACACCGGACCGCCTCAGGGAGTAACGGTGGCCTTGCTGCGGCATGGGGCGCTGCCGTGGAGGACCGTTAAATTCCCCTTATTATGGCCTAGACCACTGCGCCCGCCTCGTCGGGTAGGTGGTCGTACGAATAAGATGAACACAAACAAACAAAAACAAAAACAAAATCAAAATCAAAAACAAAACCAAAAACCAAATCCTACCAACAAAACTTCGAGTGGTGGAGGGGATTCGAAACCGATCCCCTTTAAACGAGGCGGAATCGACTCGTGGGCAGGGTGGGGCAGCTGCTGCTGCAGGGTGCAGTAAGGGGTCGGAGCCAACCTCTTCATCTGCACTTGTCTCTGGTGGTGCCGGTGGGCACCCACCGCACCTAGACTCGGGGTTAGGGGCGCGGGCGAATTCGCCTGCATCCAGGACGGAGGCAGGGCCGTAGATGAAATTTCATTTATTTCATTTTTTTTAATCCCTCCGTTAGGCCTAAACGGCACGCTGGGCCGGCCAGGAAAGTACGCGATGACCGTCGCATGGCTGCCAAGATCCTGGCGCGTTACGGCGAGCAGGGTGCTGCGCAGCACGCGCGAACGCTCGAATGGGCCAGGGGGGTGCTAAGCGACGGCCAGGAGGGCTGTGGTGAGGGTGTTTCTGGGGATGCGAGCGCATCCCGTATTGATCCTGTCAAGCGGCGGAGATCGCAGGAGGGGGAAGCCCCCCTCTCCAAGAAGCCCAGAGCGGGAGGGACGCCTAAGCTCTTTAGCGAGATCGCTAAACAGGCGGGCTCTATCACTCTGGGCGTTTTAGATCGGGGTAAGGAGGACGGGGCCAAGAGAGGACTGGAGGAAGGTGTCGGAAGCCTATCAGGAGTTTTTAAGAGGGTGGTCAGGGAAAACCCGGGGCCACCGCCGCGGTGCGAGAGTGATGGTTGGCACCAGGGCATGCTCAAGAAGGTGGTGTGCGCCGACGAGCGGTCGGCCTCGCTGTACAGGGCGGCAGTAGCTTTGGTCGGGGAGGTGTGGTAGGGAGCCAGACTCGAGGTTGTGGACAAGGGGGATGTGGGATACACCCTCAATAATTTTAACTTAATTTAAATGAAATTTTGTTTAAGACTTACCTTTGTAAACTTTGTTTGTTATCAAGAAAAATATTTTATTATTAAAATTTCTTTCTTAGAAGATACAATCATTTTTTAAATTAAATATTCTATATTTTTGGTGACCCCGACACACGCACAGAAGAAAAATGTCTGTAAGCCGCTCTCCTGTTCCTCCAGCGAATCACCCAAGAGTAGATGGCATATCGGATAATGTTGAGGTCGGAGCGGTAATTGTATGCAAGCTACCTCCCTTTTGGTCCGAACAGCCACAGCTATGGCTCGTTCAGGTGGAAACTCTTCTTTCACTTTCGCGAATCAGGAGAGATGAGACAGAATACGCGCACATCGTCGCTAATTTAGATGCAGTACATTTAAAATTTGTCGGAGACCTT
>NW_023458556.1:69920541-69921102 GCF_013731165.1 Rhagoletis pomonella
AAAGAGTTGTTTGCCCATGATGCTAGCATGACAGTCATTGGCCAGATCATATATATAAATAGGCAATCATGTTTCCTTTACACCCCTTTTACGGCTAAACTATACTTCTAAGGTATAAACAATTATATATCATTAGAAAGGTATTTTGATGCTGATGTGCAGGCAATTTTTAAAATTTCAAATCAGTTTAAAATAGAGCGAAAAAATCAATTCAAAAGTCACACCAATACCAATGCCATACATGTACATGGTTGGGGCGGAAATGCCCCCTAAATGTATGCTTTAATATTGATAGCGAATTAAAGAAACGTGCTAAGCAGCAGTTTAGGAATAAGATGTATGTATGTATGTACATGAATAGATTAGACTCAAACAAGGAAGAAGGTAAAGTTGAGTATGGGGAAGAAGAAAGTGATAAATACAGAAATTAAAATAAAAGTAAAGAAACCTAGATATAAAGACAAAGAGGAAGGAAAATTTAAATACCTAACCTAATAACAATGGTGGGGGTGACTATGTAAATGAAGAAAAGAATGGACATATTTAGATCAGGATAAAGGA
>NW_023458556.1:69921112-69924597 GCF_013731165.1 Rhagoletis pomonella
AAGATGAAGATGAAGATGAAGATGAAGATGAAGATGAAGATGAAGATAAGGATAAAGATCATAACCCCTTAGCTTTAACTCATCTTAACTTAAAAACTTACTCCACCTGAGCTCACCACACATTAATTCACCACACTTTAACTCCCCACACCTAAATTCACCACACCTCAACTCGCCACACCTTAACCCCCGCACCTAAATCCACCACACCTAAATCCACCACCCTTAATTCACCACACCTCAACTTTCTCACCACACCTTAACTCACCTCAACTCACCACACCTCAACTTTCTCACCATAACTTAACTCACCACACCTGAATCCACCACACCTAAATTCACCACACCGTAACTCCTACACCCAATTCCACCACACCGCAGATCACCACACCCAATTTCACCACATGACATGATATCACTTGATGTGGCATCAAAGGCAACATCATTTGGCATAAAATGAACCAAAATAAATAAGATTTAGATAGAGGTGAAAAAAGGGATAAAAAGGAAATACAACTGAAGAGTGTGCGATGTTATATTGTGGTGTGTTATGCTTCATATGTTATGTTATTTATTCTCATGTTATGGTTATGTTATGTTATGCCAAGTACTAAGCTAAACTCCCCTCCACTTAACCCATTCCAACTAATGTTATTTTAGCTCATTCAACTTACATAAACTATCCTTAATTTTATCGGTTGAATTTCAACCGCTGGGCGAACACTAGTATATACATAAATCTAGGTTGTTCTGGATACGTAGACCCGACTGTCGTTGGTACGGAGGAGGTGAGTTCAAGAAAATATTGGGCACGTAAGTGCATGGTTAGATACCTTCTTATTTTGCAAATTTTCTTTCTGTTACACACCTTCATTTTTTGAATTTAGTCAACCAGAGATTTGCCAATGGGGGACAAGTGGTGAAAAAAGAAAAAACTTTATGTATATTTTCATAAGTTTTCGGGCAACCAAACCAAATCCTATTAAATAGCAATTTAATGTGGAGATGGGTGCGCGGTCCGCGGGACCCACGGTACAAATTTTATCATGAACGGGATAGGGACAACGGGAATGTTTTTAAAAATTTGAGAGCGGCACGGATAAAAATTCTTTAAAACCCGCAACTTCCAAAACTTAGAAAATCATTTCAATAACCATAAAATGATAGATCTTTTAGTACGACGAAAGTACGAAAAAAACTTAGGCCACTAAATTAACAATAATTGCATGAAAAAAGATATTTCTTGCCCGCATTTGGTTAAAAAGGAAACATGCTTTCACATAATTTTATTTTTTTATGCACCAGCTGACAGGCGACGCACGCGAAAAGTTGAGAGTTGGCCATCTTTCTGCTTTGTGTTGGCGTTAGCGATGCCGAGTTTTGGCTATGTGGACGGCTGCATTTGAATTCATGTATTCATAGTCAGCTGTTGGAGCGACGCCAACGCCAACGCAATGCCGTGATCGAAACCCTATCGCCACCTATTGCAAAAACGGAGCTTCAACTGCCAAGAGAGACCCGCGTTACCCTGGCCCAGTTACGGTCTGGATACTGTAGCCGTACGACACCAACCACCTCTTCGCATGTCAGCTCAATCCCACCCAACTAAGACCCCTCTTCCTTTGGTCCGACCCTATTGAAACTGCCCGTTTCCTGGGCCTACCGTTAGTTGAGCTTGACGACAATGATTGTAAGGATAAACCGAAATAGGCGATTTTCTATGACGGGCCTTTAATGTCGGGATAGGCGGGTTTGAAAAAGAATACTTAGTTTCGCGCTCATCTCTAGCTAGCAGTCCTAACCGCGACTAATGTGAGCTTATGACTGTAATTATCAATACAGCTAATTTGACTATAAGCAGCGTCAGAAAGAGAAAGAGTGTCAGAAAATAAAGCAAGAAAGCTGTTTCATTACTTCACCTATTCATTGCGCCGTGATACGTATACGCATGCTATGGAGGTCCGCCTTAAAGCAGACATGGGCACATTTGCCCGTAGTGCCTTTTTTTCCCGTACGGGAAAGCGAGCCCATTTCGCGGGCTTGATCAGGGGAAATCAACGGCAGTGTTGCCAGTTTAGCCTTTTTGAGGCTAGATCTGGCTTTTTTCTTTGTCGTTTAGCTTCGGAATTTAGGATTTAGCGTCGTGGCTTTTTTCTCGCCTTTTCTTATTTTCTCTGAAGTTGGCAGGACAACTTTTTCCCAAAGAAAAAATTCCTATCGGATAATTTGCCGTTAATTATCCGTGAAAAGAATAATTTTGCCGCGGACATATTTTAAAAAATATCTGAAAACCAATTAAGGAAACCAGCTAAACCCAAACTAACTACTTCATAATTTGCCGTAAATTATCCGTTGCTTATCCGTGGGACTAAAAATTTTGTCGTAGACATATTTAAAAAAAATATCGCGTGCTCTGCGAACTTCCGTGGAATAGTTAGTTTGGGTTTAGCTGGTTTCCTTAATTGGTTTTCAGAAGTTAGCAGGGCACGCGATATTTTTTAAAATATGTCCGCGGCAAAATTATTCTTTTCACGGATAAGCGGATAATTTACGGCAAATTGTCAAATAGTTAGTTTGGGTTTCCTTAATTGGTTTTTAGAAGGTGCCCGGCTAACTTCCACGGAAGTTAGCACTCCCACTGCCAAGGGAGCGGTGCGACAGAGACCACTGGTAGTCTTTCTAATGCAGCGTTTTTTCTGCATTTAAAATACAACATTTAGCACTTTCGAATATATTTTTTCGAAGAGCGTTCATGCTTTCGCATTTAGCAAATGTACATTTACGCGAGTTCAAAACCGTATGCTTTTGACAAACAGCCGTGTTCCAGTCACTTATTTAAATCCGTATCAATCACGATCAATTCGCACAAAGAAGATAATGTACAAAAAACTGTACTGAAAAGGGAAAAAGAAATTTTAAACAATAAATTCAATACAAAAACTTGATTTGTTTTAACCATGATAAAAATATTACAAGGTAAGTTCATTCTCTCAATTCGTCGGCCATGATTTTTTTTCTGACGTTTGCGAGTATTTTAAAATGTTGCGTTGTTGCCACTTTTTCTCATTAAACCATGTTCGAATCATCGAAATTTTTGAAGATCACAGGGTTGCTTTTAGCATTTAGACTATTAATGCAGAAATGGAGTTGCATTTAGTTGCAGGTGACGAATTTGGTATGGATAAATGTACATTTAGAGTAGCATTTAGAGCTAAATGTGCTTTTGGGCGTAAGCAAAAACAGCCCATAACCTTTATTTGATTATTGAATCATGCTACATTTATATATGTCCATATGTATGTTCAACAAAGATCAACAAAAAGTCAGTACTCTTGGTTTTCAAAGAACGATGTTTCAATAAAGAAGTTAAAAAAAAAAAAAACAACCAAATCAGAGAAAACACTACCAAACAACCAAATTCGAAAATATTAAAACAGTAACCAAGTTTGGTTGGAAACAACCAACAGCGGCATCCGTGATACTGT
>NW_023458556.1:69924697-69961170 GCF_013731165.1 Rhagoletis pomonella
ATGAGTGTATACGTGTAGTTAAATCATCTTCACTCATACGTACTACAACATTAATAAGCCATATATGTATGTACATACATTTTGTAAATAGTTAAATAGCCACCGTTATATTTTGTATTCATTTCATAAGTGTATAAATAACACCGCCAGAGTAAAATTCTGGGTCTTTCTTGTATTTGACACGCGTATTAACCATACAAAATATTTTTAAAGCGCTGCGCAAGTAGCACATGAATTAGTGCAAATAAAGTTAAAAGCAAAGCTAAAAAATTTGTATTTGGTCATTTATTTGAGAGACAACACATACATATACACATGTACAGTGGAGTAACACTAGCTTGGACATTGCATTGGTTGTACTATAATGTGTTTGAATATTTTTATGGTACTGAAGATTTGGTTACGGATGAAAAAAATTTAAAATAATCTGTGGATATATGTATATAAATATATATTTATAATCGCTCTGAAGAGAATTTGAATGTTTTGCCAAAAATTACCAAAATCCAAGATAACTTATTTTACTGGATATAGAGAATAATTGCCAATTTTCACTTGACTGGCCGAGATTTCTTCATTTTAAGATTTTAGAATTTTCGTGTCGGATTGAAAAAGTTGCGCTTGATGGTGATGATTTTGCGGGGAGCAGGCTGCGGTTGTGTTAATGAATTAACTTGGCCTTGAGAAATACGCGCATGCGTTATGAATGAAATAGTTTTTGTTGTATTTAAATATGCGCGTAATTATGTATGTATGCGGCCGTGAGTTGTACATACATATGTATGAAGATATGTATGTATACATGTACGTAGTATGTAGGCAGCAATATGCACATACATATATATGCATGTAAAACGTTATCAATTAATGGAGTGTGTACATGCATATGCGTGGAAAATGCATTTTCATTTGACTCCAAAACTATTGGGGCATATTCGTACAAGAAATAAAGCCGACTCTAAGTTAAAGTTTGTCAGCCCCAAATAAGAAGAAAGTTAGTTGCATCTTTTTTCACAGGTGCCTATTCCACTGTCGACTTTATTTTAACTATGAATATGGGGCATATTATTATTTACACATACATAATACAAGTATAGCAAGAAAAATTATCATGGAACATATTTTCTTAAAATAAATAACTTTTCGAGAGAAAAACAAGTTTGAAGTTAACACGTGCAGTGCAATCAATCCATCTTTGAAGTGGATTTGTGAGAAAACTAAGGCAGCTAGAAAACTGCGGTTTGTTGCGTTTAAAAGAGCGTATCAACTACCATTAGAATCGTTAGAAATATAAAAACCGATCGCTTTTAAATGCCGACGCAAATCACCAACGGGTTTGCCAATTGCATACATATCTGCATAACTTTCACATATTAGATAACATATCTACGTTTTGAAAGCATACCCTGGCACGTATCTTCGAACAAGAATTTTCATATATGTATTTAACCAAAAATTTTCGTACTTTTTTTTATTAAATCAATGCCGCGAAAAAGAAATTTCAAACCAAAGCACTTAACATTCATACCGTACATACATTCATACACTCGTACATTCATATGTATTACATACATATATGTATTACATACATATAGTAAGAATAATTTCGTCAGCATTTCGTTGTCTAATGCAGCGTTTTTGCTGCATTAAAAATGCAACATTTAGCACTTTCGAACATATGTTTTCGAAGAGCGTTCATGCTATAGCATTTAGCAAATGTACATTTACGCGAGTTCGAAATCGTATGCTTTTGACAAACAGCCGTGTTCCAGTCTCTTATTTAGATGCGTATATATTACGATCAATTCTCACGCAGGAGATAATGTGCAAAAACCCTACTGAAAAGGAAAAAATAAATTTTAAACCAAAAATTCAATACAAAAACTTGTATTGTTTTAACCATAACCGAAAATTTGTTTGTGTATATATTCATTTGTCGGTGCTGTCAATTAAAATTTTCTCACTTAATTAGGAAACAAAACGAACCGAGTTGATCACAAATTGATCCAGATTTCTATCAGCATCAAATCGATGTTGAATTTGCTTAACTTTTCTTTATCCAAATATGTAATGCAAAATAAAAGAAATCTCGATCGGTGATCACTGAAACGTACCTAGCAACTGTATACTCGAAAAAGCAATGTTGCCACTTTTTCTCTTTAAGCCATGTTCGAATCGTGGAAATTTTGGAAGATCACAGGGTTGCTTTTAGCATTTAGATTCTTAATGCAAAAATGGAGTTGCATTTAGTTGCATTTAGGTGACGAATTTTGTATGGATAAATGTACATTTAGAGTAGCATTTAGAGCTAAATGCGCTAAATGTGCTTTTACGCGTAAGCAAAAACAGCCTATAACAAGAAAACCATCCATTTACTTTGATGAGGCAATTTCTGTTAAATTATTTTGCCTCTGGCTGGGCTCTGTTAAAATTCGTTTGACTCTGTCTGGGCTCTCTTAAAATGCGCTTCGCCAGTTTTGTTGGTATTTGACAATTTCCACGCTGATTCGTTCTTGGACCTTCTCTGTATACATATTTACGTTCTCTGGGAAAAATGGTTTTTTTCGCGTTCCAGGTGACTTTTATTGTTTCGCTCTCGCTCCTCTCTTTCAAGAGAGTAATTTTGTTATTTGACAGTTTTACACAAGAATGATAGAATACAAGATTGCGCCAATGAGAGGATTTTGGAGCGTAATTTTTGCGTGACGTCATCTTGGTGCAATTGCGAGAGAGGAATGCCAAAACGCATATAAAAATATGTAAACAATGCAGAAAAATGTGTTAATTTTAATATTACATGGCCCAATTTTGCAGGAATCAATAAATATACAAAGATTGATTAATTAGGAACGCGTAGCAATAATTTTGGACATGTAGCCCCTTAGGTAAGTACGATTTTTAGCACATGAAAAAATGGATGTATTAACAGTGTTTGCAATTTCATGTAGACCAAAAGGAAGGTGTGGAGCAAAGTGAATTTTTGGACTTGCCATTGTAAAAAGCCATGCAGAGTGCATATTTATATTTGTGGGTGGTAGCCAGCCACCATAAACTCCACAGCTGTTGACTCCACAGGTTTTATTTGATGACTTTTATGAGTGTGGCTTCTTTGGAAACAAATATTCTATGTAAGTAAAACATAATGTAAGCTGAACTTTTAAATGTATAATAATTTTGGCACTGTTTTGTATTAGGTACGTAACAGCGCGGTAAGATGCCGCTTGAATTAGCGCCTGGCGACCTTATCCACTGGTGCATTACCTCATACCAGCACTAAAAAGAATCAGGTACTAACAAAAATAAGTAGGTAGTGAAGTTCATGTATCTATTTACTGCAGAAACTGTTTTTGTATGTATGCCATTGCCAGCAAACTAAACCAGCAACTGTCTACATTCACTATGGAAATATACCTACTACAATTCACCAAGGAAAGGCCAACATAGTTCCATGTAGAAGGTCATAGCTCACACACATTTGAAGTTTACCTTATATGTAGGTATACAATCTTCGATTATTACCGCAGCGACCACAAAAATGCAGTTGCCAGCTTGCAGTTACCATCTGTAAAACCATTTCAGCCAGTAGCCACCCAACTGATGTTCGGTTGCCATAAGCCTAAGTCGGCTCAGCTCGATGTTCTGGTCACAGATAAGTCCACATTTTCATGAGTCTATCTCTTCTTATTCTGGTACTTACATATATCGGGCCAAAGTTGTAATATCATTTCATGCTCATGAAAGGTACACTGGCAATCAAAACCGAGTGCATGTTCGAGATTTTTTTACTTACAGTGTAATAACCAGGGAACGGATTTTTAGGACCTAAAAACCTATAAAAAAGGCAAAATAAAATAACGAAATAGGCTGGAAAAGGCAAAATAAAATAGCGAAAAAGGCAGGAAAAGGCACTAGGTATTGCAAGAAAGGCAAAAAAAGGCAAAACAAAATAGCGAAAAAGGCAGAAAAAGGCACTAGGTATTGCAAAAAAAGTAAAATAAGGCAATAAAAAAAGACAGAAAATTCGAAGAACAATCAAAAAATACATTTATTTTAGAAATGTTTATATTACAAGTAAAAATAGAAAATAGATTTGTACTTCGAATCTTTGACAATTTTATCCTTTCGAGTTTCTAACTCATAAAACTTTAATCTGTATAGTTGTAGTAACATTGAACCACAAGATGCATTTTGAAGTTTTCTGGCAGCATTTTCATTCGATTTCCGCGAAGAAAAGCCTTGAATGTACTAAATGTGCGCTCGACGTAAGTTGATACAAGTGGAGCCCAATTTAAATATGGAACGTTTGAAACGTTCATATTATCAGGAATAAGGGCGCTTTCCCCGCCATCCAACAATTTTATCCACACCCCTTATTGTCTCTAAGCCTACGTTAGCTGAGAAAACGAATTTGAATTTTTCCAACACCAATTTGGTAAGAGGTCCCTGCGTGTGTATATTTTTTAATCTTAAAAAAAAAAAATGTAAATGCTATAATCACTTTTTTAAAGTTAGAAAAGGCAAATATCTTAAAAAAGGCAAATATCTTAAAAAAGGCAAAAAAAGGCAACATCAAATGTGTATATATGGAATCAGGGAAAGCTAAATCGTGGACATTCTTTATCGAATATACTTTATCTCTTTAGCAGAAAAAAAGGCAATTTCCATAAAATCCGTTCCCTGGTAATAACTTTTTTAATAATGAGCGAATTCTTTCGAAATTCTCAGCAATTGGTCTTTATTATGTAACGAATAAAAGCTAGTATACAGAAAAGATTAAAAAAAAAACGGTAATTTCACGGCATAAACGTAAGGCAACTCTATGCACTCAGTTTTGAACTTTTCTGTTGTAAGATTTTAGAAGATTGGAATATGCCGTTAGATACATGTCATGATTTTTTCTTTACTTACACAACATTCTTCGAGGTTTGTTTCAATAAGTGCGTTATTTTTGGAGAGTAAGTTCGCGTTTGATATAGTGGTAAAAAAGAAAATGAGAAAAATTGCAATAAGCATTGAAGATAATATAGTCGACTTGACTAAAAATGGGAACTCGTCACGTGTTATTGCTCAAAAATTGAAAGTGAGCCAACGAACGGTAATAGTTGTCCAAAAACGGAGAAATATCGCTCCGGTACCAAATATTGGAGGTCGGCCCAGGCTACTAAAGGACTCCGACACCCGTTTGATGTTGCGCAAAATGCAAAATAAAACGTCAAAAACGCCAAAACAGGCAGCTCTGGCTATAAACAAGAACGTTAGTGCACCAACTGCACGTAGAGCGCTCCACAGAATAGGATTAGTGTCAGCAGTTAAGCAGCAAAAGCCAGCTCTGTCTGATAAGAACATCAAAGCGCGACTGAAATTTTGCAAAAGTCACGAGAATTGGACCGTTGAGGACTGGAAACGGGTAATTTGGTCTGACGAAACGAAAATTAATCGTTTCCAAAGCGATGGAAAAGAATATTTTTGGCGTAGACCTCATGAACATCTTCAAAAGCAGCATGTGAAGCAAACTGTAAAACATGGTGGTGGCAGCTTAATGGTTTGGGGGTGTTTTACTTGGTGGCATTTGGGGCCGTTAGTTAAAATTGAAGGGATAATGAAGAAGGAAAACTATCTCCATATTCTTCAATCAAACTTGCCCGACTTTGTAGATATGAGCGCATACCCGGAAGAAGAAGTCGTTTTCCAGCAGGACGGAGATCCGAAACATACCGCAAAAATTGTACACCGCTGGCTGCTTGAGCAAAATTTTCAACTACTGCAGTGGCCAGCACAAAGCCCTGACCTCAACCCTATTGAAAATTTATGGGCTGTGGTCAAGAGGCGATTGGGACAGCATACGCGAGCTCCGACTAATATGGAAGAGCTTTGGAGGCGAGTAAAGCTAGAATGGGAAAATATACCTAGCGAAATAATAGAAAATTTAGTCGAGAGCATGCCTAGACGTATGAAACTGGTTATTAAAAACAAAGGATTGTGGATACCATATTGATACCAGCCTACTAAAATCCCACAAAAAAAAAGTTCAAAACTGAGTTAATCGAGTTGCCTTACGTTTATGCCGTGAAATGGCCGCTTTTTTTTAAATTCATATTTTCTGTATACTAGCTTTCATTCGTTATAAAATAAAGACCAATTGATGAAAATTTCAATAGAATTCGCCCATTATTAAAAAAGTTATTACACTGTAAGTAAAAAAATCTCGAACATGCACTCGGTTTTGATTGCCAGTGTATATTTTTCAGATTTCAAATCGGTGAAGTAGGTAACAAAATATAAACTTAAACATTTTCTTAACTTCTTCCCAGCGTATCTATTAAAATGTCATTTTCAACATTTTCAGCTGTTTTCTCCATTAATAAACCTTATGGGAGGTGGTCACCTGGAACGACTTCCTGTAAAAACCTGCAAATCGTGAATCATCTGGAACGCAACTATTCTGTTATAGCATGTCATTGCTTCTTAGCTCAGCTCAAAATGTATTCAACAAAGTGTGATTGATTTTGACATTGCTCTCATAAGAAACAGGCTATAATGTCAAATTTAAATGAATTGTTAACCCATTCGAAAATGTGTTTTTTTTTTCAAATTTGAATTTGTTTAAAAAAAAATTACACACACATTTTTCAAGCAACAAATTTTCTTAATAAACGTGAAATTGTTAAGAGATAAACCGCCGAGGAGAGCAAGTAAGTACATTTAGGTTTGGTAATGAGTAAATACGTTCGACTTTGCTTAAATATTACATGTAAGGAAGCCAAGATGAAATGAAGCAAAACGTTTGAAAGGTGCGCTGTATGCAATGAAAGTCAGGAAAAGAAAATAGTGCGATGTTTTAAACGACCTAGTTGCGAATTAAGACGGCAGCGATGGGAAGAAAGTTGTGGTGTTGTACTACGTGATTCATCTCGCGTTTGTGAAAACCACTTCAAGGAAAGTGATTTCATTAGTTGTCCGTCCGAATCAAGCACTTTCAAACGAGCTCGTTTATACCCAGGCGCAGTCCCAATGCCATACGAAATAACCGATACAAGTGAGGATTTAGTACGCGATCAGGATACATTCTTTGTTGATGTCCAAACTCAAACAGACGACTCTTTAGAATGCACGTTGCGAACAGAAATATTTCGGCTTACTGAAATAATTAAAACCATGCAAGCAAGTATGGAACAGCTTAAATTAAAACCGCTCGAAGCAAAGTCTTTAATGGAAAACTATTTCGCATGAAAAAAATTTATTTTCAAAATT
Organism: Rhagoletis pomonella; assembly: GCF_013731165.1. Lineage (NCBI taxonomy): Eukaryota > Metazoa > Arthropoda > Insecta > Diptera > Tephritidae > Rhagoletis > Rhagoletis pomonella. Next base: position 69,931,949 of record NW_023458556.1, read on the forward strand.
GTTAGAGTTAAGCTCACATATAAAATTGGAAACAAATGCAAAATCATACTTTTTAAGTGTCGAATAATGTCTCGATCCTGGCGACGCCCATGTTTGTAATGTCTCAATAATTGTTTTAAGCCACGCAGAAATATTAACGCACAAATATCAAAATTGTTATTTGGTTTTTTCGTATGCTCACATTCAACAATTGCACCAAGATGACGTCACGCACACAGCTGATTCTGTCAAAATCACAAAGAGCGGATTAGCGGTACAGCGGTTGGCGCAATCTCTATTTCTCTCAATCGTGAGTTTTACAGGTTTTTACATGAAGTTATCTGGAACGCTACTAATAATTATCAGAAAGATAAATATAGATAAAAAGAACAATTAAAATGTGAACAAAGAACAGCTGTTTCACTACACAGAAACTTTCGCCGCTGAGCTTCCATTCGAACGATATGGCCAAGCCAGCGGAGCCCCTGTATTTTAATTCGCTGCATTATGTCCATGTCGTTGTAAAGCTCATACAGCTCATCGTTCCATCGTCTGCGGTACTCGCCGTCGCCAACGCGTAACGGCCCATAAATCTTCCGCAAAATCTTTATCTCGAATACTCCAAGAGCCGCCTCATCGGATGTTGTCATTGTCCATGCTTCTTCGCCATATACCAGCACGGGCATGATGAATGACTTATCGAGTGTGGTTTTCGTACGTCGAGAGGACTTTACTCCTGAATTGCTACTCAGTCCAAAGTAGTACTTGTTGGCAAGAGCGATCTGCGTTGGATTTCCATGCTGACATTATTATCGGTGTTAATGCTGGTTCCCAAGTAAACTATATTCTCTACTTTCTCGAATTTCTAACTGTCAACAGTCACGTGGGTGGCAAGGCGCGAATGTGCTGACTGTTTGTTTGATGACAGGAGATACTTCGTCTTGTCCTTCCTTATGCCCTTTTAGAAAAGGTGGACTTCGTGTTTTTTGTTACCGATGATGTCGATGTAATCGGCATTCCCACGAAAGCCGGTTCTACGTACCGGAATGACTCGGGTTTTACTCGACCAAGGGCTGTTGTTTGGGCGATCTAACCCCGTCTAGGTCGGCGAAGTATCTCAGAAGTTGTTCGTCCATAGGGCTACATTTGCTACGTCTTATTCTGCTCAGGGCTGGCATCGAGTCAAACCCAGGGCCAGAGACCTACACCTGGAGTGTATACCATAAACGAGTATACCCCAACTCCACCTCAGTCAAGTGCAATGCTTGCGAGGTGTGGAGTCACCTCAGAGTCTGCTCAGGATTACGGACACATCGGCAGCCTGCACGGTTAACCCCAGTCCACCTGAGCAGCTCCACACAAACACCACAGCACCACAACATAACAACACAATAGACCACACCACAACCACGACAGACCACATAACAGACACAACCGAACCACCACCCACACGCCGCCGCCAACAACTCGTGGTTCCTCGTACAATCTTCACGGTATTTAGACCAGGATATTCCGTAATGTGACATCAGTCAAGTGCAACACCTGCCTTGGCTGGTGCCACTTTAGGGCATGTTCAGGTCTGCGCATCACGCGAGATTGGACGAGGAACTTCGAGGGCCCGTGTTGCGCTGCTCGGTCGCAAACTCCAACTGCGACGCCACCCACTACCATCAAAGGGCGGCAACCTCTACAGCAGCGCACACAGGCAATGGCGGCAAGGCCATGCCCATCCTTCACACCCCGCATAACTACACGTCTCCCGAACCACATGAAGCTCCTTCAGTTTTGTTAAGAAATCACTTTCCTTATTAAATATGGCAATCTTATCATGGTTACTGACATTAACTATGGTGTAATTTTTCACTTTGGTTTTTCTCTTCCGCCCTTTTTCTTTCCTTTTTACTTTTTGAGCTCTCACGTAATTAGACGTATTCTACATTGTACATTACATATTTTTAATAAAATCTTTTTACATTCAAAAGGTTATGGGCACAGAAGCCCACGTGTTGCGCAAATAGATAAGTCTCCTCTTAAAATATAATATATGGATGGTGACATTATCATCCTCGACGACTCTATTCCTTGTGACTCTGCATTTGTTTCGGGATTCCTCGAAAATTTAATCGACAGCGTTTGTTTCGAAGTAAGCATGAGCGAATCAAGAGTATTCCACATTCATCGCTTCGATGACCAAAATTACCAGCTATGGAAATATATATGACTGAAAATAAATTAAAGCCATACATTCTGGGTACAGAGCGGAGAACACAGCAAAACAGTGCAAAATGGGATGAGAAAGATGCGGAGGCACAAGCCTTCATCATGAGAGGCATAGAGCTGGAACAACTTAAGCATCTCACCGAGTGTTCAACCGCGGCCCAAATGTGGTCGAAACTAAAAGCAGTGCATGCTGAAAAAAGTGAGCAATCTGCGCAAGTTCTTCTTGAGAAATTTATGAGCATCAAGATGGAAAATGATGAACAAGTTGTTGATTTTGTTGCAAGTGTTATGTCCATAGCACAAAGGCTTAAAGATATGGACTTAGAGCAAAAATAGCCTATGATCATTGCCAAAATACTGAGTAGTCTACCAGTCAGGTTCGATCACGTACGTACAGAATGGTACGCAGTACCACGAGAACTTCAAAGCATAGAACGACTGACAGAACATCTTGTTAATGAGGAGAGCCTCATTAGTTCACGTACAAGTTTCAAAAGTTGTTCAAACGCTGCCTGCGCAGTAAATGACAGCAAAAGCAAAAATATCTCCAGTGTGTCAAATCAAAAACGAAGCGGGAAGAGCAACTACTGTAATAAATCGGGTCATCGGGCAAGAGAATGCAGAAAACGTCAGAAAGATCAACGAAACAAGGAAGAAAGAAAAAGTCAACATCATTCTTTGTCACTTCAAAACAAAAGTAACAACAACGGACGACAAGCAGAACAAACAACTGAAAATGCATATCTATTTAATGTAAACGCATCAAAAAATTGCAATAGTGTCAACAATATTTTCTACGCGGATTCAGGCGCCACTGATTATAATCATATAATTATATGGTTTTCCAAAAGGAGTTGTTCATGAATCTTTGACCTGGATTGTCCGAAAGTGTACACGTAAGAGTGGGCGATGGCCGGCGTTTAAAGGTAGAGGGCACAGGAGATATCAAACTACAAGGCAAGTCAAATGTGGTTTTTATCATGAAAAATGTGTTACTTGTGCCATAAAAATTTTATCTCCATTTCACGAGCCACCGAGAGGGGTACACAAGTTGTTTTTGAGTCAGGTGGCACGCATGTTTATTTTATAAAAGGCAACGACGTTATAGCTGAAGGCAGGAATGAAAACCGACTATACCGTATGAATGTGAAGTCAGCGCCGACGTCATCAGTCAATGTTGTGACAACAGAAGTTGCGTTCGATAACAAAATTAGCCAACACCAGCCAACAATCAAAATCAAGAAAGTAAGCGAAAATTCTCTCCCAAAGAGATGAAAAAGCAAAAAAGTAAACGAACAAGAAATTAGCCATTACTTTCAAAACCCGGAAGAAGAAGACACACCAGCTGACTTTGTTTATGTTTTATTTGTAAACAAACTGAAATTCATGTTGCCTCCATAGAAGAAAAAAGGAAAGTGAACGTTCAATGTTCGCCAGGAACATTTCTAGAAGTAAAAACTAGTTGGCGCTATCATAAAGTCACATAGCAGGCAGCCAAAAAGCATATAAATACCAAAACTCGGAAAATGCAATTTTGTTTGTTTACAAAAATTGCAACCATATGTTTTGTGATCATATGTTTTCGTGTTGGATAATTTTTGCTGACTAAAATTTTGCCAGTACAAAATTAACGCTTCTCTTGCATCAAAATGAACGCTTGCTCTCTCAATTTTTGTGTGTTGGATAATTTTTTGTCGTTATCGAACGCACCTAGAGTCTTTAACATTATGGCACGAGCGTCTTGGACACGTAAATTATAAAACGCTTCGTGAGATGTGTGAACATAAGGTAGTGAGGGACTTAAACATTTCGAATGTCAAAAGAGAGCAACAATTCTGTGAGGCCTGTGCGTACGGTAAGCAACATAGAAATTCCTTTCCCAAATGTGGTGCTAAACGCGCTGATAAGCCCGGTGACACTTTTCATATGGACCTTTGTGGCAAAATGAGTAGCCCATCAATTGGCGGCTCCAACTACTTTCTCCTCTTAAAAGACGATTACTCGCGATACTGTTTTGTTTACTTTTTAAAAAACAAAACTGATGTTCTAAACAAACTAATGCAGTTTCTGGCGGATGTGCAAGCGGACGGGCATAGAATAAAGCGTATACGGTCTGACAGTGGCCTTGAATTTTGCAATGAGGGAGTAAATCGTTTGCTGTTAGAAAACAAAATAAAGCATGAGCGCCTGAGCAAAACGGGTTTATAGAGCGACAAAACAAAACTGTTGTGGAGAGTGCGAAAGCAATGCTTCATAGCAGACAATTACCAGTATACTTGTGGGCTGATGCAACGCATACTGCAGTTTACGTAAAAAAATAGAACGGCTTCTGATGTAATTGGTGGGTGTACTCCATATGAGAAATGGTATGGTAAAAAGCCGTCTATAAGACATATACGCGTTTTTGGCTGCGATGCGTACATCCATATTCCCAAAGAGCAGCGTTCAAAGTGGGACAAGAATTCGATTAAAGGCATTTTATTCGGTTATAACGAAGGTAGCAAGGCGTACAGAGTTTTCGATCCAACTAACAGAAGAGTGCTTATTCGACGTGACTACATATTCAACGAAAAACGTACTGTAGTCATTGAATTTTACGAAACTAAACAACGCAGCAATGAAGACACTGAGACACCAGTGGAAAAATGGAGGACTCACAAACGCACACTAATTTGCAATCATCACGCAGCCCCTATGCATTAAGAAGAGCATCAAAAACACAAAAGGCGGCTGAAGGAACTGTTGCTGAATTGTGTGTAGCATGCGTTGAGCCGTCAACACTAGAGGAAGCAATGTCAAGCGATGATTCTGACAAGTGGACGGAGGCGATAAATGAGGAAATGCAGTCTCTTCAGAAGAACCAAACATGGGTTTTGGTTCCACGAACAAGCGAAATGCATGTTATTACTAATCGCTGGATTTTTAAAAATAAATTCATTTCGCATGGCGAAGTTGAAAAATACAGGGTGTCCCAGAACACAACGTCAAGCCGAAACGGGTTGACAGGATTGATTGTAACCATCATGAGAAAAACCAGAAAAAAAATCGATCCCATGCAGTTTGAAAATTATGGGTATTTAAGAAAAACCTAGAAATTTTGTCAAACTGTTACCATTTTTCGGTTATTGTGGTTAATTTTTATTATTTTTGTTCATTTAAACTTTAGAACCCCTACCCTAAATAACATTTCTAGAACCTAAGTCAAAAATAATGACACAATTGCCCCAAGTTTTCTAGAATTAAGACTATTTGTTAAACTATGAATTTAAAATTTTTATAATTTGTCGACTTTGAAAGGCCCTCCTTTAATAAAATGTACTTAAGTGCCTTGACAAGTGCCATTAAAAGTTGACTTGTTGATTACATACCGGCAACTTTGGTATCTCTCTTTTGGAATTGGACTTTTGTGTTGTCCTTGTTATCTACCATGCCTACGCGCTACACTTCACAAGAATATGCGAGCATACACCTCATTTATGGAGAATGCAGATGCAACGCAAGTGCCGCCGCTAGACTTTATCGGTAAAGATATCCAAATTTAGAGCGCTATCCGGATCACCGCGTGTTTGTTAATGTGCACCGTTCACTCACAGAGGGCGGCCATTTCCCGAATCAAATACGGGCTGGAGGTAGAGCTCGCTTTCCTTACGAGGAAGAAGTGTTGCAAGAGGTCGCAGATGACCCAAGTATTTCCGTTCGTGGAATTGAAGAAAGAACGGGAATACCCAAAAGCACAGCACACACACAGTACAAAGAGCCGAAATGCATCCGTTTCACGTACAACGAGTTCAAAGTCTTCTTCCTAGAGATTATCCTGAAAGGATTTCATTTTGTAGAACAATGCTACAGAGGCATAATGAAAATCCCCAATTCATCCAAAAAATTCTCTGGTCAGATGAATCTACATTTAAAAAAGATGGTTACATAAACTTACACAATTTTCGCGAGTGGCATGTGGCGAATCCACATTTAATGCGAGAATACAGATCTCAGTATCGCTTTAAAGTACACCTGTGGACCGGAATTTTAAACGGCAAAATTATTGGGCCTTTACACCTGCCCGAGAACTTGAATGGCACGAATTACCTACATTTTTTACGAGAAAATTTACCAAATTTGTTAGAGGACATACCACTAACAGATCGTCGCCACATGTGGTTCAACAAGATGGCTGCCCAGCGCATTACGCAGTGCAAGTAAGAGATTTCCTTGACCAGGAATATCCGGGAAGGTGGATTGGACGTTCAGGCATTATCTCGTGGCCAGCCCGTTCCCCAGATTTAAAACCCCTTTTGGGGCGTTCTCAAAGAAAAAGTTTGTTCAAAGCCTATTGAGAGCGTAGCCGAGCTGCGTGAACGAATTTCTCAAGCTGCTGAGGACATCCACTCTCGAGGATATGCCCGGCTAATAAGTAGATCTTTTTTAAGAAGATGTAGGGCGTGTATTGAGGCTGATGGTTAACAATTTGAACATTTATTGTAATAAAAATGTTATTTCCCTATCTGACTTTCATTCCAATAAACCTAAACTAAACTAGGTCAAGATTTTTCATTATTTTATTAATTTTACTTACTTTTGTTGACTTTGGTAAAAGTGACGTCACTATCTGTCTCGCTCGCTCATGGCAAACATGTCCACTATCCATCTCTCTCATCATTTTGCCGTAAAATTAAGAACCTACCAAGAGCTTGTGCAAATAAAAAACTTTTGAACTGAGTAAAATGGGTTAGCAAAAATCGGGTTACTTGAGGTTTTTATTTTTTTAATCGTTTTTTTTTTAGTATGAAACTAACAAGTATTGCAACATTTTACAATCCTGATTAAATGCGCGAACTTTTAATGGCACTTGTCAAGGCACTTTAGTAAATTTTTTTTAAAGGAGGGCCTTTCAAAGTCGACAAATTATAAAAACTTTAAATTCATAGCTGAACAAATAGTCTTAATTCTAGAAAACTTTGTGCAATTGTGTCATTATTTTTGACTTAGGTTCTAGAAATGTTATTTAGGGTTAAGGTTCCAAAGTTTAAATGATCAAAAATAATAAAAATTAACCACAATAACCGAAAAATGGTTACAGTTTGACCAAATTTCTAGGTTTTTCTTAAATGCCCATAATTTTCAAACTGCATGGGATAGATTTTTTTTCTGATTTTTCTCATGATGGTTAAATCAATTCTGTCACCCCGTTTCGGCTTGACGTTGAATTCTGGGACACCCTGTATAAAGCTCGTTTAGTCGTAAAGGGATGCTCTCAAACACCAGGTGTTGACTACGGAGAAATCTACGCACCCGTCGTCAGGTATGAATCTGTCAGGGCGGTACTTAGTATAGCTGCAGCTCAAGGTATGGAAATGATACAGTTTGACATTAAAACGGATTTTCTGCACGGCAACTTAGATGAAACTATTTACATGGAACAACCAAAAGGGTTCAGTCGAGACGATCGCGTATGTTTACTAAAGAAAAGCTTGTATGGTTTGAATGGAATATATTTTGAACAATCATGGGCCGATTTATGTGTTTTTACTTGCACAGCAAACAACGGTATAGTATACCTGGTACTATATGTCGATGACGGGCTAATATGCGGCAATAATTCCAGTGTAGTTAAAGCATTACTACATAAATTGCACATTGAATTTGAAATAACTCAACGCAAAGCCGAGTTTTTCGTAGGTTTTCAGATCCAGGTTGACAAAGAAAAAAAAAAACACTGAAATTATTTCAACGCGTCTACGCTGAAAAGATCGTGGAGCGCTTTAACCATCTTAATTGTTTCCCAGTGTCTACGACCGCCGAGATTGGTAGACATTTTTCCAAAGATGACGCAGATGGTTTTGACAGTAACAATGTTCCATACCGCGAAGCGATAGGGTCACTTATGTATTTAATGATTTGTACCAGGCCTGACATCGCTTATATCGTTGGCGTACTAAGCAGATATTTAGAAAAACCTGCACTGTCACACTGGTAAGGTGTAAAAAGAGTTCTAAAATATCTAAAAGGTACTTTGGATTATGGTATACATTGCTCGCGTTCATAAGACGTAGCTGTTTAGCTCATCTGCTACGTTACTGCTGGCAACTGTTGAACCCAACAATTACGTCTTAGAAACGGCTTAATGAATATGCTGCCAAATGAACAGCTGATGACTATAAACAAATGAAATTGCAACAAATAGAGATAGTTGCGCCGATACTATTTAGAATCCAACGCTGAGCGGCCGCCGTGTTGAAAAAATCGTTCAATGTTACAATGAATTAAACAGTGTTCAATTATATAGCAAACATCTTAAAAACATATATTTAGAAACGTAGTATTATTATAAAATATTTTAGTTAATTTATCGCGTCAGTAATAAAAGATATAATAAATTTGTTTGCAACTGCCACCTAACAAAGCGGCGTTAAATTTAATATAAGCGGCGTAAGCCTTTTCGATCAGTTGTTTAGGCTAAGCCCAACCCGTTGAGTTCAGGTAGCGTAAAATTTTTCCGCTGGAAAAAATGGCGGAAAGTTGCCAACTGTTGGGCTGAGCGTAATTACTCAACTGTGCGTTTCTAAGACAAATAGCCCACGCTTGGGCAACAGCTACGTCTTATAAACGCACCCATTTTAATTTGAACTCCAAATTGTTACCGCTTGAGATGTATTCTGACGCTGATTGGGGTGGAGACCCAGATACAAGGCGTAGCATCACAGGTTGGGCAGCGTTTTTAAATGGTGGACCAATTGCTTGGAGCTCACGAAAGCAAACGGTGACTGCAACTTCCACAACTGAAGCGGAGTTTGTTGCTCTTTGTAGTGCAGCAAAAGGAGCCAAATGTTTAAGACGATTAATGTTTGACTGTGGACATGAACAGCATTTTCCAACTCCATTGTTTTCGGATAACCATCGAGCGATAACTTTGGTCAGGAGTCCTCAGACGGCGAAGCGTACAAAGCACATCGATGTACAGTATTTCTACACTTGTGATTTGCAAAACCAGCGGGAAATTGATGTAAAATATTTGGAGGCGAGTGACCAATTGGCTGATATTTTTACTAAGGCTTTAAGCAAAGATAAATTCATGTATTTAGCTCAAGCTTTTGTACATTACTAAACGGAATTTAATTTCAGAAAGAGAGAGGGGGTGTTGAGAAATCACTTTCCTTATTAAATATGGCAATCTTATCATGGTTACTTTTGACATTAACTATGGTGTAATTTTTCACTTTGGTTTTTCTCTTCCGCCCTTTTTCTTTCCTTTTTACTTTTTGAGCTCTCACGTGATTAGACGTATTCTACATTGTACATTACATATGTTTAATAAAATCTTTCTACATTTAAAAAGTTTAACTGTAACGAGCAAAATCGAGGAGATAACCGTCTTCATGGGAAGGCATGGTGTATTGATAGCTGCTGTCCAAGAGACGAAGTTGCACAGCAATTCAACATTGTTGAATTGTGCCGGGTACAACGTGCACCGTCGAGTTCGCGAGCGAGATAATGGTGGTGGCGTTCATCACGCACCACACCGTGCAGTATCGTCTTATTAAAGCAGACATCGACCACAGGGATACCGCCCTAGAATGTCAGGGCATTGCTATCCGGTCAGGCGATGTTGAGCTCGAAATATTTAATGTGTACATACCCCCTGTCACTTGCTGCCCGGCAGGATATCACCCAGATATAGGTGCGCTCCTCAGAGGTGAAAACCGTATGGTAGTAGGTGATTTTAATGCGCACCTCGATCTTTGGCACAGACTTGGCTGAGCAGATAGACGATTCGACATTCTGCACAATGAACGACGACGCACCCACCAGGATTATGGGCAGCTGCTGCAGCTCGCCAGACATAATAATAGTCAGCGCTCGTCTGATAAACAGTGTATCCTGGCGACCTATGCTGACTTTAGCATCAGACCATCTTCCCATAGTCATCTCGATCGATAAACCAACCGACTTTGCTCCCGCGGAACACCGGACCTATATCAACTTTTCTAAAGCTGAATTGAAAGGCTTCGCGGAATTTACTGAGAGCACCTTCGCTGCGCTCCCCACACCAACCGACGCCCACCATCAGGGATCTCAACGCGGAGATTCGGCAACCAGTGAACGTACATGAGCGGAAGAAGTGGGACGAGCATCTGAAGATTTGTAACTTCACCTCTGGTGTGAATAAGCTTTGGTCAACCGTGAGGTCATTGTCCGATCCGACGAAGCACGACGACAGAGTCGAAATTTCTTTCGGCGACCTTGCTTCGTCGGACCCGGAGCGATGCGCGAGCTATTTTAGCCGGCAGTTCATACTGCATCCTCCGGTGGACAAAGCCAAGCGTCGAGTGACCAGAAGGCAGCACATTCCAAAACCTGTGCCCCTCTTGCTTTCACTAGCGGTGAAGTTCAGGTAGCCATCGGGAAGGCGAAAGCCTCAAAAGCCATGGGGCCCAACGGAATATGCATGTTGATGCTGCGGGAGTAGCGTACCTAACTGAGGTCCTCAATTTGTCATTGGCCACTCTCATCATTCCAGACATCTGGAAAATGGGGAGAGTGGTCCCACTGCTCAAACCGGGGAAACCAGCCAACAAAGGAGAATCTTGTCGTCCGATAACACTCCTTTCCCCGGTAGCGAAGACACTAGAGGCCTTGCTACTCCCGTATTTCACGAACCAACTGACCCCAGCGAAGCATCAGCATGGTTTCCGTAAAGTGCACAGTACAACAACAGCACTTAACGCCATAAACACGCAGGTAACACGTGGCCTAAACCGCAACCGTCCCTGTGAGAGAACTATTGTAGTAGCGTTGGACCGGTCAAAGGCGTTTGACACCGCCAGCCGCCCCACGCTGCTAGAAGACATAGAGGCCCCTCTCCTACAGAGGCTCAAACGGTGGTCGGCGAATTATCTAAGCGGTCGACACTCGTCAGTAATGTTTAGAGACAAATCGAGTAAACCGAGAAAAATAAAACAGGAGGTATCACAGGGTGGTGTCCTTTCCCTATTATGGTTTAATTACTATATTTCAAAGCTCCCTCAACCACCAGAGGGAGTCTGGATTGCCTCCTATGCTGACGATTGTTCGATAATGGCGTCCGGGAATGGAATTGATGACTTGTGTTCGAAAGTAAACGGGTAACAAAACGAGTAACAAAATCCTCTGCGACCTTTTTCACCACCTGGACGAAGGAGGTCAGGCTACCGCTGGGAATTTACGTCGATGATACATCAATTCCGACGGTGAATAACCCCAAAATACTCGGAGTAATCTTCGACAGTCTGCTCTCCTTCTCTGCGCGCCCAGCGGCTATTGTCAACAAAGTACAGAGCCGCAACAAGGTCCTCAAGTCGCTAGACGGCAGTACTTGGGATAAACACAAAGAAACGTTGCTGGCAACATACAAGGCAACAGGCCGGTTCAAAATTACGCAGCACCAGTGTAGTCGCCTGGGACTAATAGGACGCAGTGGATGAAGCTGCAGACAACTCAAAACACTGCACTTTGGACAGCGACTGGATGCTTTCTGATGTAGCCAAAACACCACCTGCACGACGAGGCGAAAATGCTCCCAATAAAGGAGTACAACAAAATGCTCTCCAAGTAGTTTCGAGTTATGTAGACTCCAGACCTGGGAATGCCATTCTAGGCGCACAACCACCGGACATCGAAGAGATATGCCTCGGGAGACTAGAACCACAATAGCCCAACTTTGCTCTGGCTACTGCAGCAGGTTAAACTCATAACTGAGCAGATTAGACGCAGATGTGCCAAATGAGTGTCCGGTATGCGGAGAGACACCCCATGACTCGACCATCTCTTCGTATGCCCGAAAAACCCGACAACACTAACGCCTTTGTCCCTGTAGACCGACCCTATTGAGGCTGCACGCTTCTTAGGGCATCCGTTAGTGAAGCTTGACGACAACGACTGAGATATTAACCGATCTGGGCGGGGTTGTTGTAGCCGCTACAACAACATTAGTTACTAGAGACCGCTTACTGAATACCAGGGTATATGTATGATCTGAAAATAAATAGTGGAAGTTAACCAACAATCTCTACTTAAGTATGCCATCTGAAATTGGGCTTTAAACTCACAATATTTACATGCCATATGTTCATGGAAAAGCCTTTAATGATCGGGAATAGCTTAAAATTGTATAACGAAATGATAAAATGAACAAATTAAATTTTCACTGACTTTGAAATTTTCATTTTCACTTCACAGTTTCATAGAACCAGAATTGGCCCAGGGCTGTAAGTTTAAACTGTCACTGAAAAAAGGCACTTACTATATCCTGGAGCACAGTATACACATGCCACTTGCCATGAGCACATGCCACTGCCTCTGGCTACACACTGTATATCGGAATATTGTAAAATAAATAGCAATTATCTCTTATAATTATAAGAAAATCTCTGAATCGGCAAAATTCATGCTCCTCATTGGGCGCGTTCATAAGACGTAGCTGTTTAGCTCATCTGCTACGAAACTTCTGGCAACTGTTGAATCCAACAATTACGTCTTAGAAACGGCTTGATGAATATGCTGCCAAATGAACAGCTGATAAATGTAAACAAATGAAATTGCAACAAATAGAGATAGTTGCGCCGATAGTATTTAGAAGTCAACGCTGAGCTGCCGCCGTGTTGAAAAAATCGTTCAATGTTACAATGAATTAAACAGTGTAAAATTATATAGCAAACATCTTAAAAACATATATTTAGAAACGTAGTATTATTACAAAATATTCTAGTTATTTTATCACATCAGTAATATAAAATATAATAAATTTTTTTGCAACTGCCACCTAACGAAGCGGCGTTAAATTTAATATAAGCGGCGTAAGTCTTTTCGATCAGCTGTTTAGGCTAAGCCTAACACGTTGAGTTCAGGTAGCGTAAACATTTTCCGCTGAAAAAAATGGCGGAAAGTTGCCAACTGTTGAGCTGAGCGTAACTACTCAACTGTGCGTTTCTAAGACAAATAGCCAACGGTTGGGCAACAGCTACGTCTTATAAACGCGCCCATTATCAACCCTGATCAGATTTTACCCCCAAGGAGTACTCAAAAATTTTTTATTTCTGGGCCTGTGCCAATTGATAGAAAAGTTCTCTGGATAGTAAATTTTTGACAGCTATGATGTGAATAAAAATGTTTGATACGGCAGGGCTAGTGAAAAATTTGACAGCAAGCATTATCAAGAAGAAGAACGAACAACGCACGTATACACATAAATTAAAGAAAACAAAAGCGAGTGGAAATAAAAGAACATGGTCCCGCCGGCAAAAAAAATAAAGAAAAGCTATATAACTTGTAAGATTTAATTTCAGATTTACATATGAAAAGGCGTTATGTATTTTTTTAATTAAGAATACTATTTTACAGGGAGCAGTTCAGAACGCAGAATCCTTCTGGAAAAGCGCATTGACAAGGATGTTTGGTTCAGTGAGTAAGAACAATATAAATAATTTGAAGACTTTGTTAAGAAGTTTTTTCTTAGAAAAATCGGGAATGAGCTGAAGGATCGCCTGGACGGTAAAAGTGCTGAAGCATGTAAAGCACAATGGAATGCGTTGATGAACCATCCGTGGCGCTTTTTGGGAATGTGAGTTACAATTTTTCGAAACGAAGCAGCGGACAACCTAACAGCCGTACCTAAATTAGCGCGTTGAGCGTTTCGCTTGTATCTTTATCTCTCTCTGACGCATTAAATTTATATACGCTAGAAGAAGAGAGGCCGACAGGTCCAACGCTTGACGCGCTTATTTAGGTATGGCTCTAAGATGCATTTTTGTAGTCTTCCCTACGGGACAACTGAGTGATCACTGATGAATCATCTGAGTATCAGCCTTGGAGTATTAACCCCTCAGATTATACATCAGGTTTCTACAGCGGTTTTGAAAAATCTGATGGATACTTTCCTGTAGGTGTGATTTTGCCTCTCATTTTAACATGTGGGTTTTAGCCGTATTTGTAAATATTAGCAACATATGTTTGCACTACTCACTCGCCTTATTTAATCAACTCAGCTCGTATGGAAAGATTCCTCAGATCTTACCAATAAGAGCTGATGGACAATTTTGTCAGGTATTAACCATCATAACTGATACAATACTCACTAAGATCTGATGACTCAGTCTGATGTATAAATCAGTCAGATCTGATCAATCAAAGCTGATGTAAATAATAGTCACGTATGATTAATCAAATTGATGTATAAATCAATCAGCCCTGATTAATCATAACTGATGCAATAAGTAGTCAAGTCTGATTCATCAGATTGATGTATAAATCAATCAGATCAAAAAACTATTTTAAATTTTTTTCATATTTCTGTGTATTTTCACATACAAAAATATTTAAATAACTTATAAATAACTACACACATGTGTAAAAGAACTTTATTTCGAAAGACAACGACAGTATGCTTCCATTCTAATAGCCTTATTCATAAAAAATAAAATAGCTTTACAAAAGGTTTATAAATTGAAAAATGTATGAAAACGTCAATTTATAAAACTTTTTAAACCTACTTTATTTTTTATGAATAAGGCCATAAAAGTATAAAAAAAGGTTTAAAAAACTAGATGAAAAGTCAAAACTTATTACTTATTCTATTAACGTTAACATATTTACAAAACAATAAAAATAGACGAAAATTCAAAATGTGTTACTTATTCTATTACTTTTTTAATTGTAATTTTTTTTAATTGTAATTTAATTATTGTAATTATGAATTATTTACATACATTATTTTTTGTCGCTTTTCTTGGAGTCATATTTTTTTTTGATGAAGACGATGATGACTCCGCTCCACTTGTTTTTTAACCGCGTGCTCGAACTCCTTGGACGTCATTTTATTGAAAACGTCTAAATAAGGAAGAAATGTATTTAAACGAATGCATTATTGACACTATTATTTTTTAGTTTACCGCGCAAAACATGCTCAAATAACGTCAGTTCTCTCAAGGCTTTTTTCTCCCACCTCCCTTCCCAATTAAATTCAGCCAAGGACTCATCGGTGAAAAGCTTTTTGAAAACACCGCCAACGTCGTCCGACACGCCTTTGACCTTGTACAAGTATGTGGTCTATTGAAAGGGGGTTGTTTTTAATAAAATCAGTTAAATTCGCTATTATTACTTACCATTGCTTTCACATACTCCTTGGCCTTTAATTTCTCCTCGAGTGCCATTATCGGGGTATATGCGGAGCAGGGCAACATCCCAGCAAAAAACACGATTACCATAGAAACGAAAGTGGAAACGAGCTAGGCGATGGGAATCGCTTACCCTTTCGCTTCAAGCCTTATTTTAACATGGGCATGTCATTGGAGGTAAGCCCTTACCCGCAGCATTACCTTCAAACGAAGGGAGAACGCATGGATAAACAGAATCCAGAGAAGCGAACAAAGAATGCCTTACAGAGAAACTAATGTAGAATGCCTAGATAAGTACATACTTATTTATATTAAATTGAAATCAGAAAATGTCTTAAAAGATTAAATATAATTAAAATTTTTATAAATCAGCTTTTATACATACATATGTATTTATTTAGGTATTTAGATTTTCTTAAAAATCGGTATGTACATACATGCATATTTAACTAAGCTTAAAATTGTACTTCCTCACTCTTGTACTTCACTTCATTGACTGACTTCAACTTCGCTGCAAATTGAACAAAGCAAAACATGATTTTAATGCGAGACAAATTTCCACAGAAAGTAACGGTAGAAAAAGAATTTTTGGGTATTCGTTCTATTTTTCAGCTGACTACGATGCAGCATTCTACTTTGCATTCTCCGAAATGAAGCAAAGAAGCGAGGCAAATAAAATATTGTAGGACATTCTACTTTGCATTTCCGGAAATGAAGCAAAGAAACGAATTAAAAAAAAAAATATTATAGGACATTCTACTTTGCATTCCCCGAAATCAAACAAAGAAGCGAAATAAATAAAATATTGTTGGACATTCTACTTTGCATTACCGGCAATGCCTAAATGAAGCGGAAAAATTTGAAGGCATTATAACGCTATGCCTTCTAGAACACGTTACCACTAAAAGCGATTACCGATTTTTTGCTGGGATGCTGGCAATTTCGTTCATAATTTTGTCACATGCTTCGCCCGTCATACGACAAACTTCCTTTTCTATATTTTGCACCGAAACCTTTATTTCGCGTGCTGATTTCGCTAGAGCGAGAAATTCCGCGTTTTCGACTGCCTGCAAAATCGAGTACTCATATGTTCATAAATTCTTATTTTTCACAAAACAACACTTACATTCATTTGGAGTGATATGAATTTCTTCTCCAGCTCCGCCTGATTTGTTGACAACTTTGCTTGCTAAAATAAAAAAAATATACAAAATATATATATTGTTTATACATATGTATGTATTTATTATGTATATGTATATATTTATGTACATATGTATTTATATGTATGTATGTATGTAACTTTTGTAAAGAGTGAGGTATTTCAAGGACTTACGTTGTTGATGCTTGTCTGCAAAGTATCCCATATGGCTTTTTGGTTATTAAGAAGGATGTCCAGCTTCGCGTTTATATCTTTAATGATTTTCAAGAATTAATATTAAAATCGTAAGTGTTAGTTACATAGTTTTTTAAAATAGGCACTTACCATCACTCCGAGAGCAAACTTGGCTTACACCTGCCGCTTCCTCTTCTTCAACATTGGTGTCCAGCTTCGCGTTAATATCTTTAATGATTTTCAAGAATTAATACTAAAATCGTAAGTGTTATTTACATAGTTTTTTCAATAGGCACTTACCATCACTCGGAGAGCAAACTTGGCTTACACCTGCCGCTTCAACATTGGTGTCGTAGCACCTCTTCTTTATAAGGGATTGGCCCACTAAAATAAAGAACGATGGAATTATGTGATGAAACATTTTTCATACATTCCACTTACTTTCGACTGGAGACTCCTCACAAAACGACTCATCAAGAATATTGCTTGAATCCATGTGCATGGTTCATATTATTATCATGGATCATATCATACATATTATTATTATGGTTCATATATTATATTATATTCATATTAAATGGTAGCAAAAATTTAATTTAATTTGAATGTGTAGCAAAATTGGAAAAGTCGTGAAACAAATGGTGTAATAAGGGTATGAGCAAAAACTTTTCATTAAAAGGAATACAAAAGTACTTATAAGTAATTTCATTCCTTAATATTTCCACCGTTTCCGAGGCTAAAACACTTGTAACCACTATTCCCAGACCTGAAGACGAAGTAATAGGTTCCAAAAAGAAGCTCTCGATTTTCTGAAAATATCTACACAGAACTCTGTCTGATTCTCCTGATTTTGTGACTTTTATAACTTTGATTGGGCCTTTCTTCTCACAAAAAAAAAAATAGCTGTCTTTCTCTTTTTTATCATCCAAAGTGAATGAATCAAAGTCATTCAAAGTTTTGAAATACATTTCTGATCCTTGCCGTTCTTGAATCCTCAGAAACAATTGCTGGAGTATATTATGAGGATTTTTAATAATTTTTTTTAAATGCTGCATGAAATTTTCATATTTGTACGCGGAAAACGAGTCTAATGGACCTAATTCATCAACAGAGTCAGGCAAGTGGAGTAACCCATGAATATTAAAACTTACTTTCTCATCGCCATATAAAGTACCAAAAAAAGTAACGAAATCTTGCAACATTTTTCGGGCAATACCGGTCTCTCTTCTACAGGACTTTTCACTAGAAAGAAGTCTAATAGCACTGTGTAATAACAGGAAATGATAATAAGAATCTTCACTTATACAATCCTTTAAAACAAATATTCCAGTGTAGAGCAAAAACTGTCTAAATTCAGTTGACTTCCAATTAGAAACTTCATCTAAGCTCCTGGGAAGACGACCAAATTCAGACGGAACAAATTGTGCGACAAAAGTAAGTTTATCATTGATTCTTTTAATATTGCATTTTTTACCCGTAATAAACAGTTCCAGCAATTTCTTAACTACGCCTAAATCCACCAAATGCATGGAATCGAGTGGAAATTGGGAAACCATGCCGAATCCCGCTTCCTCTAAAACACTTTTTGTTTCCTTAAACTGAGTAAGGTGATGAAAAGCACTGGCTCTCATTGCGAATGACTTATCTGACCTAGGTAGACCAACCTTTTTCGGAAAGCAAACTCTTCTCTCCTTATAAAGTCCTTCTGCGCTACACTTAGGACATCCGTTTTTTCCATTGTGACCTATTACTCCTGTTACATAAGCCCTGGCTGGAGAATCGCAAATAAAAACACGAATATTAAATGGTTTTAAAACTGCCATGGAACCCACTTTAATTCCGTTTTCTTTAAGTAATTTGGCCTCTGTACAAAAATCACGCATGAAGTCGTTGATGTTTTTGGGTTTACTTAACCCAGAAAAGCAACCAATGACAAAGGGGCTAATATGCGGGAAATCCGAAAGAGATCCTAAAATTGGCCATAATACTCTGTTAGAGCTCTTGAACAACCTAAGTCCATCAATACCTATGTCAATTACAATTTCTTCCTTATTGGCTAAGAAATTTAAGCTCTCTGACAAGAATACAAAAACTCGCCATTAGGTATTTGTATAACACTAACCTTTTTCCTACTGGTTCCCATAAGTGTTTTGGCTGTCATTGGCAAATCGCGATCACCTGCCCTATGCAATGTTTGCAGAAGGTCGTCCACGGCAATTCGGGATATATTATTTCTCATGGCCCAGAACTTAATTTCGTCAGCTTTACTAAGTTCTGCAGCTTCTTCGCCCTCACTCTCGTGTAAATAGAACTGTTCCTGCTCGCTATCACTATCAGCAGTCAATTCCCTATGGGGACTTGGACATTTATCCTCACCCTCACTATCACTGACACCAACACTTAAGTCTTTTTGGGAACTCGGAAGCATAAGTACGGAGGGACATTCAATTACATTAACATTTGCTACACATTCCATTGCTTGAGTACATTCCAAAAGTTCTCTAAATCTTTTCGCATCAGATTCAAAGATCCTTTTTTCCTTACTCACGCAATTTTGGAAATACCTCTTTTTCATATTATTTAAACAATTGTTTACACCATGCACAATTTAAGATACTTATCTTCTTATTTTCGGCTATATTCCACCTGGGATTTGATTCGAAAAACACAAAACTTTCCGAAATTCTTCTGCGATTTGGTAAAATTTAACATAAATACTTCAAAATGGCGGGCGCGTTGCTTTGCGAAAATTTTAGTGATGAGAAATTTGGCTCTGAAAAGTATTCGGTATGAATGAATTTGGTTTCCAAGTATTATTTTTTTGGTTTTGTTAATTTTTTGTGGGGCTAATTTCTATACTCAAGACAAAAATGTAATTTAATTCGTTTTTTATTTCAATTTTCGATACAAAACAAAATTATTTCCAAGGTAAAATACCAAAATAAATATCTTAAATGGTTCAATTTACATAGTACTCGGATATATTTGGTATTTTGAAGGTAGCAACTACTTTCAATCAGCATGAAATGCAACTCTGTTAAATTAGCTGAAAACAGTCGTAGTACATTGTTGCTATCTCTTTCTTTCAAATTTTGAGGGGTTTCATTCTCGCTAGTACACAGGATTGAACTAATATATGTTCATACTTGCATTTGTGTTGGTTCACTGGTGTGTGTGTATTATGCAGCGTTTTTGCTGCATTTAAAATGCAACATTTAGCACTTTCGAACATATGTTTTCGAAGAGCGTTCATGCTATCGCATTTAGCAAATGTACATTTACGCGAGTTCGAAATCGTATGCTTTTGACAAACAGCCGTGTTCCAGTCGCTTATTCAGATCCGTATCTATTACGATAAATTCTCACGGAAAAGATAATGTCCAAAAATCCCTACTGAAAAGGAAAAAATAAATTCTAAACCGAAAATTCAATACAAAAGCTTGAATTATTTTAACCATAACCAAACATTGGTTTGTGTATATATTCATTTGTCGGTGCTGTCAATTATAATTTTCACACTTAATTAGGAAACAAAACAAACAGAGTTGATCACAAATTAATCCAGATTTCTATCAGCATCATATCGATGTTTAATTTGCGTAACTTTTCTTTATCCAAATAATGTAAAATAATAAATGAAATCTCGATCGGCGATCACTGAAACGCAGCTAGCGACTGTATACTCGAAAAAGCAATGTTGCCACTTCTTCTCATTAAACCATGTTCGAATCGTGGAAATTTTGGAAGATCACAGGGTTGCTTTTAGCATTTAGATTCTAAATGCAAAAATGGAGTTGCATTTAGTTGCATTTAGGTGACGAATTTTGTATGGATAAATGTACATTTAGAGTAGCATTTAGAGCTAAATGCGCTAAATGTGCTTTTACGCGTAAGCAAAAACAGCCCATTAGTTTCCGTCAGGTTTGTCTAGTAGGGTTGTTATCGCCGTTCATAATGCTGCTTAGTATTTTGGAATAAACGTCATGTTGCATGTACATAAACGACATATGTTTTTATTGGAAACAATTGTACACGGTTTTAAACATTTTTGTGAACACACTTACCAGACGGTTTTGACGTGTTTTTATTTCTAATATTACTGCTAAAAGGTCTAATAAATGCATGGATTTCAGTTCCAGAAGAATTGAAATCATCAAAGGCAAATATTTTCTATATAATTGCTGCATTTTATAAATTGCAAACTCG
This sequence comes from Rhagoletis pomonella, assembly GCF_013731165.1. Taxonomy (NCBI): domain Eukaryota; kingdom Metazoa; phylum Arthropoda; class Insecta; order Diptera; family Tephritidae; genus Rhagoletis; species Rhagoletis pomonella. The sequence continues at coordinate 69,952,835 of NW_023458556.1, forward strand.
ATAGTCTTCTTGTGCATAAAAGCAACTGTCAAAAATTTCCAGCAGTAAAAAGTTACGAATTGGCACAGCAGAAATGTAAAATTTTCTCACCATAGTTAAAAGTTTTTCCACCATAGAACTTTTCTATCAATTGGCACAGGCCCTCTGTATATACTTGTTCTGGAGTACTGGAACAAACTAAATTATTTACCATTCTGTACAGGAGAAATTTTATTTCCACCCTGTGTTTAGCATCGAACTTTGGCAGGTGCTACTTCGCTATTGCCATGAAAACAAAAATATTTTGGCATCAGCTGATTGTCGTGAAATTTTTGCGCAGTACATATTTCAGTCGTGTGTAATATTTGTTTATTTTTGAAAATACAAAATTTGGTAAAAATGTGGGTACACCAAGTGTGATTTGTAGAGGAACGATCGACGACATTAAAGCACCCATCTGGGACGCGTCTGCTGGAAGTTTGCGTCATTATTCATACAGACAATAAAAAGACGCGTCAGCTATACCGGGGTAGGAGCCCCACCACCAAAATAATGTGGAGCCCAGTGGAGAGCGTGAGCTGAGCATAGCCAATAATCAGAAGAGAAAAAGACTTTGAACTGTCCAGTTCAAACGAAGTGATTTTCACGATTTTGCAAAATAGCATCAGCGAATATTTTGAAATACATATATATTATATATGTATGTTGATCTATGAAAGTGAACAAAAAATGCTTACAAATATGCGACTAATGTAACCGCTGGGTAAATAAAACAAATAAGCACAGTGCAAATTGAGAAAAATGGAATGTCGATATTCCTCGCGTACGTGGATGTAATATAAAAGTGATAATTGGGAAACTGAAAAAATAGCTCAAGAAATTAAAACGAACTTAGCACATCAAAGATTTGCGGTTTATCAGTGCAAAAAAAAAGCTTTGTGTTGGAGGACAGTCGAACCCTTCCTCCCTTCCTCCTAGTGATAATTAAATAGGCAATTATTACATATAAGAGTGACACTAGCACATTGCACATTGTTTTCGCGAGATTTCTATGCTTGCATCTGCGGCAATTAACGCCGCTTTTTACCAAGTTAAATCGATAAATTATCAAAACACCTGTGTTATAATAAAGTTACCAAGAAACTGGAGAAGTGGAAGAGAACACGCAGCTCTACGAAAAAAATGGATCGCAAGGGAAATGCAACTGGAGGGGGTGGTGGCCCGCCTGACAAACCATCAATTTTAGAAGGCAAGTAAAAATAAAACAAAAATTTATTTAATTTGAATATGTATTAAGTTCTGTATGGCACACATACATACATATCGCACTCTAAATAAAAAAACCGGCAGAACTTAAAATTTGTCAACATTTATTTTTTCCATAAAACAGTTCACAGACCGTATACCCAACGTCCGCGAAAATTTCTTCTTCATCACTATCTTCTTTAACTGGATAAATACTACTAAAACTTTTTAGTTTTGTTTGCGTCGATTGCGCAGCGTCAACAGTTTTTTGCCTCTCCTGAACATTTAGGATTTTTTGAGTTGTGCCGGTTTTTGATTTAGTGTGCGATATGTACTAATTACAAAGATGAAAGTAAAAGGGGTGTGTGTTGACAGCTACTATGGGTCTTCATTATAATACAAACAGAACTATCATATTTGTGGGTGTTTTTTGATTGTCAATAAAGCACACTTGTAACCTGTATGTTTGCATGTACAACGTCTGGACTAGGGATGTTGCGAATGTAGAATTTTAGACATCCGCGGATGCTGATTCAGGTATCTACTGGAATTAAAAAATTGGAATATTGTATTTAAAAAAAAGTTATGTTGCTGCCCGTTGCGGGTTACAGACTGTTTCTTAAAGGGTCGCAAATCAAACCTCCGCCACCAAATAACTACTCGCTCGAGGCGACAAACTTGAAAAACTTGAAACTTGTCAAAATTGTAAATTATTTTCGATTGACGCTGCACCAGTTGAGAAGACCTTCAGTTATATTACTTTTTTTATGGCGGTGCAATAATTCCTTTTTGAGAATTGCATTGGGGTTGCAAATGTCTAATATTTCCTTCTGACTTTCATCTTCACAATCTAGCATCATGGCAAGATCGCTTTTTAAACACGGTTGTTTTCCAAAGAATTCCTCATTCTCATTCCTTTGGTTGTTTCAGAATTTGGAGAACATGTAACGCCATCAGTGTTTTTCGATTTTAGTTTTTTATTGCATTTCCAATACTTTCCTCTTTGATTGGTTTGAAAAATGTGTGCTTATAGCGAGGTTCTAAATAGGTTGATATGGCAAATAAATTGTTATTTCCTAGGAATGAAAATTTCGAAAAAAACTCTGTTTTGAAAGTCGTGACTGGCAGCCGAATTAGATTAAAATCTTGTTATTTTGGTAAAAAGGCTTAATTCCCGTGTGACTTCTTGAAAAGGTTCACCTGTAATGAATAATAGCTTGTAATTATTATTTTTTTATTAGCTGTCCTCTGACTTTTCCTAGTTTCAGGCAGTCACAATTAATTAATCACCGCTGTCGGTACCATAAGGCATAAAATCCGTTTTGTTGTACCATTCCATGCGCTCAATGTGCTTTGAGGCAAATGAACCCAAAAATTCACCATATCGTTAGTATAGTATGGAAAGGACGTAATTCACATTGTCGCTGAAATGCAAAACAGGCAAAACTAACTTAAACTAGTATCTCCTAGTTGTCGAAATTTGACATCCTTTTTGATACACTTTTGAATTTTACCTGTCACCAATACCAACTCCTTTATGCGAATTACTTTTTTGAAGCCCACCAGTATAATTTATAGCGAATTTACAGAAAAACTTTAAATCAGAATATGAACGTTAATACTGGATTGATTAATGCTAATTCTACCAAGTCTCCTCCAAATTTCTTCAGTTGCTTTTGAAATTAGACCGAAAAAGGAGCCTCGATTTTAATTTATAAAAAATATGCATATGTATTTGTATGTATAGATGAGATGTTCATCACTGACTAATATGTCAAACATATACCAATTCAGACTGTAAATAAGTTTTTCGATTACCTATATTTGCCTTAGAGCCTCTTGGAGGCTAAATACTAAATTGCCCACATCTACATAAACGCTTTCTTTTTTCATCACAATCATTAACGGTTGAAAAGTATCTTGAAGGTTTACAACAAAAGAAAATATTTCCTTCTCTAACGGCGATTTCACACAGGATTTTGTCAAGACTGGGCCAAAGCCCAATATTTTTTAATCACACGACTGGACTACCAAGTTACACCAAATTTTATGTTACTAATATGTGTTCTAAAAGTGAAATAAATCTGATCATAAATATGATTTTTTTAGGGTGGCTCACAATCCCTGCGCCACCTATCGGAAGACAAACACACTGATCCTTCTAAAAACTTTTGCACAAAACAACAATCATTCAATGCGATTTTAAAATCTGGGGGAAAATGGTGAATGATTCTTGCGATTGTATATGTGTATAAAACTTTATAACCATATAATAAGTGGCTCCAGAGATAACCGATATGAGAATTTCAGTTTGTATGGGCGGTGCCATGCCCCCTTTTCCAAAATCTACCACTTTTCGCCGTAAGTACGGTATTGACAACATATGTTGCTGTGTCCAATTTCAGGATGTTAGCATAAGCGATTGTAGAGATAAGCGATATCAGAATTTCAGTTTGTATGGGCAGTGCCACGCCCCCATTTCCAAAATCTACCAGTTTTCGCCGTAAGTACGGTATTGACAACATATGTTGCTGTGTCAAATTTTTAGGACGTTAGCATAAGCGGTTCCAGAGATGATCGATATGAGAATTTCAGTTTGTATGGGCGGTGTCACGCCCCCTTTTCCAAAATCGACCACTTTTCGCCGTAAGTACGGTATTGACAACATGTGTTGCTGTGTCAAATTTCAGGACGTTAGCATGGGCAGTTCCAGAGATAAGCGGTATGAGAATTTCAGTTTCCCGTTATCAACCACTTTTTGCCATAAGTACGTGATTGATATCTTAAATAGCTGCGCCAAATTTCAGGACGTTAGCATAAGTGGTTCCAGAGATAAGCGAAATGAGAATTTCATTTTTCACCGTAAGTAGGGTATTTACATTCTATGCATCTGTGCTAAGTTTCAGTTCTCCAGCCTAATTGGTTTTAGAGATATAGTGGTTTTCACATTTTAGTCTATATGTCAGATGCCACGCCCCCTATGTATCGAGATTAAAATTTCTGGATTAAAGCAAGCTATGTCCTTTAAATCGGTGTATGTTTCATTGAAATCGAGCGAACGGTGCCTTCAGAAAAGGGATTGCAAAATTTTCTTGTGGCGTATTTATATATAGATTTTTTATTGCATAAAACGATGTGGGGACTTATGATTCAATGAAATGCATCATAATCAATCAAAAAGTGAATTTTGGATTTTTAGTTAGTTACGGCTTTTTGTATTTCAGTGACAATGTGAGTTACGCCCTTTCCATACTATACCCACTCCTCAATAGATATTAAATTCTCCTTGAATAGATTCTTTTTTGATTTGTGAACTTGGCTGTCAACTTTTTCACATTCCATTTTATTTTTATTTCGCTGCGTGCAAATTTTAACAGTTATCACAAAATTAAAATAAATGTTGCTGTGTTCGAGCGCACAGAGTTGTATTTGCACAGTAAAACCGGTCATAATAGGTAATAAGAGAAAACACGGAACTTAACATAATAAGCCGTTTTATGAAAAAAAATATTACACTTAGCTAAGTAAAAAGTAGAAAGTAGTAAGTAAAAGTAGGAAACACTAGCGATGTATCCTGTTTCTTCAATAGACGTTTGACAAATAATATTCGATAGTTGGTTCTCTTTATAGCTAGATGTTGAACATTTCCGCTGGAAATACCTATTGACGAATCTTACTCTTTGACTTTAAATTACAAAGAAGAGGGAGGTAGGGGACAGTTTTCACATAGTATCTCCATAGGCAAAAAATATTGGCTACAATTTCTCATTTTGTTTGCCAAATATACCTTTTATCAGTGAACTTGCACAATATTCGCATTCGCAAAAGCTCCGCATTGATTATTGCGAATGCGAATGCGAATGATAAAATTTTTGCGGAAGCTCCGCGGTTGCGAATGCGAATGCGAATATTCGCAACAACCCTGGTCTGGACTATTGATAAGCTATAGCGAAAATACGTACTTTTTGCAATACACACGAACATGACTTTATTTAAATATCCAGAGGTAGATTTTAATAATAGTATATTTAAGAACAGACATTTAACAAATACTTGCATATGAGAGGTTCCATGGGAAAGTGAACCTCAGTGCAAAAATGATTTTCTTTATAAAACTAACAAACGTGTGGATAAGACATTTGTAAAGATCTTAAATCAACCAAAAAATAACAAATTCCAGCTTTAAATGCATTTTTATTCCCCATTTTTACATTTTGAAATCAAGTTCTAAGTAAATTTTTTGATTGAGTTTAAAGAATGTACACGAAAAAAACTGGTCGCACATAACCAAGCATAGCTCGGTTAATCATAACATTAAAATAAAAATCGGTAGACACTTAAAAAGCTGGAAGCATTTTCCACCTTACTGCATCATTTATTTTTAGTAACAAAAATCAGTGTAGAAACGAGGACCAAGAGAGAAATCGATCGTGAGTTAATATTGCGCAAAAAGCTGGAAAATCCCAGCATGTTCCATAACGACATCGCAAAAAAGCTAAAATTTCCAAAGTCTACCGTTACTTATGTGCTTAAAAAATACAATGAATGTTTATCTTTAAAAAGGAACCCTGGTAGTGGCAGAAAAAAAGGATTTGCTTGCGAAATTAAGGCAAAGGAAGTGTTATCTGCTTTTAAGAAAAATCCTGGACTTTCGGTAAGAGATGTCGGCAAAAAATTAAACATGTCGTCTTCGTATGTACAAAAAGTATGCAAAACAGCAGGACTACGTTCTTACAAAGTGAATGCAGCACCTAATCGCAACGGTAAGCAAAATTTGTTGGCGAAACAACGTGCTCGGAAACTGTTCGACAGTCTCATACAAAAATTTGGCTGTATTGTTATGGATGACGAATCGTACGTAAAAGCCGATTTTAAACAAATCCGGGGCCGCGAATTTCACACTGCAAATAAAAAAGGCAATGTTGCAGATAAATATAAAAACAAAAAGTTTGACAAATTTCCCAAAAAGTTTCACATTTGGCAAGCAAATTTGCCAATGCGGCTTCAAAAGTGATCCTTTTGTAAGCACTGGTACAATTAACCAAGAAATTTATGCTAAGGAGTGTCTGCAAAAGCGACTTTTACCTCTTATACGGCTTCATAAAGATCCAGTGCTTTTTTGGCCTGATCTCGCGATATGTCATTACGGAAAAATGGTTTTAGGATGGTAACATAGAAACAAAGTGTATTTTGTAGCAAAAGAGGTGAATCCACCTAATTGTCCAGAGCATCGGCCGATCGAAACCTACTGGGCCGTTATGAAATCCAAACTTCTTAAGACCCACAAAGCTGTAAAAAACGCACAACAATTCAAAAGTAAATGGCAGCTGGTTTCCAAGGAAATCACTGAAACTTCTGTGCAAGGGCTATTGAAGGACATAAAGTAAAAATTGCGATCGTTTGCTTATTACAAAGAGAATTAACTCTTTTTTAACGAATTTCAATAAAACTAAGTTTAGATGTAAATATATGTAAATATCGTTGAATTCCATTAATATATTTATGTTTTAGAACGTTTTAACTGTGACCAGTTTTTTTCGTGTACATTCTTTAAAGTAGGTTGCGTTGAAGCGCTGTCAAATAATTTGCGATTCATAATTCAAGTGTTTGGTAAGAAAAATATATAGTAGAACTCATCTGCTTTTGATAAAGTTGTCTTATATATTAAATTGTGCGACTGCTTTATCTATATTACTAGCAGACCCGGCGAACTTCGTCCCGCCCAAAATTTTTATATATTTTATTGAAACTTTTTGGTCCAACATTTTCACCAACAATTCACGTTTACGATTTTCATTGGCACTTTTGTCTGCTAAGATTAAGGTTTGGTGGTCATTTGCCGCTTTAAATAACCTAAGGAAAGTGTTATATCCGTTCTTGAAATTCTCCAGTTGTGCGGCATTTCATTTTCACTCCCTGGCGGCAACAATGACCCGGTTCTATAGTGAATGTCATAGAAGCTTTACAGTATAGTAGGTGGCAATTTCAAAATGGGTGCGAATCATTGTTCTACAGAAATGCAATACACATATACTTATTTCTGACGAAATACCTTAAAAGTTTGAACGCATAATAATATTGGAAAATCACATCCATTGGGCCAATTGCAGGAGCGTTCGATATTCTCAATGGTGCAACAGGTCGATTTAATCTGACCTTCACGGCCCCTTTTCTCACTTGGCTATTTTTAGTAATAGCTGGACTTCAGCACCACTTGGCAGCACGTTTTTGCAATAGTATTGCATACATTTTTAAAACATTAGCCAAATCGGACCATAAATAAGATTTTTAGTAATAACTCAACTACAGCGCCAACTGTCGGATTAAATTGTGAAACTAAACCATCCAGAGACCCACTCAAATACACAAAAAGTTTCGTTAAAATCCGTACAACCATTTAGGAGGAGATCACGCACAAACACACCTCCAGAAGAATAAAAAAATTCATTCAAAGATAGCTAAAGGTTGGTACGTTTGTAGGCCTCACACCCCTTTTCAAATAGCCCAAATTTTCTCCATGAGTATGGGCTTGATTTCAACTATATACATATCTCCATACGAAGTTCCAGTACTGTACCATGAATACTTTCAGAGATATGCAGTATAAAAATTCGATTTATATGGGAGGTGCCACGCCCTCCTTTTCAAGAGCTGCACTCTTTCTTCATGAGTATGCGATTGATTTCTTATATCTCCATACCAAGTTCCAGAACTCTACCATGAACACTTCCAAAGATAGGCAGTATGAAAAATTCGGTTTGTATGGAAGATGCCACGCCCCCTTTTCCAATAGTTCCAATTTTTCTCCAAGAGTATGCGACTTAGTTCGTACATCTCCATACAAAACTCTAGAACTCTACCAAAAAATTTCCAGAAATAAGCATTATGAAAAATTCGGTTTGTATGGAAGATGCCACGCCCCCTTTTCCAATAGTTCCAATTTTTCTCCAAGAGTATGCGATTTATTTCGTACATCTCCATACAAAACTCTAGAACTCTACCAAAAAATTTCCAGAGATAAGCCGTATGAAAAATTCGGTTTGTATGGGAGATGTCACACCCCTTTTTACAATAGCTAAAATTTTTCTCCAAGGGTATGCGATTGATTTCGT
>NW_023458556.1:69961180-69969531 GCF_013731165.1 Rhagoletis pomonella
AGGGTATGCGATTGATTTCGTATATCTCCATACCAATTTCCAAAACTCTACCATGCACACTTTCAGAGATATGTAGCATGAGAAATTCGGTTTGTATGGGAAGTGCCATGCCCCCTTTACATATAGATATTTTTCAGCCTAAAACCATCCTTGGGACACGTGCGGCAGGTGGCAGTTTCAAAAAAATCGGTTCAGCCGCTGTCGAGCCTTGCGAAAACTAACAAACGGCTTTCTAAATATATATTAGTTGAGATATATTATATATTATAATTATATTTTGACAGTATCCGTTGTTTCTGATTGGCGCAAAAAAATCTTGCCTAGTGACGAATTCGCCCCTTGATATGGTCGTTACTTAAAGCTATTTATATTCGAAATTGCATGAAAATTGGAAAACAAGAATCTATAAGCTTATCCAGGCAAAAGCTACCTACGTACGGAATTTTAAGCAAATCGGACCATAAATACGATTTCTTCGAATAGCTCAGTCCCTGGTCCACTTCTCGAAAAAATGGACCATATATCCTAATATATGCTAAAAAACTACTTACGTACCGAATTTTAAGCAAATCGGACCATAAATGCGATTTTTTGGAATAGATCGGTCCCTGGTCCACTTCTCGGAAAAAATTGATCACATATGCTAATACGTGCTAAAAAGCTACCTGCGCACCGAATTTTAAGCAAATCAGACCATAAATGCGATTTTTTCGAATAGATCGGTCCCTGGACCACTTCCCGGAAAAAATGGGTCATATATGCTAATATATGCTAAAAAGCTACTTACGTACTAAATTTTAAGCAAATTGGACTATAATAAGATTTTTTCGAATAGACCGGTCCCTGGTCCACCTACCCGAAAAAAAGTAAAATTTTTTTAGCCTAAAACATGGTGGTTACCGAAAGCTATTGAAAATCGAAAGCATGAAAATCGGACCAGCCGTTCGCGAGATTACCTGTTACAAAAAAAAGATGAGTTATTGTTAAGCAGTATTGGTGTTGTCCCACCCGTGACAAAAAAAACTAAAAGTTATATTTAATTACAGAAGTTTTTATGTTGTGTTTCGTGTTTTACATAATGTTGGAAATTCATTGCAAATATTTACCACAATTGCATTGTCGTTTCCACGTAGTTAGATAAGAATAGTTCAACAACAACAACAGAGAAGCATGTCCCACCCGTGACAGCTATGTGTTGGACAGTTGTCAGAGGTAGATTTACAGGGCTAATAAGCTTTATTTGTTTGTTGAGGTGGACGCAGGGAATGAGGGGGCATGCGCGGACTCGTCCATTATCTATATACCCTTGTGGTCAGCTGATTAAGTTAAGTTACATTTTGACCAGTTTTGGTTTTTATACCCGAGCGCACTTGTGCACAAGGGTATTATAACTTTGTTCACATAACGGTTGTTTGTAACAGGCAAAAGGAATCGAGATAGATATAGACAAATGTATACATAAATGATCAGAATGAAAAGAGAAATCGATTAAGCGGTGACTGTCTGTCCGTCCGTCCGTCCGTCTGTGCACACGATAACTCGAGTAAAAATTGAGATATCTTAACGAAACTTGGTACGTGGACTTCTTTTGGGCATAGGACGGATGGTATTGAAAATGGGCGAAATCGGACAATAACCACGCCTACCTCCCATATAACGGTAATTTTCAGAAATACGAAAAGTGCGATATTTTAGTAACTACTGAAGATAATTCACTCAAAATTGACATTTACAATGAGTTCTAACCGAAAAATAAGAATATTAAAAAATTTTGGCAAATGGGCGTAGCCACGCCTACTTATGGTTACATGTGTATATCTTGGTAACCGCTGCACCAATTTCTTCCAAACTTGGCACAGTTTTTGGTCCTGCTACAACATACCAAATGGCCGAAAATTTTTAAAATCGGACAATAACCACGCCCACATCCCATATAACGGTAATTTAGAAAAATACGAAATCCTCGATAAATCAGTAAATATTAAAGCTAATTTATTCAAAATTGATGGTTGCAACAATTTTTTACCAAGAAATACGCTTATGATACAATTTTGGAAAATGGGCACCAATTTTGGAAAGTGGCACCGCCCACTTATGATCACATATATGTATCTCGGTGACCGTTCTAGCAATTTGAACCAAACTCGGTATGGTTATTGTGCTTGCCACATAAAAGCAAAGCGTTGAAAATTATTGAAATCGGACTAAAATTACGACCGCTTTTCTTATAACGGTATATTTCAGAAATGCTCGAAACTGCAATATTTCGAAATTTAAGGACGCTAATTTACTTAAAATTTATACACCCCGGCTTATCGTGTAGCGATAGCTTTCGGAAAGGTGGAAAACATATATTTAATACTTGCGCCGGGTATTTAATGTTCGGCTCCGCCCGAACTTAGACTTTCTTACTTGTTTATTTTGTTAATCTAATGTTTATAGTTTTTTTTTTATAAAAGTATGCTAGATATTACCTAACCAGAACCACATAAATCCACATTTAGAACTATAAAAGTTCAACAAACTTTAACAATTACCACCCAAAAATTTTAAATTTAAATTAAATTTTTTGTTCAGAATTTTTAGGTATGCAGTTTTGTGGGCCCATAAGTTTAAGTAGGTAAAAGTGAAAATTTAAAGACACTAGGAAATTGCGTTCATTTTTAATAATTTGTTTGGCTGACGGTGCTAAGCATTTTCTCCTATATAAAAGGCACCATCCTAAGATAAAACGTGAGTGAATTTAAACCCTACTTGGCTTCTTATATTTTTTAATAATTAATATTTATATATAGACCACACTAAAAGCTCCGTTTCATATAAAAATTCGTACGTGTCCTACCCGTGACGAACGTTGTCCCACCCGTGACAGAAGAATTTTTTGTATAATAAAGCCATAATTTTTTTGTAGGTTTTGCTTTGGTTGTGTTCCTGGTTCTTTGTTTTATTATAAGACATCAAGTTCACACAGAAAAGTGAAATAAATTCGCAGAGTTTCCGTAAAATATATCTGCTCCAAAAAGCACCTGTGACAAGAAATAAATCAGATTTTTTCCATATAAAAGTAAGCTGGAATTTTTTTCGTATTTTGTTATAACTCATACAAGGCGAATGTATATAAGGTGATAGCAGGAGTACAAAAACAAAAACTTACATGTATTTTGTTTTTGCTTTGGCGGCATAAACTGTCAAAATCTGTAAGAGTGTGTGTGGAAATTCAAACAAAATTTTTCAATTTGACATAAGAAGCCGTGAGGCGAAACACATACACAAAATCAGCTGATCTAGTAACACCACCTTATATAAATTCGCCTTAAACTCATATAATAATCACTAGCTTTATCAAAATGTAGAATTGTTGAGTACTTTATACTTAAATTTAAACAAGAAAGAAAATTTTTTCTGTACAAATGTCCAACCCGTGACGGTGGAATCGCCCATATAGAATTGTATATATTGCTATTGTTGTAAAAGCATTGAGATTCACCAAAGAGTTGTTTGCCCATGATGCTAGCATGACAGTCATTGGCCAGATATACATAAATCTAGGTTGTTCTGGATACGTAGACCCGACTGTCGTTGGTACGGAGGAGGTGAGTTCAAGAAAATATTGGGCACGTAAGTGCATGGTTAGATACCTTCTTATTTTGCAAATTTTCTTTCTGTTACACACCTTCATTTTTTGAATTTAGTCAACCGGAGATTTGCCAATGGGGGACAAGTGGTGAAAAAAGAAAAAACTTTATGTATATTTTCATAAGTTTTCGGGCACCCAAACCAAATCCTATTAAATAACAATTTAATGTGGAGATGGGTGCGCGGTCCGCGGGACCCACGGTACAAATTTTATCATGAACGGGATAGGGGCAACGGGAATGTTTTTAAAAATTTGAGAGCGGCACGGAAAAAAATTCTTTAAAACCCGCAACTTCCAAAACTTAGAAAATCATTTCAATAACCATAAAATGATAGATCTTTTAGTACGACGAAAGTACGAAAAAAACTTTGGCCACTAAATTAACAATAATTGCATGAAAAAAGATATTTCTTGCCCGCATTTGGTTAAAAAGGAAACATGCTTTCACATAATTTTATTTTTTTATGCACCAGCTGACAGGCGACGCACGCGAAAAGTTGAGAGTTGGCCATCTTTCTGCTTTGTGTTGGCGTTAGCGATGCCGAGTTTTGGCTATGTGGACGGCTGCATTTGAATTCATGTATTCATAGTCAGCTGTTGGAGCGACGCTAACGCCAACGCAATGCCGTGATCGAAACCCTATCGCCACCTATTGCAAAAACGGAGCTTCAACTGCCAAGAGAGACCCGCGTTACCCTGGCCCAGTTACGGTCTGGATACTGTAGCCGTACGACACCAACCACCTCTTCGCATGTCAGCTCAATCCCACCCAACTAAGACCCCTCTTCCTTTGGTCCGACCCTATTGAAACTGCCCGTTTCCTGGGCCTACCGTTAGTTGAGCTTGACGACAATGATTGAAGGATAAACCGAAATAGGCGATTCTCTATGACGGGGCTTTAATGTCGGGATAGGCAGGTTTGAAAAAGAATACTTAGTTTCGCGCTCATCTCTAGCTAGCAGTCCTAACCGCAACTAATGTGAGCTTATGACTGTAATTATCAATACAGCTAATTTGACTATAAGCAGCGTCAGAAAGAGAAAGAGTGTCAGAAAATAAAGCAAGAAAGCTGTTTCATTACTTCACCTGATCATTGCGCCGTGATACGTATACGCATGCTATGGAGGTCCGCCTTAACCCTTTCAACCCGGATGGTACATATATGTACCACCAAAGTTTAAATATCCCTAAAACTTGTAATTTACATTTAATCACATTTGGAAATGTACCACGCCGTATGTTAGGAATTTCACCATCTGCCTGCACTCTACACATTCAGTTTTGCATCTCCTGTTATGCCCAGTTTCGTTTTATTTCTGGGGAGAGGGCCTCCCGTTAACGTTTTTGTACAGATTTCCTTGCGTTTGTGAAGATTTCTTAGTTTATTTAAATATATTATGGGAAAAAAAGCTGTTTCTAATTATTGCCTGTAAATATGGTGATAAAATTTTATTATAAACCTCTGTTTTCACAAATTCAAATATATGGTACATATATGCACCAGCAGTCTCCTTTGGTGGTACATATGCGTACCAGTAGTCCGGTGAACATAACTTAATTTTTTATCGATTTCATGCAAGATCAAGCCAACGATATGCCTCTAAATCCGGTAAGATGGTGTGATGCTGCAACAGGGTACACATATCGTTTTAACATTTATTCTGGAAAAGACCTTGAAGAAACCGCAGGAGCACTTGGAGAAAGAGAAGTAAGCAAACTGGTCAGCTAAATCGTAGAAAATGATATTACTTTGTGTTTTGATCGCTTTTTCACATCAGTTAATTTATTGTACTATATTCCTTATTCAGCTGTTGGTACTACATATAATGGGTAACAGAAAAAAAACGTACCTAAGTTTACGAGTAAGAAAATGCAACGAGGAGAAATAGAATTCAAAAGCACATCTGCTGGCCTTTAATACGTAAAGCGGCAAGACATGAAAGGGGTTTCATAACAAGAAATTGCCACGAACCAGGCATAATAATTATGAAAAAACTTTGAAAACAGGCAAAAAATGCAAGTGCCATGTCCAAACTAAATACTATTTTATCGTCAAATTATGGGAGGTGTTGATTTAGTAAATCAAATGAGTGGCCTGCACGAATATGATCGAAAATCAGAAAAATAGTGGAACAAGGTCTTTTACCGTTTTATAGTGATGGCAGCCGTAAGCGCGTGGGTTATTTACAGTTAGCTAAGGAGGAATAAAATGCCTTTCAAATCATTTTTGGTGACCTTGGCCGAAACTCTGATAGAACAAAGTTCTAAAACTACAGCCTTACGCAGGTCAGTAGCACCAGGCCTAGCACGTCGTGTCGTGAGTCAGATACATATTTCTATTCAAAGCACCACAGAACAACGTTGCATAAAAGCAAACTCGAACAAAGATAATCTGCCAAGAGTGCAAAGTTCCTTTGTGCAAATTCTGTTTTGCACCATTTCATTATATTTTAGGAATTCCTTAGCAATTTATTGTTAATTCTTTGACTGTTTATTATTACTAAATTTGTGCATCATTCAAATGCAAAATTAATGAATCGTTTTGTTTGGTTCTAAAAAAGATAAAACATTTGTAAGAATGTCCTAGAGGACGGTTGGTACAGATATGTACCACTTAACATCCCGGATGGTACAATGGTTTACCACCACCCTCCGAATCAGCCCCTTAGGCCACGCCCACTTTGACACCGAAGAACATGTATTTGTGGGGCAAATAACATATTGGACCCATAAATTGAAAGCTACCATTGATAGTAGAGTTCCGGGTCGAAAGGGTTAAAGCAGACATGGGCACATTTGCCCGTAGTGGCTTTTTTTCCCGTACGGGAAAGCGAGCCTATTTCGCGGGCTTGATCAGGGGAAATCAACGGCAGTGTTGCCAGTTTAGCCTTTTTGAGGCTAGATCTGGCTTTTTTCTTTGTCGTTTAGCTTCGGAATTTAGGATTTAGCGTCGTGGCTTTTTTCTCGCCTTTTCTTATTTTCAAACTAGCATTTTTTAAGGACAATCCTCCACAATATTTGAAGTTGCACTAAATGATTATTCCGGTTCAGTTTTACTTGACGAAATTGTTAAGCGAATATCACCCGTCGGCATCGCTCCATCCGACGAAATTTACTTAGCCCTTTCATGACCTCTGCTATTACCTCTCTGAAGTTGGCAGGACAACTTTTTCCCAAAGAAAAAATTCCTATCGGATAATTTGCCGTTAATTATCCGTGAAAAGAATAATTTTGCCGCGGACATATTTTTCAATTAATTAATTAATCCCAACGGCTTTTTACCCTCCATTCCCGCCCAACCGACACGAGGGGCGCAGTCCGCATGACGTACGGAACCTTTTTTTTTTTTTTAGTTTTTTCGTGCCGAGTAGTGGAAACAGGAGTTTGTTAAGTGTCGAGATCTAAAACTATTCAGCTACAGAATCAAATTCATCAGCTGATTGGATATGCTAAAGATAGTATTTCAATTATTGAGAGTGGAAATAATAGTTTTCTTTATAGTAAAAATCGAGTCCGATACGTCAAACGTGCTGGAATGATAGTTAAAATCTTGACATAAACCACGGAATGATTCCTTTAGTTCAAAATTAGTTTTGCATGGCTTTAAAAATAGAGGTCGAAAGTGTCTTGACACTCGAGAAGGAACATTAAAATTTACCTCAGCCAGGAGGGCCGGGCTATTAATCAAGCCTGTCATTAATTTTACGATAAATATTATACCCAGCATTTCTCTACGACTTGCGAGTGTAGGCAAATTTATGAGCTTTAGACGACTTGTGTAAGGGGGGAGATTGTAATCTGAATCCCAGTTAAAATTACGCAATGCAAAAAGCAAGAATTGTTTTTGAATTGATTAAATCCTTTCTGAATGAACTTGATAGCGGGGATTCCAAACAATAGATCCGTATTCTAGTATAGGTCTAACTAAACTGGTAAAAAGAGCTTTTGTAACATAAGGATCTTTGAACTCTTTTGACCATCGCCTTACAAATGCAAAAACGCCTTTGGCTTTATTGACTGTAACATTAATATGATGGTTGAAATTGAGTTTGGAATCCATTGTGATACCAAGATCGACAAAATTGGATACCTGCTCCAGATTATAATTTGATATTGAATAAACAGCTGGTTGAACAGCCCTCCGAGAGAAACACATAACTTTACATTTTTGAAGGTTTAGTGGCATATAGTTTGTATTACACCAACTAACCACGTTGTTCAGATCCGCTTGTAACAAAGACCTTTCTTCGATAGAGGACAATGTTTTATAAAGTTTCACATCATCGGCATACATTAAAATTTTTGAATGTTTTATTATAGAAGAAATATCATTAATGAATATCAGGAACAGAATCGGACCAAGGTGGCTTCCCTGAGGAACTCCTGAAGAAACTTTAATGATGTTGGAAGAACAATTATTAACAATAACTCTTTGTGTTCTATCAGAGAGGTAAGATGAGATCCATTGAAGAAGACTGGGCTGAAAGCCGATTAGGTCGAGTTTACGGATGAGTAACGAGTTTCATACTTTGTCAAAAGCTTTACTGAAATCGGTGTAAATTACGTCGGTATGAGCATTTTCTCTAAAACCGTTTGAGATATGAGTTGTAAACTCCAATAAATTAGTCATAGTAGATTTTCCTTTAGAAAACCCGTGTTGAGATTGTGTAATTGAAGAAGATATAGAATATGTCAGCTGGTTAACAATAATTGC
>NW_023458556.1:69974531-69980333 GCF_013731165.1 Rhagoletis pomonella
AACCAAGTTTGGTTGGAAACAACCAACAGCGGCATCCGTGATACTGTAGTAAAAAGGCTCACTCTCCCAAACGTACGCTACATATACTTCTCGTAATTTGAATAGCTCACCCTTTTAATACTTGATGTTTACATTTTTCCCTTTGTTTAATTAATATTCATGAAATCCGATTTTAAAATTTTATACAGATTTAAGAAAGATGTCAACAAAACAAACAAAGTTAACAATATTTTTAGTTTTGTGGCCCATTCAATTTTGATAGAATAAAGTGCAAGCTTCAAGTGTCTATAAAATAGCGGTGATTTTTGATAATTCTTTTGGTGATGGTGCTGCGCATTTTCTTCCATACAAAGTATGCTCGGAAAAATTTGTATATGAAATAAAATGCACAGCACCGTCAATAAAAAAAATCAAAAACCAGTGCTATTCTACAGCCACTTGAAACTTGCACTTTATTATACTTTAATTGAATGGGCTACAAAGCTACATATCCGAAATTGTTCTAAAAATATTAAATATTAACTTATTCACTGCAGGCCATTAGAATGGCACACTCCTTTGTTGTCATTTTTTAAGGGCTATTTCCAGCTCTCAATAAAAACGAACAATTCATATAAAATGCTGCCCAAGAAATAAAAAAGAAAATTTCTTTTTAAGCCTTAATTTGTAAATTTGTTTAAAATTGCATTTACATGTAGAATATGCTATGTTTTTACAAAAAATTTATACTAAATAAACAAAGGAAAACTGTAAATACGAAAAACGAGGAGTTTATATGAGAGCAAGTAAACGCGAGCTGAAAGTGTGATGGTAGTGTGCCAATTACGTTTGAGAGCCCTCCAAAAAATTTTGCGCCTTATATAAAGCTTATTTTATATGATCACAAGCTTTATAATGTAATGCCTAAAATCTGTAAGGAAAGTCGGTTGTATGAAACATTTCTTATTTCACACCTGATTTTGCCGTGTTGATGTCATCAGGTTTTCTCTCTTTCTCTGAGAGACACCCGTATGCCCAAGTCTTCTAGGCCATATAAAATAAGGCTTACATAATCCCTTAAAATAAGGCCTTACATGGAGTATAATTTCCTTATAATAAGGCTTATAGATCATATAAAATAAACATTTACTTCACGTTACACTTCACGAAGGCCTTTTCATAATTAAGAAAAAACAAAAAAAAAATTTAATAAAATAAAATCTTAAATTTCATGTTCCGTCTGATGGGGATTGAACCCGGACAGCCTTGGTAGCAACCAATTGTACTTAAGCCCAGAGCGGATATATTTTGTTGTTTTCGCCGCCTAAAATTCCACATCAATAAAATCCATGCAAACAAAAATGTATGCCTTCATCTATTTTTGAGAAATACATACAAAAACGAAAATCTGGCAAGCCTGATTCTCACCGCTCTCAATTTCCGTAAGGCCGTAACTTAAAGATCTAAAATCTACAGGTTCTTAAGTTGCTTACGGTAAGTTAAGTTTTAATTAACCGGCAACACAGTTTCTCATATAATAGGTTGGCCAAAATATTAAGTTAAGTTAAGTTACGGAAATTAAGTCTAGACTAACTGAGCCTAAAATAAGGCTTACATAATCCCTTATAATAAGGCATCACATGGAGTAAAGTAACCTAATTATAAGGCTTATAGATCATGTAAAAAAACGCTGCAAGCAGCACCGCTAGCGTATTGCTTATTTCTTACAACTGCTTACACCATTTTTTTGCTGGGAGATTTTACATTCACTTCGTTACGTATACGCCAGGGATGGAGAATTAGGTACAATTGTACCTTTTTCCGACTTGTTCGAACCAAAAGGTACATTCTGTACACTGAACTCAATTTAGGTACAATTAGACGATAGCCAAATATATATAAATATTAAAGACTATGTTGCTCGCAAAAAAAAACAATTAAAGAAAATGTTTGTAAACAAGGAGAAATGGCAAATCATATATGATTTTGAAGATGTCATTGCGGCAACAAGAAATCTAAGCAAAATGGCCAAGTTCCTTTATTAAATTATTATTCATTATTTTAGGTATGCAGTTTTATATATTACTAAATTTTAGTATAATAAAGTGCAAGTTGCAAGTCGCTAAGAGTTCGCGTTGATTTTTAATAATTTTTTCGCTAACATTTCGAGCACATCTGCATGCTAAATGGGAAATAAAAGCGTTTGTTATGTTATTATAAATTAACGCGAACTCTTAGCGACTTACAACTTGCACTTTATTATACTAAAATTTAGTAATCTATAAAACTGCATACCCAAAATTTTTATAAAAACCAAAAACCAAAAAAATACTTTTGGTAAAATTTTTTTTATAACATTTCAAATTATTACTTTTTAATTTTGTTTTTGTTTTAGGAGAACCCTACAATTGTTTTTAAATAGTTTTTATTGTGAAACTTTTATTAGCTGGAACAGGAGAATCGGTCTTCTTCAAAATTGGCGCAATTTCTGCACTTTGCACTAAAAAATTTAATACAAGCAAATAAAAATTCGAAAATTGGGCTCAACTAGTCTCTTGCAAATTTTATTAGCTTTCATTTAAAAAAATAATTAATCAAATCGGTTGAGAAATGAAGGCTCCAGTGAATTATGAACATTAAATCCCATTTATTGACCACTGTGCGCTGTGCGTATTCTTTTGTTTAAAAGTGCTCAAAATGCCTAATTGTACTAAATGCACTTCATCTTGTGCGGCTTATGATTATGTTGCTTGCGGAAATTGCGAATTAAAGACACATATCAAATGTGAAAGAATAAGTGCTAATGCCGTCAATATTATTAACAACAATAAAAACGTTATTTTCACGTGTGATAGTTGTGTGGCTGGCCTTCCCTCTGCAACGCGCGCAAAGATCGCGGAAGTACGCAAAATCATAAGTGCTCATAATAACTTCATTGACTCGCTAAACAAAGCACAGCTTCGTGATTTTGGTGACAACAATAATATTTCAAACAATTCTGCTAACAATGGTATACTGACGCGCTCAAGAGCTAAGGTCACTGACCCTAATTCTATGCAAGTGCAATATCCACTAAAAAACAAATCTACACAAATAACTTCTTATGAGTGTATCAATAATGCTTCTGATAGTGCTGCTGCAAATCAAAAGAGAGGTTCGGACCCTCACTCAATGCAATTGGTGGAGTCACATTCTCTCTCACTCTCCAATGCGGTGGCTGTTAATAGTGCTGGTGTAATGGAAAACACTGAATTAATCTCTTCTGCTGTCGGCGCTGATATGTCAGCTAACTCTAATACATTTACGTATGCTGATGCTGCTGCTGCTCCGCAATCGGAACCCATCGATCTCAACACATCACCTAATTCTAAGAGCAATAATGTTCGTGAGTTAAAAACTCGAAAGCCTCGCTCCATGTTATATAAGGTTATTATAAACGTAATAAGTTATGACTATACCAAGTGCTTTGACACTTAAATTTAAGATTTTTCAGAAAGTGGAGTTAATCGATGTGTGTACTGAACGGCTCATTTATGGGTCCCCATTGCATTTTTTGAGAGGTTTTAGGGGTCCTATAAGAAATAGTTAATAATAGAAAATGGTTAAATAAACAATTGGGTAATATTAATGAAAATCTGCATAAGAGAAGCAAAGTTTCCCGATCGAGAAATATTAATTTTCAAGAATTCTAAACTTGTTTTGTCGCCATATAAAATACACGGAAAACTTTAAGTGCTTTGAGCGACCCCTAAAAATTCTTTGATTTCCAAATAAAACCTACTTTTTCGGTATAGTACAATCCTAGAGGGTGAGAGCATTAAAATTCCGACTTTTTTTTTGGTGGAGCGCCTCAATGTACATACATATATGTATGTTTATTGAATTGTTATGAATATTAATTAAACTGTAATGATATATTAGTCACTTTCTTGTTAATGCAAATAATGTATAAATTGTTTACCAATTGTCCGAAAACAATAATCATTCATAGTTGCCAACTTGGTGGTTTAAGCACTAGATTTTGCGCTTTTTCACATTTAATAATAATAATAGATTGACGCTTACACATATGTTAGTGTTTGGCCGAGCTTATCCTCCGATTGGTGGCGTGCGCCTTGATGTTGTCACACAAAGCTCTTCAAGTGTATTCACAAAGGTGCTGTAGCCCACCAATGTAACAATCGTGTCGATAAAAAGATAAAATATACATTTTAGCTTGCTATCAAAAACCCCACCTCCTTTCTAGTTGAAGAGTATTAGTGCGTTCCAGAACGTCTACGATTTGTAGGTTTTGCAGGATTTAGTCCTAAGTCGTTCCCGTACGCCACGTTCACATAAGGCTTATTAAAGGCGAAAACAGCTGTTCCTGTAAAACCTGCAAATCCTGCAAATCGTGAAGTACGGGAACAGGCTATATATTTGTTGATGCATCAAAACGGAGCAGATTTTCAGTTGAGCGGAGTAGAAGAGTAGGTTTCAAATTATTTCGGCAAAACTGAACAAATCTACTCCTATCGGAGTAAAGTCAAAACGATGGCTTATTGTGTATATGAGGTACGGTTTGCCACGATTACGTTTAACCCGGTTTTCTTCCCGGATGTATGTATTTCTGGTAAGCTTCGGAAACAAATTCCAATTTAATTTAAAATCGCCTACAGGGCCCTCTTCAAAAAAAGTGGATTTAAAGTTTTGTCCGTGTTTCCTTTTTTACATATTTAATTTTGTTTTATTTAACAAAAAATGTAGGGTAGCAAAGCATTCGCATGCGAACGACAAGTTTTTACAGATGTGTGTGAGCGTCCATAAGAATACAAATTGAATTCTTTGCCTTTGCGAACGTTCACGCTCACGCTCGCTTTGAACTGTATAGCAAGTTTTACGGTGTACGTCGAGAATACGTTCATAATAGCTTATCATTTAATAGAAACTCTTGCAAAAAATTACTTAAAAAGTTGATATTTTAAGCTGATTTGATAGTTTTGGCTGTGCAAAATGTTTTGAAGTGTTTCGAGATTTCGATAAAATAGCAAAATCTTGTTTTAGCTCTGAACTTGATGCGAACTTTGTAAACAACATAAAAAATGTATGTGTAGCTGCTTAGACTTGGTATTCCAGTTTGGCTTAAAGTTCATGCTGTGTTTTTCCACGTAGAAAAAGTTTGTTCGTTCACATACAGAGGATTGGGATTTTTCTATAAGCAATCAATGGAAGCTGGCACCATGATTTCTCTCCAAATAATTGTAACTTTGGTAATAAACTATTACGTGCTGTATGTGAACATGTTAATAGTTACCTTACTCAAATTTCTGACTATTTATAATAAACAAGAAAAAAAAACACTTACAAAATTTTAAATCCACTTTTTAAAAAAAGAGCCCAGTAGGCAATTTTAAATTCAAATATTATTTGCTTCCGAAACTTAACCAGAAACACATCCCGACAGAAAAATGGATGTAGAACAACCTTAGGGTTAAACGTAATCGGGGCACACCGTGGAGGCAAATTTACGCTCTTTGTTTTGTGCACCAAGTCAGTATTACCGCCAGTGTTGCCGTTTTAGTTCTTTGGTGGCTAGATTTAGGTACCATATACTTTTTTTGGCCACATAAATTTAAAATTGCCACTAGCCCTTTTTTAGCCCTTTGGAAAATTTGTTCATGAAAAGTTGTATATGCGTAATTTGATCTATTTTTTTTTCATTTATGTAAGAGATGAATTTTTAAACCAAGAAAACTTGTGTGTATATGTATTGTATGTTCCTTACGTTTTTATAAAAACTATAAACATTTCTATTAACGACTTAACTATACTTTAAAATAGGTA
>NW_023458556.1:69980343-69995777 GCF_013731165.1 Rhagoletis pomonella
TACCAGCATGCTGGCGCCATCAAGCCAGCCGATTAACCGTGTATGTTCCTGTGGTGTGATTGTACCAGCTGCCGGTGCGACATCAAACACGATTCGAAAATTTTATGATTGGTGAAATGGTGGAATGAGCTAATTTTTTTAAGTAAAAAGTATTTTCCCGGAGATTTCTTGCACTATGAGTCAAAGCCGTGTTTGTGGAAAAATTATGGTATTTCGCCTCTAATCTTTTCGGTCTTCCCTGAACCTCATTTGTAAAGCATGCTGATATGTTATCTGCTTCGAGCCTGATCGTACAATTACTTCATAGTGCCAGCAAGCTGGTTTCGTGAATTTGCCCTTTTATATATACATATATGTAAATAAAGAATTTTAGCTACAATTTTTAGCCACAACGAATTTTTTAGCTCTTTTTAACTCTTTTTTTTTAAAGGAATTTGGCTACCACTAAAAATTATTCGCGGCAACACTGATTACCGCAGCCGTTCTGCAATGAACATGATGTTTGGGGAGATATAAATAACTTTTTCGTAACTTTTCATACCCTTCCTCCCGTAAACTATTTTTCCCTTTCTCTAGCCCTTGCTCGCACTTTGACTGCTTCGCGGGCCAAAAAAGTGCCCACCTCTGACCTGTATGATGAAAAATTCTTTTGATAAAAATTTAATTTGAAAAATCCGTATTTTTTATACAATCTGGTTGAAATTCATAATACGTATTCATTTTATGATAAGCAATGGTTTTACAGAAAATGGACCCAAATTGACTTTCCTTCTTTTGGGAATTGGGACAATGCTGAACTTCAGTGGGTTTATTGGAAAGCAATTTTCAGCGCACCAGCATTCAATGCATATGAAGTTTATCCCAACTTTGTACTTCAGTTCAATTCAAATTAACTTGTAAACACATAAAGTATATGGATGTTCATATTATATATTAGCAAAAATAAGAGTACTTATACGTTTGTACCTACGAATCATATTATGTACATGTTTGCGGCCGCCGCTATACGAACTCACCGGTGAAATTTTCGTGTAAACAAGGCTGCTAAAATGTTTGGCGATACATATTTTCTATTTTTCGCTAATATTAAGTATAGTCGCAGAACCTACCAAAATTAGATCTCGCCTACCAACCTACCAAATGGAAAAAACCTACCAGTTTTGGTAGGAAAAGCTCATATGTGGCAACACTGATGGTTCCCAATTGCCTACCGAGCCCAAAGCAACCTGTTGGCAAGAGTTATTCTTCAATGGATTTCCTGTAACTCGAGTAAATCCCCAAATTCCCTCTTGGGCTCTATTATTAAGTATTAGAAGAATAACATACACATAAAAAGCTAGATCAAAATGGTCAGGACGACAAGCAGAGTCGATTTCGCCTTTTCCGTATGTCTATGTTGCATACTTCATCCTCAGTTTTAGAGATGCAAAAATGTTTCGATTTAGTTTTTCAAAACGGTACATCTCACGAATAACCCTGGGTTGGGAAGAATATTATGATGGTGGTCATAAAAGAAATAAAATTTTGTAATTCACTTGGTAAAAAGAACCTTTAGGTAATTTAATATATGCATGCACATACATATCGAGCCCTAACCGCCAAAATAACGTAAGCGAAATTTTTTTCAAAATTTTCTTTTTGATGCAGAAATATTCCTAGAGCATCTAGATGCATTTCTGCATCAAAAAGAAAATTTTGAAAAAAATGTCGCTTACGTTATTTTGGCGGTTAGGGCTCGATATACAACAAACAATATGCAAGCAACTAGTACATACATATGTACACCCGAATGTAATCTCATAAATATTTTATTGCCTCCATAATCTAAAAGTATTTCCATTGTGCATAAGCGCTCCAACCTACAAATTATTGATATTGAAAACTGCTGGATGAGTCACAAAACGTTTTTTGTTATGAAATTGCACACTTTAAAGTTTATTTACTTTTGCTATACTTGCTTTCTCATACTCTTTTACTCTTATCTATGTATGCACATTAGGGCTGGGACTATCTGCATATTCGGAAATCCCTTCGGATATTCGCGTAAATATATAAAATTCGGTTAATATTCGTTAATATTGTTATCCAGATGTTCGTTTAATATCCTTTTTTTTGTTATTATTATATCCGAATAATCTAAACAGTATTTAAATGGATTTGTTAAATTGTTCTCAAAATTACTGAATCTATTGAGTTGTAAAATAAATAAAAAACACCTCATTAAAACACAAACAATTACTATTTTTAGATTCAAATATCCGCATATCTATACACTATTTGGATATCCGGAGATGCAGATATTCGGTTTTTTATTCAGATATTCAAATATCTGGCTTATCGAGATAGTCAAAAATCCAGATAGAACTCTAGTCCATATATTTCTGACACATGCAATCCTTTGCAATTTTTGTAGCCGAGCAAACTTGGGCATAAAAACCTAACGGAATCGAAATAGATATAGACGTACATATGTACCAAAATATGCAGAATGACGAGATGTAGATTTAAGATTTTTCAACAAGACTAAATAGACCCAATAAAGTGGCCATAAATTGTTATCAGATATAGAAGAAGTCAGCAAATGGTTAAAGCTGAACTAAAATTAAACGAAAGTAAGTAGTGCTGCAAAATGATGCTGGGTGTTACTTGGGGCCCATCTCTTGTCCTAATGCATTGGTGCTACACAGCAATAGTGAGGCCAATATTACTCGTATGGCGCGCTGGTGTGGTGGATCGCAACAGAAAGGAGCACTTATCTCAAGACAATGGAGGGTGTTCAACGTCCCTCACTATTGTGTTTAAGATTGGTAAAAAAATTTGCGTACTTCAGAAGGATTCGCAATAAAATAGACATAGCGACAGGAAAAAAATATATCGTCGTTTAAAGTACAATACCGCATATCGGCATTCTGCAAAACCACGTAACTGACATTTGCTGCCAGAAATTAGATTTTCTCACACAAGCTCTTGGCTCAATCCTTATCCATTCGTCCTGAAATATACTAGCCAGAAATGCGATTGTTTTATAAAAAAATATAACCATTTTGTTTTTACTCTCTAGAAAATAAGGCTGACTTCCAAAACGTATCAATACAATGTTTGGAGACTGTTATACTGCGGTATTCAAACTGTTTGCATATGCAGAGTTGCGACACATTGCAACCTTATACATTGCATATTTTAAATATTCAATTTAGCAATGAACAATTTTCCTGAATTTTCCATTTTTAAAACACCAATGGTAACCAAAAGCAAACGAAGCATCAACTTTGTTTCTGATGCGCTGATTGCTCTAGCGATGCGTTTCGATAACTTTTCGAATGCGTTTTGGAAAAGTATACATTGTCAACATTTTGTAGTTCGGCGTTATGGGACATTATACTTTGTACGTATGCAAAGCAATTGATGTTTTGGAAGTCAGCCTAATTTATGCAGCCTCACATACGCGGTTTTGCATTTTGTTGATACGCGGTTTTATACTTTAAACGACGATATATATAATGGCATAAACCATATTTTGAATATTGTTCCACGATCGCATACATGCTGCAACCGAACACAAATGGAAAGACGTCAAAAATTGCAGAATAAGGGCAAGCGGCATACAGCTATGTTAAAAGATTTAGCATCAAAATTCCAAATTATATTGTTTACAGCTTATGTTTATTTATTTATTTTTAACTGGCAATTACCCAGCGTGATTCACTGCCTTAAAATTGTTTTTGTGCTGTTTGATACCCGTATGGTAATATTTCATTTATTTTATCAATTTAATATAATACAATTTTTCAAAGAGGGTTGCCACTCAAAAAATATTTTCGTATATGGTTATATGGGTATCAATTGAGAGAAGAATTCGAAGCAAGATTAATTATAACTTGTTTTCACGATCTTTGGCACTCAAACCTGTCAAACGATCGTAGGGGAACAGACTTGGCTGAGCAGATAGACGATTCGACATTCTGCACAATGAACGACGACGCACCCACCAGGATTATGGGTAACTGCAGTAGCTCGCCAGACATCACCATAGTCAGCGCTGGTCTGATAAACAGCATAACATGGCGACCTATGCTGACTTTAGCATCAGACCACCTACCTATAGTCATCTCGATAGATAAACCAACCGACTTTGCCTCCGCCAAACACCGGACCTATATCAACTTTTCTAAAGCTGATTGGAAAGGTTACGCGGAGTTTACCGAAAACACCTTCACAGCGCTCCCCACACCAACCGACGTCCATATCGGTGAAAGTAAGTTCCGCAGGGCTGTCACTGCTGCTGCAGCTCGCTTCATACCGGCAGGATGTATAACGGCCCCACGTCCAAACTTCCCTGCCGAAGCGGCTGTTCTAGCCGATGAGCGTGATAGCCTTCGTCAGGCCGATCCCGGAGATCCCCGTATCAGGGATCTCAACGCGGAGATTCGGCAACTAGTAAACGTACATAAGCGGAAGAAGTGGGAGGAGCATCTGAAGACCTGTAACTTCAGCTCTGGTGTGAGCAAGCTTTGGTCAACCGTGAGGTCGCTGTCCAATCCGACGAAGCACGACGACAGAGTCTAAATTTCCTTCGGCGACCATGCTTCGTCGGACCCGGAGCGATGCGCGAGCTATTTTAGCCGGCAGTTCATACTGCATCCTCCGGTGGACAAAGCCAAGCGTCGAGTGACCAGAAGGCTGCACAAACTGCCAACAACCTGTGCCTCCCTTGCTTTCACTTCCGGTGAAGTTCAAGTGGCCATCGGGAAGGCGAAAGCCTCCAAAGCCATGGGTCCCGACGGAATATGCATGCTGATACTGAAAAATTTGGGTCCTGCGGGGGTAGCGTACCTAACGGAGGTCCTCAACTTGTTTATGGCCACTCTCATCATCCCAGACATCTGGAAGGTAGGGAGAGTGGTCCCACTGCTCAAACCGGGGAAACCCGCCAAGAAAGGAGATTCTTATCGTCCGATAACACTCTTTTCCCCGGTAGCGAAGACACTCGAGGCCTTGCTACTCCCGTGGTTTCCGTAAAGTGCACAGCACAACAACAGCACTTAACGCCATAAACACTCAGATAACTCGTGGCCTTAACCGAAACCGTCCCTGTGAGAGAACGATTCTAGTAGCGTTGGACTTGTCAAAGGCGATTGACACCGTCTGCCATTCCACGCTACTAGAAGATATAGAGGCTTCCTCTCTCCCACAGAGGCTCAAACGGTCATCGGCAAATTATCTGAGTGGTCGACATTCGTCGGTAATGTTTAGAGACAAAACGAGTAAACAGAGGAAAATAAAACAGGGGGTTCCACAGGGTGGTGCCCTTTCCCCGTTACTGTTTAAATTTTACATTTCAAAGCTCCATCAACCAACAGAGGGAGTCTCGATTGTCTCTTACGCCGACGATTGCTCGATCATGGCGACTGGGAATGGAATTGATGACCTGTGTTCGAAAGTAAACGGGTATCTCTCCGAACTTTCTCGCTTCTTCACTGCAAAGTGTCTAGCCCTCTCCCCTACGAAATCCTCTGCGACCCTGTTCACAACCTGGACGAAGGAGGTCAGGCTACCGCTGGGAATTAACGTCGATGACACACCAATTCCGACGGTGAATAACCCCAAAATACTCGGAGTCACGATTGAGAGAATACAAAGGTTGCGCCGATCTCGGACCGCTATTCCTCTCTTAACGAGTTTGACAGAATCGTTGTTTGCATGACGTCACACTTGTGCAACTTGTTTACGTTTTCTTTGCAACATTCTTTCTTCTTCTTCCATTCTTGCTCACGTTTTGGCATTTCTCTCTCGCAATTGCACCAGTGTGACGTCACCCAAAAGTTATTCTAAAAAATCCTCTCTGATCGGCGCAATCTTGTATTCTATCATTCTTGACTCGGAGTAACATTCGACAGCCTGCTCTCCTTCTCTGCGCACGCAACCGCTATTGGCAATAAAGTACAGAGCCGCAACAAGGTCCTCAAGTCGCTAGCCGGCAGTACTTGGGGCAAAGACAAAGAAACGTTGCTGGCAACATACAAGGCAATAGGCCGGCCGGTTTTGAACTACGCAGCGCCAGTGTGGTCGCCGGGGACTAGTAGGACGCAGTGGACGAAGCTACAGACTGCACAGAACACCGCACTCAGGACAGCGACAGGATGCCTCCTGATGTCGCCCGAACACCATCTTCACGGCGAGGCGCAAATGCTCCCCGTAAACGAGCACAACATCATGCTCTGCAAGCAGTCCCTGGTCGGGAGCCACAGAAGTGGCCACCCAAACAGACAGCTGCTTGCAGAGGAGCCCTCGCCTAGGCACGTCAGGAGGCATCTATATGAACTGACGGACGAAGTCCAGAGGTTCATCAAGCAACCTCTGGACCCGACAGCTTACCGACTGGCCCTGAACGGCATTCACAGGGAGTCAGTCTCGAGTTATGTAGACTCTAGACCTGTGAATGCCGTTCTAGGCATACCGCCCCCGGACACAGACGAGACGGAGCTTCATCTGCCTCGGGAGACGCGAACGACGCTTGCACAACTTCGCTCCGGCTACTGCAGCAGGTTAAACTCCTACCTGAGTAGATTGAATGAGGATGTGCCAAATGAGACCTCTCTGAACTTGGCAGGACAACTTTTTCTCAAAGCAAAAATTCCTATCGCATAATTTGCCGTTAATTATCCGTAAATTATCCGTGAAAAGAATAATTTTGCCGCGGACACATTTTAATATTTTTTAAAATGTGTCCGCGGCAAAATAATTCTTTTCACGGATAAACAACGGATAATTTACGGCAAATTATCAGATAGTTAGTTTGGGTTTAGCTGGTTTCCTTTATTGGTTTTTAGAAGGTGCCCTGCTAACTTCCACGGATATTTTTTAAAATATGTCCGCGGCAAAATTATTCTTTTCACGGATAATTAACGGCAAATTATGCGATAGGAATTTTTGCTTTGAGAAAAAATTGTCCTGCCAAGTTCAGAGAGGTCCAAATGAGTGTCCGGCATGCGGAGAGACCCCACATGACTCGAAACATCTCTTCGCATGCCCGGAAAACCTGACAACCCTAACGGCCTTGTCCCTGTGGACCAACCCCGCAGAAGCTGCACGCTTCCTAGGGCTGCCGTTAGTGGAACTTGACGACAACGACTGAGATACCAACCGACCTGGGCGGGGTTGTTGTAGCAGCTACAACAACAACAACAATAACTTGTTTTCAATTATTCTTTTGGAAAATGCCAAAAATGTCCTTTGAAAATATTATTGTTTAAGATTTTTATTTTAAATAAATTTTGCAGAATCTTAGCTTAATTTAAATCATACAACCTATACCATATAAAACCTTGAAAAGATACTTTTAAATTATTTTAATAATACTTCCACATTTGTTCCTTAATCCAGCCGAGAGGACATGTCAAATACTAAAATTTAAAAATTTTGTTTATTTAATGTTATGGAAAGCATTTTTTAAAGGGGGAAGGAATTTGTTAAAACAGTTGAATTTAGTGCCGATTTCATAATAAAGTTAAAGAATACTTTAAAACTTAAAAGATGCTTTATTTTGCTGATCGATTTCATAAAGCCACTTTAAAGATAAAGGTGCCCATAAAGGCTCTTTAGTTAAATACCCAAAATGGAAATTTAAATGACATAAAGGTCCCTTTTGTAAGAAAAAAAAAAAGAATGTAATTTTCGTAGCATAATTACATATTTATGACAATCAGCTGATGCAATTTCGCCGAGATCAGCATTGCCAACTTTGTTATGTTCATTTAAATTAACTTTTTGTTATTATAAAATTGCCATTACACTTCTTGTTTAAAGTACATTTAAATTACACTTTAACTAAAAGGAAACTTTTGTAAAAGGAAGTGTTTCATTATGAAATTGGCCCTTAATAATTTAATGTTCATCATACGCTCTGTCGGACCAATTAAAAAATGTTATTGCAAATTTTTAGGACATACACAAATTATTCAACTAGAAAACATATCGTTTTGCAGCCTTGTAATACACTCTTACAAAGCCACTGTACTTTTTCCATTAATTAATTTATTCGATGTCCTTGGGAGAATTCCTTACGTCCTATTAAAAATTTCAAGATGCAGATTTAAGTACTGGAAATCCGTTCAAATATAGGAAACATATCGAATTTTTTACATTTCCAAAGTTTTCCTGGACGATTTGGCAGCCTTAATTCAAGTTATTAACTAAAACTTATCGTTGTCCTACGGCTATAAAACTTCATATATTAATTATTTAGGCTAAAAATCACAAATTAAGAAGGATGCATATCAAAATTTGTAACAAAATTGTTTCCCATATATTCTTGGGAACATTCTAATGGTGATTTCTTTTCTTCCAAAAAATTTTGCATTTCCCCGGGATGTTACACTCAACCCTGTCAAAGGGCATATTTTTGCATTCTTGTCGTTGCACTAAGGGGTATTTGAGGCAAAAAACCGGTCAAAAGTGGTTTTTCTAAAATTCATAAAATGACACAAAAATTGCATGTTTAAATAAGTACGATAACCGGTTCACCACCCCCCAGCCCCCAAACCCGCGTGTTTTACTGCGTCTGGCCACATAATCAGTCGGAACCTAGCCTTTGTGTGTAACGCGTGTCTTTGTTCTCGGCGCTTTTGATTATTTTACATATTTCTCTGTGTTAATATGTCTTCGTATGGTGAATTACCACAAAAATTAGTATTGAATATGGATGTTGAAGGTATGTACTTTGTATAAAAATATGTTACATTTAATTTATCGTCAAAGTTCCGCATTTAGACTTATGTTGAAAATTTCCTTCTTAAAAACGTGGTATTTTTAACAAAAGTTTAAAACAATAGTGTTTTTGTTTATGTGTCGGGCTTTGTCGCCTTACATTTAAAATGTGATTATAAAGTTTGAACCTTTTCCTATCTGAATGAAAAATAAAATCTCCCCCCGACCCACCCCAACCTTTTTAAATTTTTTTTAGTCAAAGGCAAAATTTTTCAAAATATATATTTTTTTCTTTATTTTTTTCTTTTATAATACATCGAAAATCAAGCTAAAAATCTGAAGGAAACTGTAGACAGTGAAATATCAGTGAAAATCAGTCACAATATTTTGCTGACAGTGGTAGACGGAAAGGTCTGCAACTCCACAACGGACACTGCATCAACTATGCGATATTATATATGCAGACATCAAAGGATTTTAACAAACTAGAGAAAGGTGCGGTTAAAAAAGAAGCCCTAAATTTTGGGCTCTCAGTACTCCATGCCAGAATACGCTTTTTAAGACTGCTGTATTTAGCATATAAACCAGAGACGTGAACCGGATGAAAAATTTTGTCGGTTCGGTTCAGCGGTTCGAACCGTTTTTGAACTTTTGGATTGGTTCGTCAAAGCGGTTTTTTGGTCTTTGAACCGGGGTTTCGGTTCGGTTCAACGGTTCGAAAAACAAACAACTAATAAAGTCTAAGTTCGGGCGGAGCCGAACATTAAATACCCGGAGCAAGTATTAAATATATGATTTTCACCTCTCCGAAAGCTACCGTAAAATGGTAAGCCGGTTTGTATCAATTTGGAGTAACTTAGCGTCCTTAAATTTCGAAATATTGGAAGTTTCAAGCATTTCTGAAATTTAGCGTTATATGAAAAGCGGCCTCAATTTTACTCTGATTTCAATAATTTTCGACGCTTTGCTTTTATTTGGCAAGCACAATAGCCATACCGAGTTTGGTACAAATTGGTAGAACGGTTACCGAGATACATATATGTGTTCACAAGTGGGCGGTGCCACGCCCATTTTCCAAAATGTTATCATAAACGTATTTCTTGGCAAAGAATTGTTGCAAGCATCAATTTTGAATAAATTAGCTTTAATATTTACTGATTTATTCAAGATTTCGTATTTCTCCAAATTACCGTTATATGGGAGGTAGGCGTGGTTATTGTCCGATTTTATCCATTTTCAATACCATCCGTCCCACGCCCGAAAGAAGGGCACGTACAAAGTTTCGTTAAGATATCTCAATTTTTACCCGAGTTATCGTGTGCACAGACGGACCGGCGGACGGACAGACGGACGGACAGACAGTCACCGCTTAATCGATTTCTTCTGTATACATTTGTCTATATATATCTCGATTCGTTTTACCTGTTACAAACAACCGTTATGTGAACAAAGTTATAATACCCTTGTGTACAAGTGCGCACGGGTATAAAAAATAACTCGCAAGTTTAAGTGTCAAGTGCAACAACGCGCAAGGTTAAGGATCAAGTGTCTGTCAAATGAGATGGGTTGCCTTTACATTTGATATTGTCACATGGTAAACAAACATGGTAGGTATTACCATGTTTTATAAAAAGAAAAAAAGTGGGTACATTTATCTATTAAAAATTGGTTGAAACGGACCTTCAAACCTTTATGGAAAGTGGTTCGGTTTTCGGTTCGGATCAAACATTTGTGGAAAATTTCGGTTCGGTTAACGGTTCAGTTAATTAATAAAAAAAAGCGGTTTTCCGGTTCAAAACCGGTTCGGTTCAAAACCGGTTCACGTTCCTGATATAAACACCCCCTTAAGAAGTGGCAAGCCCGTACACCGGGAGAGAAAAAGGTTGTTAAAGAAACAAAAGAGAAATTACAGAAATCTTTCCGAGAAGAAATGGGTCTACTTGTTGATGTTCCTAAAGCTGGCTATGGAAATAGCAATGATGAGAATACGTCCAGGAGATTTTTCCAAAATGCAGAATGCTCTTCTCGCATTACCGGCATCAACTTGAAATTAATCAATAAGTTTAAAGTGATTCTTGAGGTAATCTCAAGTGGCCATGAGGTCGATCACCAAAAATTTGATGTTTATGCCCAAGACACTGCCAAACTGTATGTGGAATTGTACGGCTGGCATCCAATGTCGCCTACAGTCCATAAAATTCTGATGCAATTCTGCCAATTGGACAATTATCCGAGGAAGCCGCTGATGCGCGAAATAAGCATATTCGCAAATATCGGGTAAAGAAAATCTTGCCATTTTCCGCCGAGGCAAAAACCATTTTGATTGTTGCAACACCGAACTTATACCCTGTGGTGAAAATCTCTAGTTCTGAACTGGTGCGCTTCTAGTACATTTAGACCCAGTACTGGTTCGCGATAAATCTCTTTTGCATGCAAGCAACTGGCGAATGTAACATGGCGATGTCCTAGGAAGTGTCAATTGCCCCCCCCCCCTGCATCCCTTTTTCGATAGTTCCGAACTAGTCCTAAATTCTATAATTCCGAACCAGTTCTAAAATCGACAGACGAAAGAAAAAAGTATGATTTGTTTTGCGATCAGACGATTTGGCTGCCAAAGATCCAAATGATTTGGCACACATTTGCGCACAGCAGTAAAGTGACAAATATTGTCCAAATTCATTCACACGATTTAACCATTTGGTTATAAATACTTAAACAGTTGATCCGGGGTCAACCATACTTTTGCATTTATTTTTTTTAAATTTTTGGAAAAATTTTAATCCAAAACCTGAGTTCTACCAGATTTTTTGAAATCTACCACATTTTTTTGAAATCTACCAAATTTTTTTTAGATTCTACCACAAAGTCCGATCACTGATTCCTTTGCCATTTCTTAAGATAAATTATCAATTTAAACATTGTTGTAAGCAGCGAAATGTCTTTTCTTGAATCACATACATAAATACGTATTTTTCACCGGGTAAACAGAAAAAAAGTTACGAGCAAGTATACCTGTGCGTCACCCTTTGAAAAACGCGGTTTTTGACCTTAAGTCCAGATTTTTAGGGTGTATTTAAAATTCTGAGTATGCAGATTTTACTGCTTGAATAGACCTACAACAAGTGTGAACCTCGAAAAAACTATATACATTTTTTTTTGTCACACAGTGTAAATTAGATCGTCTTTAATAATCTGTATATCGCCGTTTAAAGTACAAAACCGCGTATCAACAAAATGCAAAGCTGCCTAGAAGAGATCCGAAAACTGAAAGAAAGGTGAATAGTAAAGTGCCACGAAGGGTTGTGAAGCGAATACTTTTCCGGTTGGTTTTCTGAATTTTTTCATTCTGAACTTCAAATATGCTTTTTCATAGTTAATTATACTCAGAAATTAATTATACTTTTAATATGTTCGTCTGTCGGCATAAGAACCTGGGACCTCATGAAGGTTACAAATAGTCGCACGCTTCTCTGCACACTCAGCTACTGTCGAATACGTATATGTACATGTTTCAGTTTGAGCAAATATTTTAAAATTATTGTTTTCAAATAACGTGATATTTTTCGGTAGTTTTCGGATACGAATATTATATTAAATAATAAAATTTTACCAAAATTGGAAAATACAAAGGTTCACAAGCACGAAATGGCAATACCGCTCAACAATATTTGTATATTGGTCACTGGCATTTGTCATCAAGTGGCAAATCAGATATTTGGTCATTTGCGTAATTTTTATTTGGCTTATGTAGCAGCATTGCGTTCACACGATTTGGCCACCAGGGTTGTTTTTCATTTGCCACAAGAAGGCAAATATTTGGCTTTTCTGATAAATGACAAATGTAATTTAGCGTTCATATGATTTGTCTATGAATTTGACAAATTTTTAGCCAAATGTACAAATCGTGTGATCCCAGCTTTAGATTCCAGACGGTCCCAAGATGTTGAAATGTTACCACAAATTTTAGTTTTGTATTACCAAGCTATGAAAAAGCATCTGCGAAGCAAAGAATAGAAGCGTATTTGAACGAAAAAGCCGCCGAACACATATCTATGTAAAGTAAACACGCCGCGGCTGCATCCCTTATTCGATAGTTCCGAACTAGTTCTAAATTCGACAAATAAGATCTAGTTCGTTCTGCATCCCTTTTTCTATAGTTCCTAACCATTTCTAAATTCGTCACTTTAGATATAGATTTCTAGTGAAAAAAACTGAAAAAAATTAGTTTTTTAAAAGTACCACTTTTCGCCGATTTTGGACTGGTGGGGATCTAGTTCCTATCGGACTAGTTCCTTTTTGGCGATAAATACCTAGTACGGAACTAGAAATTTGATTCACTAGTCCGCGATTTCCCTGCAGGGTATAGGTCGGACGACAATACTGTTCAAGATATTGATGATTATGAAGAGGATTCGGATGTTAACAGCGAATCGGATGGCAACAGCGAATCGGATGGCACTGACTCAGAATAAAATCAAATTTTCTAAAATTTTTAATTAAAAAAAAATGTTTCTGGTTTTTTATGTATTTTTATTAATAAATCCAAAATATTGATTATATATTGTTTTTTATTATATTTTGAGATAATATAGTCTCCTAAATAATTTTGACCGGTTTTTTGGCTCAAATACCCCTTTGTGCATTGCCTAGCTCGCGTATTTTATATATTGTCGTTTTAAACAACCATCTGATTTTCAGGGCAACTATCTCCCCTGACAAAGCTTCAAAGGGCAGAGAATGTGCCTTTTTGCCTAACAAGAGTGTCACATTTTAAGAAACGAACACAAAATTGTCTCACCCTTTGCCTTTAATTTGGAATCGAACACGAAAAGAGAAAGGGGCAATCAAAATGCGCAATTTTTTGGTAGAAACGAAATCGTCATACATACATACCTCCAACTTATTGTTGCCTGCGCATTTACACGCAAATTATTGACTGTTTAAATGCTTGTCATTCAACTGTCGGCGGGTCGCCCATTGCTATTTCGTTCTCTGAAACAAATTTTCCGCTGCTTTTCCGCCGCATTCAGGCTCAGCCTGCTCATGATATTTTTAACGTACAAACAGGTGGATTTTATTGATCCACTGACATGCCGCAATTTAATAAAGCTATAATAAGAGGAGCTTATGCTTTCGCTGTGTTTTTGCTTTCTACATTGCAGTTTTTTGTTGTTTGTGCGTATTTTTATTGCATAGCTCGGTTGGCTTACCTGTTGAGCTTCATTAAAATGGTTTGTGGCTTACTTGTGTATTTGAAAAATAAAGAATGTACATTTTATTGTGGGTTGCGTGGGGATGGATGGGCTGAATACATATTTTGATTGTTTAAAGCTATATATGTATTAGCGTGGGCCGAAAATCCGCTTTTTTAGAATTTTGATTGGTTATAGCAAAAATATCGTTCATTATGCTCTAAAAAATATCTGTGTGCAATGTGAAAATTTTTGGTCAATATCTTAGGCTCGCCCAAGTCCATCAAAGTTCAAGTACTAAAAAAAAAATTTTCTTAGCTAACTTCGATTCTCTACAAAAAAGGTCCATATACCAAATTATGTAGGGCTAATACTTTAGAAGATTATTGCAATTTTAGTAAAAAAATGTATTACTTAATTTATTTATTTTTATTTTTTTGCCATATTAAACTTTGATGGACTTGGGCGAGGCTAAGATATTGACCAAAAATTGTCATATTTCACACAGATTGCTTTTAGAGCAGAGTGAACAAGATTTTTGCTATTACCAATTCTAAAAAAGCGGATTTTCGGCCCACGCTAATATGTATATATTTTACCGGGTAATTTATGCATGCGGCTTTTCCCGTTGAAGTTTTGTGCTATTTTTAACTGATATACATCCATGCATACATAGTAGACCGTATTCTAGAGGTGGATTTTAGATTATGTGGCCCACTTTATTCTACTTATGGACGTAAGCTCCCCAGTTGTCAAAATGTATGTAGTAACCCATAATGAATAACGGCTCAAGCATATATACATGTGTACGCATTTATATGCATATGTGTATGTACATTAGACTGCATCACCAAAAAAAGTTGCGGTTTTTCCGCCGGGATTACAAAATCTATGATATTCTTAGACGTCCACCAAAATATTTCGGAAAAATATTAAGATTTAAGCGAGCTGGACCGATGTGAAAATACTTCCAAAAATGAAGTTTTTTATGAATAAAAATAGTTTCTTAAAGGACTTTTTGAAAAAAGTCCCCTCAGATGATGAATTAGATTAAGCTTAAAAAATCTGCATAAAAATATTTAAAAATCTTTTCAACGGAATCGTAAGAATGAGATTTTTGATGCTGTTTTTTTACTTTTTCAAAGATTGATGTACGAAAAACTTGATTAACTGGGCCAAAAATGTTCTGATTTTAACTTAGTAGAAAGGTATTTTCACACTGTTTTTATTTCTGGCCAAAAAACGTCATTCGTGTCCCATCTTTTTTCTTCGAGTACCAACACATCTT
Source organism: Rhagoletis pomonella (assembly GCF_013731165.1). Taxonomy (NCBI): domain Eukaryota; kingdom Metazoa; phylum Arthropoda; class Insecta; order Diptera; family Tephritidae; genus Rhagoletis; species Rhagoletis pomonella. The sequence continues at coordinate 69,995,530 of NW_023458556.1, forward strand.
AATTCAACTTTGAATGACGTTCGTACATCCTAGCTTTCTCTTTCATCTTTTGAATGAGTTTATTAGCAAAGAAATAAAAAGGGTGAGAAAATACCTTTCCAATGACATCTCTCAAGTCTAAATAGGAAGAGTTTAGGTTCAGTTATTCAAGTTTTTCTTATACCAATCTTTGAAAAAAGTAAAAAAAAGCATCAAAAATCTCATCATTACGATTCCGTTAAAATTTTTTAAAAAATTTTTTTCTAAAT
>NW_023458556.1:69995877-70004691 GCF_013731165.1 Rhagoletis pomonella
AAAATATTTTTATGTAAATATTTTAAGCTTAAACCGTTTTGTCATTTGAGGGGATTTAAAAAAAAAAAATCTTTAACAAACTATTTTTTTTCATAAAAAACTCCATTTTTGGAGGTATTTTCAAATCGGTCCAGCTCATTTAGATCTTAATATTTTTCCGAAATATTTTGGTGGACGTCTTAAAATATAATAGAATTTATAGTTCCAGTGGAAAAATAGTACTGATTTTTTTTTGTATGGGGAGTGATGCAGTCTCATGTACATATGTTTGTATGTACAGTATTGGCCAATACAATAGCACCCTCATTTCAAAGTGATGTTGTTTGCACGGTTGCCACTGTTGATTGTTTCCTACCAAACTTGGTTGTTTTTCGTCTTTGTATGGTTGTTTTTCTTTTCTTTCTCGAATTTGGTTGTTTGGTAGTTTTTTCTTTGATTTGTTTTTTTTTTTTTTAATTAGAAATTAGCAATTTTTTTCCTTACACAAAGCATACTGAGTGCTAAAAATTAATAAATTAATTTTTAAAATTCTTATTTTTAATGTAACAAAATATCCGGAAATGTATCCGAAAATGGAAACCATTTTGTATAAAACCCCGATGTTTCATCCTCTTTCCGATTCCGTTTTCGGACATTCTCCCTCTAAAGTGTTCATCGGGAACGTATTTACAGACAAATATCGAAAATGGTTGCGACACGGATGCGCTTTCGGCTGTTTTCTTGAAATTTGTTTAATTCAATTTTTCGTTGTCGTTGAAAATGATTTCATTCACAGAAACTTTCTCGTAGTTAGAGGAAACCAAACAAAAAACAATTTTAGGATTCAGAAATTATTTCAATTTTAATGAACACATTTATATACAATCGTTGTCTCTGTTGGCTGGGATGTGCATATAAAATACATACAAAAAGTAAATATATAATTGAACGCAAAAGTATTTCAATAATTTTTGTTTTTAACCGATTTCACAAAAAGCGGAAGGTTTTTTTTTTGAGATGGCATATTTTCAAAAACTAATTTTTTTATCAAAAAAATTGTATGTGAAAAAGTTTTCAGGAAAAAAAAAAAATTTTATATTTGTTTTCATAGAGAATTTTGGTTGTGTGATGTGTGATTTTTTTGAATTTTTTCCTCGCCCCGTTCTCAAGATATTTGAAAGATTATTAAATCGATTTGTTTTTGTGTTGTACAGTTTTTAAAAATGTATTAATCAAGCTCAAATTTCATATTTATTTATTATTTATGTTTATCCATCAACCCTATAAATTTAAAACAAATCAAACACATGTAGTGTGAACCCCGTCCATTTTGGTATGGAACGCTCCATATGTATACATTAGGGTGGTCCAAAATAAGTAATGCCGTAATTTTAATGCTCTCACCCCCTAGGATTGTCCTATATCGAAAAAAAGTATACCCCTATTTTTCTATTTTGAAATCGAACAATATTGAGAGGTCGCTCAAAGCGCTCAAACTTTTCCATGTATTTTGTATGGAAAAAAAACAACTTTTCGTGGAAATGGCATGGAATTCTTGAAAATCAATATTTTTAGATCGGAAAACTCTGGTACTCTTCAGGAGACTTCCAATAACAATATGCAATTATTTATTTAACAATTTTTTAATAATGAAGATTTTTTATTTATTCCCCGTTGGATTTTCTGGCATTTTCTAGGGGTTTTGGCGGTCCTATAAAATATAGTTAGTTTAGGTTAGGTAAGCGGGCTGCCTCCGCATATGGAGGCACACTTGCACTCGAGTAAGCTGTCCGTTGTGATGCCCTCAGAGGGGGGAGGGAAAAAAGGGTTGCAGGGAGGGTAGGGGAAAGAGGGGGCAAGCTATGGGAGAAAGACGACACCCATGGCTTTTTGCCGTAGAAACGCTCCGTACTCACAACGAAGCTCTTCAGTCGACTGATGTCCACTCCCGAGAGCTCATCGGGAGTGTGAAAAAAGTTCGACCCAAGGTGCTTAAACCTTAGGCTCGCAAACGCTGGGCTCCTCATCATCCTCCATGCAGCTGGTGCAGTAAGGGTTATCCGCAACATTCAGCCTTACAGCATGGTTACCTATCACACAGTGACCAGTAAGCACTCCCACCAATAGTGAGAGATACAGCTTGCTTAGTCTCAAGAGCATCCCACACCGCCCCCGGTCCACCCGTGGCCAGAAAGACTTTGCCACCTTGCACTCCAAGGTCTTCGCCCAGCGCTCGCTGAGCTGACTAAACGCCCATCTGTCCAGAAGCAGACCACACGAGGTCAGGGGAGCCCCCAGATCCTCCCTATCCGAAAGTAATTCCTCGAGGGTTCCCTGTCTTGCAAGCTCATCAGCCAGGCAGTTGCCAGCGATTTTCCTGTGACCTGGAACCGAAATAAGCTTAATAGCAAAATAATCAGACGCGGTCGAAAGGGAAGTCAAATACTCCCTCGAACGCACCGTCAGGGAGCCAAGAGCCCTGATGGCTGCTTGGCTGTCAGAATAAATATTTACGTCCCTGACAGATGTTACACTAGAGAACAACCAATCCGAAGCCTCTTTTATCGCGGCCACCTCAGCCTGGAAAACACTATAGTGATCCGGTAACCTAAATTTCAGGTTGATGGAGAGCTCTTCGCAGAAGACACCTCCGCCAATCTTCCCATCCAGCTTCGATCCATCTGTAAATAAGTTCAAAGGTCCTCGATTCCTGATACTGCACCCCTCCAAGTCTCCCCTCGCCGGGATGTGGGTGGTAAAGGATCCATTCGGGCCCAGAACCGGCGTGCAGTGGTCTGTCCGAGTCAGTAGGAACCCGAGGTCTCTTAGAATTCTGGAGTGCCCATAGCTTGAGGCGAACTGGAAGCCCACCCCTCTTAGCCTTACTGCGGCACGCGCAGCGGAAACCCTGCCAGCTATATCTATAGGCACAACATTTAACATGGCATTAAGCGCAAGAGTAGGAGTGGTTCGAAGTGCCCCACTGATTCCAATTAAGGCAGCTCTTTGCACCTTCTCCAGCTGCTTGACGATGTAGGTCTTATCAAGTGCGATCCACCAGACGAGTACCGAGTTTCATAAAGCCAATGCACTACCTTTGGCGAGAGGCCCCAGCGCTTGCCAATGGCCCCTCTGCAACAATACAGTGCTATTATAGCCTTCTTGACGCTTTACTCCACGTTAGGCTTCCAGGAAAGCTTACTGTCAAGGATCAAGCCCAAGTACTTCACCCTGTCAGAGAGTCTTTGAGGAAGACCACCCATTGAGGCAAGACGGCAATTCGGTATCTTATACCTCCTAGTAAAGAGAACAAGCTCCGTTTTTCTGTGATTTACACCCAGCCCGCAGCTAAAAGCCCAGTTCTCAACCAAGCTCAAATAACCCTGCATAAGCTCAAAAGGTGTTTCCGGAAACTTTCCTTTTGTTATCAATACTACATCATCTGCATAGGCAACCACGCGACAGTTCTATTGCAATGCAAGCGGTAAATAAACCTGACAAGGTCGGCTCCGAACCCTAGCTTATTTAGGGAGCCTCAGGCAAAACTTTGTTAAAAGCCCCCTCGATATCAAGGAAGGCACCGACCGCAAATTCCTTCTGCGAGGAGGATTTCTCAATATTTTCAACGACCGTGTGTAAGGTCGTTTCGACAGACTTGCCCTTGCAATAACCATGCTGGTCCAAGGAAAGGCGCTCCCTGAGGATCCCGCTCCTTAAATGCAGATCGATCAGCCTCTCCAGCGTCTTTAAAAGAAACGAGGAGAGACTTATCGGCCTGGAATCCCTGGGTGATACATGAGAGGCTTTACCCGCCTTGGGAATGAACACCACTCTAACCACCCTCCAAGGTCCCGGAACATGACCCTTAGCCAAACAGCCCTCGAAAATGGGCATCAACCAGCGGCACGACACTTCCGCAGACTTCTGCAGTTGGGCCGGTATTATGCCATCGGGGCCCGGGGCCTTAAAGGGCTTAAACGAGCTAATGGCCCACAGAAGGCGATCCACGGTTAGGATTTCCGAGACATTCGTTTCGGGGATCGACGTCCCTAACCGCATCCCTCCCGGATCCGGGTTGCAGGGTAAATGAGCATCAAGGAGCATCCGAAGAGACTCCTCGCTGCTCATTGCCCATCCGCCGCCCTCATCCCTGATGTATTCCAGGGGAGCGGGATTCTCAGAGAGAACTCGCCTAAACCTTGAACACTCCTGACTGCCCTCCACGCTTTCAACATTCTCCACGACGTCCTCTTCGCTTTCCTAATCTCGGGCTTATATATCCCAAGCCCAATATTATACAGTGCCCGGTCGGAGGCTGATTTACTCTTCCTGGCCCTATTGAAAAGGCCTCTGCTCGAGGCCCTAAGATCGGAGAGCTCCTCCGAGCACTAGAGCGGTTTACTCTTACCGTTGTGGTAACTCAGGGGACAAGACATATCAATGGCCCTTTTACACGAGGTGGTGAGCACACCAATTAATTCGTCAATTTCGCTTTCAGTCCAGGTCCCTCACGTGCGCAACCGGAAGCATTTCCTGCAGACTTCTGCAGTATAAGTCCCAGTTGGTTCTCTTCAGATTCCTGTAAGGTTTGTGCTTAGGACGCGCTTCGTCCAAAGCGAATTGTATGTACCGATGATCGGAGAAGGAGTGGTCACTAAGGACTCTCCAGTGAGGTACACGGGACATTATGTCAGAAGAGGCCAGCGTGATATCTAAAACCTCTTCTCTACTTGCCGTTACAACAGTGGGTTCGCTGCCCCTATTACATATACATAAATTTTCATTTAGAATAAAGTGAAAGAGTGACTCATCTCTAGTGTTGATGTCTGAGCTGCCCCAATTCGTATGGTGAGAATTCGCGTCAGACCCAATAACAACCCGGACCCTCCTGCGTCTAGCTTCTGCCACCGCATTTTTTAGTAAGCGCGGAGGTGGCTCCACCCCGTCCTCGTGCGTCATATAAACGGAGATCAACCAGAGTTCTCCGGTTGCACCCTCCAGGCTCACCGTCACAATGTCACCATCGCTGAAAAGAGGCAGAATCTACCTGCGTCCCGCTGCACCACCAGTCTGTAGTCACTCGTCCCGATACCAGAAACCTTATTGCAGCTGCGCAGCCACGGCACCTGGATTAGGACTACATCAACTCCACCTTGCTCAAGGCGGATTAAAAGGTTGGCTGACGCCGCCTTAGAGTGCTGAAGATTGATCTGAAGAATATTCATCCTCCGAAATCCTCTCCAGCACCCCTCCGCAGGCGCCATCACCATCGGACGCAAGGAGCATTTCTTCCTCCGCCCTGTCGAACAGCGGGCCAACAGAGATGACCGATCTAGCAGTTGAAGGAGGGCCAGCAATGCTGTCACTGTCCGACATGACGGATTCGACCTCCATACCTACGGGGGCATCCTCCGAATTCGTATTTTCGCCCGCCAGCCCAACCGGAACAGGCTCGTCATCTCCCCTGGAGTCGGTCTGGTAGACCTTCATGACTACCTTCTCAAAGCCATAGTAAATGACTCCCTGTTTTTCGGCGAGAGGCTTAAGAGATTCCGAATTCAGTTGTGCGCTGGAAGGTCCGGGTTGCAGTAGCGGAAGATATCTTCCACCTCCCTCAGCGAGGAAGGTGCGGAGGGAAGCCAGACCCGAGCACGCGGACGCAAGGGAAGGTCCCCCTTCTAAGAAAGAAATTTTAATAATAAAATATTTTTCTTGATAACAAACAAAGTTTACAAAGGTAAGTCTTAAACAAAATTTCTTTTAAATAAAGTGAAAATTATTGAGAGTGTATCCCACATTACACCCTTCCTAGTTTAACATAGTTTAAACGAAACAGTTTTAAAATCTGTTTTTGCTTTAACCGGTAATAAACTGGAAATATCTGAGTTACTCAATGACATTATTGATTCCAAAAAAACTGGTTTCAATCTATCGATGGAAATTGTGTCTTCTTTTTGACCAATTTGAATTTTAAAATACTTAGAGTTCCGCTCGACAACCTTGAAAGGTCCTGAATATTTAAAATCTAATTCTTTTTTAAGTTCGGATCGTACCCACACATGCGTGCAATCTTCTAAATCCTTATGAACAAAAGGCTTGAATTTGGAGTGATTACTTGCTGGAATAGGTTTCATTTCTGCCATGAAACGTCGTAAATTACTTAAAACTTCTCCTTGCGTATCTAGACGTTCACAAATTACATCGTTAAAAAATTCGCCAGGCAAATGAATTGTTTCACCGTAAACGAGCTCAGCTGCTGATGCTTGAATATCCTCTTTAAATGAAGCACGCAATCCGATCAACACTGTTGACAGGGCCTTCGTCCATTGCGAGTTTTCATGTGAAATTATAGCTGCTTTTAAAGATCGATGAAGGCACTCTACCATTCCATTTGCTTGCGGGTGAAAAGACGTGGTATGATTAATGTGACCAACCGTACTTCTTTCGGAAGTACAGTACTTCTTTTTCGGCTCTTGTACTTCGTACTTCGAAGTACAGTCAAATGTACTTCTTTGCGATATTTTGTACTTCAAGAGGGAAATTCTGTAACTAGTTAGTGACAATTTTCGGATCGCTATCGCACTTTTTGACGCATGACATAAATGTTTTGGCGTCAAAAAGTGCGATAGCGATTGGAAAATTGTCGCTAACTGGTTACAGAAACCCCCCCAGGTTCTGTACTTCTACGATCTTCTGGACGCCGTTAAATGGCCTGGGCGATAAATTCGTTCTAACCATCAAAGCCGCCGGGGACCGATTGCGTCATACCTGCGCAGCTGCAAAGGGCTATGAGGGTGTCGTGCAATTGGTTGGATCCTATTTATGCAAACTGCTTTAGGACCGGGTATATCCCCAAGGCTTGGAGGGTAGTCAGTGTTGCGTTCATCCCGAAGGCCGGAAAAGGCTCTCATGCTTGCCCTAGGGATTTTAGGCCTATCGTCTCTTCGTTTTTGCTAAAAACGCTTTTGCTAAAACGCTAGAGAGACTGACAGACCTGTACATATGAAACACGATTCCTCGTGACTGTCTTTCAAGAGCTCACTATGCTTATTGCAAGAAAAGGTCGATGAATACCGCCCTTCACACATTGGTAAAGTGGTCAAGATTATGCAGTAGGGCCTTCTTCGATATCAAGGGGGCCTTCAACAATGTCACTCCAGAGGCAATAGTCAGGTATATTCATAATCTGGGGGTTCAAAACCAACTTAATGATGCTTATCCACAGCTTACTTCGTGATATAACTGTCGCAGCAGAGTGGGGTAGCGCCTGCGCTCAGCGCAGTGTCAATAGGAGCACTCCATATAGTGGTGTTCTCTCTCCCCAGCTCTGGAATGCGGTTGTAAACGACCTTCTAGAGGAACTGGAAAAGTGGGCTGTCGGGTGATCGCCTATGAAGATGATGTGGAACTTTTGGTAAAGGGACGATTGTTTTAAACCCTTTTTGATCTGGCTCAAGGTTACCTGAACCAGGCAACTAGGTGGGCGATCTACGGCGGCTATCGTAGAAGCCTAACATTGAGGAAAGGGTAGGAAAGTTGTCGGTTTCCTTGTATTGCTGTGGGGCACCTATCGATAAAAGGTGGGGTCTCTCGCCAAAATTAAAAAATCAGCTCTAGGAAACAAGATTTAATCCTATAGCCCTTGTCTGGTGGAACTCACTAGAGAAGGCTACACTTGTAACAGGAATTAGCGGAACATTAGGAACTACAACTACACTGGCGCTTAACATACATATGTTGAACACGGCGCCTGCGGATATTGCAGACAGAATTGTCGCAGCACGAACTGCTATTAGGCTAAGGCAAACCGGGTACTTTTGTGACATAAAAAAGGAAAAGATGACGTTTCCCTGCTGCTGAAAATGTTTTTATAGGGCACTTGGTATTCATGCGGTTAAACTAGGAATTTCGACTGATTATTTTGTATCAGCTGTCAAAAGGAAGATGAAGTCTAATCATCTCCACACTTTCTTTTAGGATTGTCCAACCTTCGCGAGGCTAAGACTCGCACTTCTGAACAAACACTGAGCCCTCAGGGATCGAAATTATCCGCAGTAGAACTTTCGTAATCGGCCCGCGGCGTTAACTTAACCCAACCTAACCTGTACTTCTTTCAGCTATGAAATAGTTGGTCACATTAGGTATGATAAAGCTTCGAACCTAATAATTTTGCCAAATTGCAAAACACGTTGGATGTGAATTGCCTACCTCTATCCGTGTGAATAATACTTGGGCAGCCAAAACGAGAAACCCAATTGTTATAAAATGCTCAACAGATTTCCTCTGCAGTAATTGTGCTAAGTGGGATTACTTCCATCCAGCGAGTGAAACGATCTACCATAGTAAAAAGATATCTCTTGCCCTCAGAAGGAGGAAAAGGTCCAACTATATCCAAATGTACGTTAAAAAATCGTTGTGTTGGCGCTATAAAAGTACCATGAGGCGACTTGGTATGTCGATTAATTTTTGTTGCTTGGCATTTTAAACAAAACTTTACCCATTGATTACAGTCCTTATTAATAGAGGGCCATATAAATCTTTGGGGCAACAAGTTTTTAACTGAAGTCCTTTCGGATTGTGTAATAGCGACTGCAATTCATCATCTGCCTTCTGAGCTTTCGCGATGTATTGATAATTGATTGCAGTTATCTCACCAATTCTAGACAATGCATCTGCCACAACATTGTCTTTGCCAGAAATATGACCCACATCTGTAGTAAACTGTGCGATGAAATCCAAATGACGAAACTGGCGTGGGGTTGCATTTTCAGACTTCTTTTGCTTATACGCATAAGTCAATGGCTTATAGTCCGTATATAAAATGAAATTTCTAGC
>NW_023458556.1:70009691-70037992 GCF_013731165.1 Rhagoletis pomonella
CTGCCTATTTCTCCTGTTCGCTTTGTGTTGCCGCAGTATTCGCCACACTGCCCTCCACCTAAGTCTCATCGTCCCGATCAGACACACTTGCCGCTCCAACCGCTGCAAGTCTTTCCAAGTGGACCACTTTCATCTTGGTCCTCGGTCTCCCCATTGTCTGGATTTGATGCACTGCGTCCTTCAGCCGTTTGTCAATCTTCAACGGATCTTTCCAGTCAAGTCTTTGCTTGGAGGTAAAGCTTTTCTTCTGCTGCGACATGTACAACCACAGTGCGTTACTGGACATTGATTCCGGCTTATCTCCGGGAGTGCACCATCTCACATGGTCGTGCTTCTGCCGGCCACTGATGGTGAGCAGACCATGTCTCTTCTCGTGGGTACCCTTTTCGGATCTATGCCGCATCATCTGTCCCTGACACCCTGACTCCCGCCTTCGCGCTGCACTGCCTTTAGCACATCTTGCTACATCCGGATCCTTACGCTGAAGCTTCCGCCGTCGTTTCGTATCTCGCTCTTCCGCCGATGCTAACTTCATTGACCGGACATGTATAATCTCACCCTTGGCTTCCGGCTTAACTGCTCGCTTTTGCCGACCACCTTTTTCAGGACACTTCAAAGCGCGCCTACTGCTACCACAGCCGTTTCCATTTCCGGCCACCGGCGTATCACCATTGCAACGTGGTTCAGTGGCATTCCTCCTGCCGGAAACACTGCCTGGCTCGCCATGACCACTTCCTTGTTGCGACCTCTTCTTCACTGAGCTAGCGGAACCGTCACGCTTTTCCTGTATCAGTAAACCGCTTCCTTCTCCTGATAAAACCACTCCGTCTCCATCACTGCCAACCTCCGCCCAACTAACCGCTTCCGTTTCTGGTGGAATTGTCGACACTTCCTCTAAGACTAACCGTCTACTGCAGTACTGGCTGTCGTAACCAACCCTAAGTGGCACTTTCCGGTGACGATCTGTCAGGATCATTCTCTGGAGGTCAATCTTCATGCCTTGGCCAAGTAAGAAATCCACGCCGATGATGACTTCATCCACAATGTCTGCCACTATAAACTTAGTGTACGAGGCCCAATCGTCGATTATTACCTCGCATGGTACTTCTCCTAATACTTGGGTGCATTCACCAGTTGCAGTCTGCAGCTTTGCTCCAGGTAGTGGCTTCACATAAAAAGTGGCCAAATCCGGTCGAATAATGGAATGTGTCGCTCCAGTGTCCACTGTCAGTACTCTTTCCTGCCCATTCACACATCCACCAATAGTGAGGTTGCTCGCATTCCGGCCAATTTGTGAGACGGAGATTATGGGCCCTTCAACTTCTGGAGCCAGCATACGGCCCTTCCTGCTGGCTCGTTTCAGTTTAACGACTGATTGGAGTTGGCTTCGTCTCCTTCAGCCCTGCGTTTGCGTCCTGCTGAATTGTTGAGACCATTGGGACTTGCGCTGCAATCGCGGGCGAAGTGGCCTGACTTTCCACATTTAAAACATTTGCCAGAACCATGCTTTTTCTCGCCCAGCAGTTGGATAATCTTCTTCAGCATTTCATTTGTCTCGTCCGGTGTTTCCACTTCCACGCGATGTGCTTTGTAGGCTGGTCTACTTAGGAGCGCCGCCGTTTCACGCGTCTGAGCATACGAGACAGTTTCAGCAAATGTTGGCTTGGGATTCGCGTACGTCTCTCGCTTGGTATACACGTCCCGCATTCCGTTGATGAACCTCTGGATTTTTACTCTTTCGAGGTGCTCACCAGATGCATCTCCAATTGCCAAATGAGCCAACCTTTCGATCTCGGAGGCGAATTCCTGTAAAGTCTCGTTGGATTTCTGGCAGCGATTCTCCAGCTCCATCTGGTAAATCTGTCTCCTGTGCTCGCTACCATAACGTCTTTCCACTGCACCCATTAACGCATCGTAACTGTTCCTTTCACAATCAGGAATAGTCTGCAAGATTTCCGCTGCAGGTCCTTTTAATGCAACGAACAATGCAGCGGATTTATCCTCCATGCTCCAGTGATTTGCTGTAGCTGTCTTCTCAAACTGGAACTTAAAGACTTGGAAAGGAATCGTGCCGTCAAAGGATGGAGTCTTTGCCTTGGGCGCGCTGGTCGAAGAAGGTGGGCGATTCAACTGCATATCTCGGAGGCGACCTTCCAACTCTTCTACCTTAGCCTCGACTTTCTCCTGTTTCTCTTCAAGTTTGTCCTGTATTTGTGTAATTTTTTCATCCTGTGCTTCCAGCTGTGATGATATGTGTGCCTCCTGTGCCTGTAGCTGAGTTTCTAACCGGGATGACACCTGCGATGACACCTGCGCTGATACCTCGGAAGATATACGTGTTTCCAAGGCTTGCATCTGTGAGGAAACGTCTGACGACAACTGCGACCTCTGTTCCTGCATCATCTGTGACATGGCAGCCAATAACGTGTTCATGTCCATACCTGTTGATGAACAAGGAGCATTTTGCTGTTCTTCAACCTTCCCGGATGTCTGTTGCACATCCTTTGACGAACATGCAGCCTCATCCTTCTGTTCGTCCTTTGCGGATGTATCGTCGGGATTACCTTGGAAGTCGTATTTGTCCACGTCGATGCCTTCAGCTTCCATAGCCTCTCGCAACCGGGATAACAATTCCATTTTTCTTCCGGAGGTGGCCAAATTACGCTTTTCCAACTCCTGTTTCAGCTCCTCAATTTTTAAGTCCTGAATTTTCACCATTTTTAGTAGTTTCTCCTTCGGGATTTATTTAACAATCCCACTTCTGACACCAATTGTTACGATTATCCTTGAACCCTCGTCCGGATTTCCCAAATCCTCCGGTTCGTATCGCTGGATTGTTAAATAAAGGTTAACGATGACCAAATTGTAGCACAATTAACTTTATTGTACAACAAACAATTTACAATACTTGCTAATACAGTAAAAACACTACAATACTTGTTAAAGCAATTACAACGCTTTACTGAACTTGTTACACACAATTAAACTTATAGCTTGCTTATTCGCAACTCGCTTCTCTGCTCACTTTACTTGTAGCTTGCTGACTTGTAACTAACTCACCTCGCTGTGGCGGTGCCCTTATATACCTGCGCTGGCACTTATGGTAACTCTGGAACTTTCTGAAGTTTATCGCTCATTCTCTTTCTCTCGTTGTTCGCAGTGTTCATCCAACTTGACGTTTCTCTTTGTGGAACATTCTACGTCATTCCTCGAACATTCTGCCTATTTCTCCTGTTCGCTTTGTGTTGCCGCAGTATTCGCCACAATAGTTAATCAGAAACCATAAATGTAAATAATAGATTTACTGTGGAAAGGCGGGACCGCACGAAAAGTGGCAAACAATTTTGGAATTTGCTACTTGAAAATATTAAGACTGAGAGCAAATATAGCCTGATGTGTTCCCAAGGACGGTACGATATCTTGTGAACTTAGCAGCAAGCAGCGATGCAGCCACTATTACAGAAGCGCTTAAGGTATTAAACTTTAATGCAAATCAATAGACAGCGAGGCGAAGAATTGCCAAATTGAGCGCAAAGGCATCATAAAGAAGAAAAAAGCAAATTTGTGCATAATACATGTGCGAGTGTGGCAGCATTTCGCTGCATCGCACGAAAACCGAACAGTTGCCTATTGGGATATGTTAGGCCTTACAGAATGCAATAAAATAACACATTCTTAAGTTTCAATTGAAGGTTATTTGGTCTGACAAGACTAAATTAATCGCTTTCAATCAGATGGCCGGGCATGGTATTGGATCAAAGACCCAAATTAAGCCCATGCGCATTATGTAAGGAAAACTGTGAATCACAGTGGTCGGTCAATAATAGTTTGGGGTTGTATTTAAAAAAATTTGTTTGTCCGTTAGTACGTATTATGCGTAAGGAACAGTATCTGTTCATATTTCAACAAAATTTGCAAGGTTTAGTCGAAAAAATGAGAGTTTCTGCTGAAAAATCACTCAAAACACACTGCACATGTTCACAAAGCCTGGATACAAAAGCAAAAATTTGCTAATTTCAAATGACCTCCACAATCCGCGGACATGAATCTCATCGAGAATTTGCGAAATCAACTAAAAGCACAGCTTAATAAGTATCAAAGTCCGTAATATCGAGTACATGAGCTGTGAAAGCAAACTAAGGATATACCTCCAGAGTTTTTACAAAGATACAAATAAGGTATGCCAAATCGCATCCAGGAACTGAAACAAGCAAAAGAGTACTGAACATTGTGTTAGTAGTTCTTTTTTATACCCGAGCGCACTTGTGCACAAGGGTATATTAATTTTGTTCACATAACGGTTGTTTGTAACAGCCAAAACGAATCGAGATAGATATAGACAAATGTATACATAAATGATCAGGATAAAAAAAGAAATCGATTAAGCCATGTCTGTCTGTCCGTCCGTCTGTCCGTCTGTCCGTCTGTCCGTCTGTCCGTCTGTCCGTCTGTCCGTCTGTCCGTGTACACGATAACTCGAGCAAAAATTGAGATATCTCAACGAAATTTGGTATGTAGGTTTCCCTTAATCCAAGGTAGGTTGCTATTGAAAATGGGCGAAATCGGACTGTAACCACGCCCACTTCCCATATAACGGTAATTTCCAGAAATACGAAAACTGCGATATTTTAGTAACTACTGAAGATAAATCACTCAAAATTGGTATTTACAATAATTTTTTGACAAAAAATAATAATATTATACATTTTTGGAAAATGGGCGTAGCCACGCCCACTTATGGTTACATGTGTATATCTTGGTAACCGCTGTACCAATTTCTACCAAACTTGGCACAGTTGTCGGCCTTCGTACAGCATACAAAATCGCCTAAAATTTTTAAAATCGGACGATAACCACGCCCACATCCCATATAACGGTAATTTAGAGAAATACAAAATCTTCGATAAATCAGTAAATATTGAAGCTAATTTATTCAAAATTGATGCTTGCAACAATTCTTTACCAAGAAATACGTTTGTGATAAATTTTTGGAAAATGGGCGTGGCACCGCCCACTTATGATCACATATATGTATCTCAGTAACCGTTCTACCAATTTGTACCAAACTCGGTGTGGTTATTGTGCTTGCCACATATAAGCAAACCGTTGAAAATTATTGAAATCGGACTAAAATAACGGCCGCTTCTCATATAACGGTAAATTTCAGAACTGCTTGAAACTTCAAAATTTCGAAATCTAAGGACTCTAATTTACTCAAAATTGATACGCCCCGGCTTACCATATAGCCGTAGCTTTCGGTAAGGCGAAAAACATATATTTAATACGTGCGCCGGGTATTTAATGTTCGGCTCTGCCCGAACTTAGGCTTTCTTACTTGTTTCCGTGAAGATTGTTAAAAAGTTCTTAAAAATATATGAGTGCAAAACTGTAACATCTGCCTTTATTTACATTTTTGTCTGCTGGTTGTTTTATTGTTGTTGCATTGCCTTCAAATCATTATGAGAGAGGGAGTAGGGATGTACCAACCCAACAAGAATATACAACAAAAGTATGAAAGTCGTTAGAACTTGGAAAGATAGCGATGGCTGAAGTAAAAAGTGTTACACCATGCTACAGTTTTGCACGTCACTGTATGTGTACACTTCATATGTAGTAGGTGAGAAAAGTGTGCATTAAAAAATAACGAAATGGCAAGTAACTCAAAGTCTGTAACTCCACATTTCACAATTTTCAAAATTTTCGGTTTATCGCGTATAGGTTTTGAAGCATTTAATTTTAAGAGCTTTTTAAGTATGTATTGTATTCTACAAACAATTACGAATAATTTGATACCTCAGCAAGAGGTGTGCTTTCAGAATAAACTAACTTTTAAAGGTAAAATATTCTGCGATCTTGAGCGTAATTTTTATTTCAAAAACACCTTAATTGAAGGCACATTTGAAAAATACGTCGAAACGATCTAAATCTTTCTATAACTGCTAGTCCTTATAAAATTACATATACCTGTAAAATGCTTCCAAAAATTTGTCTCTAGAAGTGTGTAAAAATCCTGATTTACTACTTTTAATGATGCTCCTTCTTTTAGTCAGAATATTTCGAGAGTGGTATCACAGGAACTTTTTTTCGACAAATGTTCTGATAGTTGCTCTTACTTAATTGGAGCCTTCTGAATTCAATGGCGTCCTAAGTTTTACCCTATTGGCTCCACTTTTCGAGATGGCGGTACTTGAAACTTTGCTTATATTTTAACTATTTTATAAAAAAAGTCCCTGGGTTTTGAAGATATTTTACTAAAATTTTGCACATAACCGTTTTTCAATATTACCTTAACTATTCCATAAAATCATCGAAATCGGTTCACTAAAACATATAGCTCCCATACAACTGATTGTCCAGAGACGTTGTTTTGCGTTATAACTCCTCCAATTAAGCAGGTAAAAATTTAGTCTAGTTTCACTTTAACATATAGCACGCATACAATTTATTATTCAGATATGAAGTTAGAGTTATAGCGCAAAAACACATATCTGAGTAATCAGTTGTATTGGAGGTATACGTTAAAGTGCACCCATTTCAATCATTTTAAGGAATAATTAAGGTAATATTAAAAAACCGTTATGTGCAAAATTTTACTAAAATAACTTCAAAACTGAGGAAGTTATTTATAAAATAGTTAAAATTTAATCAAATTTTCAAATACCGTTATCTCGAAAACCGGAGCCAATCTGGTAAAACGGGGATGCCGTTGGATTTAGAACGTCCCAATTAAGTGAGTTCAACTTTCAAAATCTCTGCTCAAAATTAACAACTTGAACAACGTAATTTGAACCCAGCTTATTCTCTTGTTTTCTATTTCATGTTTATTCCTCGTCTAACTTTTGAAGCACTTGATGAAAATGAATTACACTTATATTAATCGATTTACGATTTTTTGAAGCATTTTACAGGTATATGTAATTTTATAAGGACTAGCAGTTATAGAAAGATTTAGATCGTTTCGACGTATTTTCCAAATGTGCCTTCAATTAAGGTGTTTTTGAAATAAAAATTACGCTCAAGATCGCAGAATATTTTATCTTTAAAAGTTAGTTTATTCTGAAAGCGCACCTCTTGCTAAGGTATCAAATTATTCGTAATTGTTTGTAGAATACAATACATACTTAAAAAGTTCTTAAAATTAAATGCTTCAAAACCTATACGCAATAAACCGAAAATTTTGAAAATTGTGAAATGTGGAGCTACAGACTTTGAGTTACTTGCCATTTCGTTATTTTTTAATGCACACTATTCTTACCTACTACATATGAAGTGTACACTTAAGTGCTAAATGCCCATCTAATTTCAAATCAGAATATGGTGTGCTTCAAAAGTTATGACATAATTAATTGTGCCCCTCTTAAAAATTACATAAAAAATTCACTTGTTTTCATTATTTTTTTAATTTAAACAGCGATATTTCAACAGTTATGCAGCAAATTGATCCAAATTTTTTTTTTGAGGCTTCATGTATGCGTCAATGAATTATATCCGAAAGCAACCAGCTTGATTTAGTTTACAACAGTGAAAATAAAGCTAAATAACACAAAGGTTACCTCTTTTTTAGATTTGCCCATATATATGGTTTATTGAGAATTTCATTGGCTTTGATTTGCCGTATTTTATGGTAAGATTTTTAAATTAGTTCGTAAGATATACGTGATTATAAGGAACCAATTTTTGCTTTAAGCTGAATAACGGTAAATTGCAAATATCTCGAAAACGTATCCAGTGAAAAAAAAATTTCGGAATCACCGATCATTTCTACATAGAAATTGGATAGTTGCATCTGGAGAACAAAAACCAAACTAAAATTTGTAATCCAGTGTAATCCAAATCAATCTATCCGCACTGTTTGTTCGATTTCCCACAATGAGGTGTCTAATTAAAAGGCTTGGACTGCAAAGTTGCCACATTTTAAAAAACTATATTCAAATTATTAAAAAAAAAAATCAATTTCACGAAATGGGTATCAATCGAAATGTTATCGAAAAGCTTTGCTTCTTAACTTAACTATAGGAGGGTTGCCACCTTTTAAAAAATCAAAATGATTTTAAAATAAGGTAATTAGGTAAGGGAAAAATGTATCACCATATGAGTGCCAAACGAAAGGGGTTTCAGAAGGTAGTAGTTTGAAAATATTTTGAAGAAATGTCCAAATGAAATGTTGAATTTTGTTAACTTATATATGTACAAGTTATAAGAAATATCCAAATACATATGGATGTCAAAAGAAATAGTGTTAAGAAATCTTTAGTTTGAATAGTAAGAATATTTTTGAGGTGTTGGAAGAGGGTTGCCACCCTCTTATTAATTATTACTAATTATTAAAATATGGGTGTCAATAAATCTTCACTCAGAAACGGCTGCATGGTTTTTAGATGAAATATGGCACTCGGATCTCTTATAACTCTGACTAACATTTGGAATACTTTTTAAGTTTTTGAAATTCATTTTTGTGCGTTTTAACGCCATGCGGGTTCACTAGTCTATATATATAATACGCCAAGGGATTTTTTCCAGGACAAAAGTTCCGCACTGTTCGCTCGATTTTCAAAAATGGGGTGTCTAAATTAAAGCCTTGGCCTGTGGATGTGCAAACTGGTTTTATTTTTACCTCGCTTTTATCAGCTCGGGATGTAACTATGTAATATTGATGCGCCTAAAAGATGCAGCGATTTTCATTCTCAAGTTACATACCTGATGACAGTACGAATGAGAATTACTTTAAACTTCCATTCTTAAAGTAACCTGATGACAGTACGAATGGAAATTTTAATAGCGAGGTTTTAGTTTTTTAAACTATAATTTTATTTCTAAAAGAGTTTCCACCTCATATCCGCATCGTTCGTTCGATTTTCCAAACTCATGTGTTAAATTAAAAGGCTTGGACTGCAGATGTGCAATAAGGTTTTACTTTTTTGAAAAGAATTGCCACCCTTTAAAAAAATTTATTGAAATTATTTAAAAAAAAAATAAATCAATTATTACAAATCGGGTATCAATCGCAATGATTTTGAAAAGCTGTTTTTCTTAACTTAACTAGGGTTGCCACCTGTTTAAAAATCAAATTCAGTTTGAAATAAAGGGAATTGAGTGAAAGAAATATGTATCACGATATGGGTGCCAAACAATAGGGGTTTCAGAAGGTAGTAGTTTGAAAATATTTTGAAGGGGGTTGCCACCTGCTTTAAATGTCGAATTTAGTTAACTTATTCACAAGAAATATCACAATATGGATGTGAAACGAAAGAGTGTTAAGAAATCTCTAGTTTGAATAGCAAGAATATTTTTAAGGTCTTGGTTAAATTCAAATTATTTAACTTAATTCATCAGTTAATTAAAAAATATGTATCGCAATGTCAGACGAAGGAAAGTTAACAAGATTTTAGCTGAAAATACTATTGAAGAGTGCTGCCACCCGTTTGAAAGGTCTAGTTTAATTAACTATTACAAAAATTTTATGAATTATGAAAATACGGGTGCCAAACCAATGAATAATAGGAAATCTTAAGTTTGAACATTTGGACAGTTTGAAGAGGGTTGCCTCGTGTTCAAAAAGATAAATTTAAATTATTCAACAAGTTGGATGAATTAATAAAAGAAGGGTATCAGTCGAAGTAATTTTGAAAACTCTTTATTTCTGACCTTTTTTAAGGAGGGTTTCCACCTGCTTGATCAATCAAATTCAGCTTGGTTCATCAGTTTATTGAAATACAAGTGTATCACAATGTCAGACGAATTAGATTTAAGATGATTTTAGTTTGAAAATACTTTTTAAGAGGGCTGCAACCTGTTCGAAAAGTCGAATTTTTATAATCTATTAAATTTTAGTATAATATGGTGCAAATTTTAAGCAGCTAGGACTTACCGTTGATTTTTGGCATTTTTTTTGTACATATGACGGGCGTTACGCATTTTTTCCATACAAAGTATATTCGACAATTTTTTTTTTTTAAACAAAAAAATTGCCAAAAATTATCGGCATGTGCTAGTTACTTTAAATTTTTACTTTATTATACCAACATTTTAAATTTTTAAAGAAGCTGATTAAAAAGTTAAAAATTTTGATGAAAATTGTCAGAAATTTTACAACTTTTGCACAAAGTATGAAATTTGGATTTAAGTGGTGTTTTTTATGTAAATAGCCAAAACTGGCTCAAATATCGAGTCCCAGTTTATATGTATTTGGGTCACTGTAAATATTGTATTAAAATAAAAATCATTGAAATCGGCCCAGTATTTTAGGACTTTTCGGATTAGAAAAAATTTAAATTTTATATAACACAGTACGACATGGAAATTTTCTCCGAAATAATGCTAGCCATTTCTAATAGATTTTGAAAATTTTGTAAAAATGGAAACTTATGTATTTGAATTTTAAGAAAATAAAGCCTATAGCAAAATCGGCTAAAAAGGGCTAATTTTTTTTTGCAAAACGGCTAACAAGTCGGCTGCCGGCTAAACCAAATTTTCTCCGGCTGTTTGCTATCGCAACCGGCTAAATCTAGCCGGAGAACGGGTAAACTGGCAACACTGGTAGGCAATTCAGGAGTAAAGTCCTCTCTCGACGTACGAAAACCACACCCTATAAGTCACTCATCATGCCCGTGTTGGTATATGGCGTAGAAGCATGGACAACGACAACATCCGATGAGGTGGCTCTTGGAGTATTCGAGAGAAAGATTTTGCGCGGGAAGATTTATGGACTTTTACGCGTTAGCGACGGCGAGTACCGCAGACAATTGAGCGATGAGCTGTATGAGCTTTACGACGACATTTACATAGTGCAGCGAATTAAAATACAGGGGCTCCGCTGGCTTGGCTCGAATGGACTCCGACGCTCCAGCTCTGAAAGTATTCTCAGAACCCGCTGGTGGTAGCAGAGGAAGAGGGAGGCCCCCACTGCGACGGAAAGACCAAGTGAGAAGAACTTGGCATCAGTTGGCACAGAAGAGAATCGACTGGCGTGCTTTGTTGAACTCGGCCAAAATCGCATAGCCGGTTACAGCGCTAAATAAGAAGAAGATAGATAAACATACGCTTTCCAACCTTTTTATTGCCGTATAGATCGGGGTGTTTGTCTTTTCTTAGCTACTACGTGATCCGCAAACCCAACAATATTTACTCTACTTATATTCCATAATGTCGGACCTAACACGGACCCCTGCAGAACGGCATAATTCTTGGTACCAGAATCCGTGAGATATTCTAAAACTCCGCCGTCCAAGTAACTTCTTACAGTTAACATATCGACGCCTCCAAACCATACCATGCTTGCCGCTCCACTATGTTTTGACCCTTATTAAACTAAAATATAAAGGACACTATAAACCTGTATATGTACTCAAAAAAATTTAGCACTTCTGAGAAAAAAAATTGTATGCATTTTTTTCCAGTGCTCTACAAAGTTTTATACTTATGTTTAAATGGTCTATGTGAGAGAACGTGCTGTCTTTTAAATGAAAATTCATAAATAAACATAAGTGACAAACAATATTATTTTGAATTTGGTCCAGAATGATATGTCCGACGCTCTATGCCCATTTGCATTTCTAAATATGTATATATGTATGTATGCAAGTACATGAATATGCAGATAACAACAAAGCGTCATTCATTAAGCTTTTGCATTACTCTTGACATTACATGTAGGATATTGACATTAAAAATGAATTTTTCTGATCTTCATTGATTTCCTAACAATGCACATAGATTCTGTTAATTTAATAAATAAAATAAAATAATTTAATATTAGATATTGTAAAACATTTTGAAATTCCCAACTATTCTCTGAATATGCTTGAATGTTTGATAATTATTTTGCGATTGCATTTCAGATAAAAATGTTAGTGCTTATGACAAACAACTCGGAATTTGAGAGACTGTAAAAATTGTCAAATGGCTTTGAAAAAAAAATTTAGTTATTTATTGCACGTACATAATTAAAACAGTGGCAGCACCATTGGCCACACTTCTACAAAGCTACCGGTAAAGTTGAAATCTACCTTCAATTCTGTGACCTATTCCCACGCTAATAACAAAACTCATCGCATGTGAATTTATTTAACTACTGCGCCTAAAACTTTAACGCCAAACATAAGCATTGTTGCGTTGCTGTCACGTACTCATAGCAATAACATAGAAAATTTTCATTAGGGGTATTCACGATCCGGTGCATACTGTCTAGCATGTTGCACAGATAGCATAAATAGCATGATTGTTGTTGTTTCATGTGTTCAAACAACAACAAAATTATCCAATCATGCTATTTATGCTATCTATGCACCATGCTAGACAGTATGCACCGGATCGTGAATACCCCTATTGTTAGACTGCTTAAAGTCAAGATTTCTCAGCATACTTATAGCCCAGTTATGCATACTTTGCACTGTCATACCATTTTTACGTAAAAATCAAAACCCATCAGACTTTTACATGTGAAGTGCTATGCGTTGGGTAACCTCTTACACGTAAAACTCATTTAACAGATTCCTTATTTGACAACTCTCATGCAACGCTAAGTATGCCTAAGGCTATCTGCACACTTGTCGTCCAATCATTGTTGCCTTATCCTCTCGCCCTGAAATTATGAGCCGAGCACATGCATTTCAAAGGAGATCTGCACACTTGCCGTTATCGGCTAGTTATCGCCAAATCGTAGAAGATGCAGAAACGGATAAGTACGGCACTGTCGTTTGCTAATCGTTGTGCACGCATTGTTTGTTTACATTTTATTTGGAAAAATTAGTGAAAAAGTTAATATTTGCATAAAAATTAGTATTTTTTGCATAAAATCTGTGGAAATTATTAAAAAGTGGATAATTGCATTAAAATTCAATAAATTTGAACGTTTTAACTATAAAATATGATGAAATTGTAAAAATCCTCTGTGTGCATGCACAAAACACATTTCAGGAAAAAAAGAAGAGATATTATTGAAAAATGGTGTCTAGAATTGTTGCAGCATAGTCTATATTTTAAAAATTGCAGGTTTTTGTAAATATTTAGTGAAAATAACAACCAGATAAACAGAAAATACCTGCTCCAAGTGAATTTTTAGACGCCAAATGAATTGAAATATCACGACCGAGTGTGCGAAAGTGTAGTCGTCATGTAATCGTTGCATCATGACTGTGACGATGAAGCAACTATGATTGGACGACCAATATGCAGAAAGCCTAACTGAGCTTTTATCTCAATAGCCATGCGATGAGTTTCGTCATCATAACTTCTCCTAAATGATTTTGGTGTAGAAACTTTTAGGCGAGTGGCAACCGAGATTATAGTACCTAACGTAACATCTGCTAAAAATATTAATTTGTTTAAAAAATATGAAAATGTAGCTTATTTTGATAAAATTCATGCATTCTACATATTTTCATATTGAACGATGGACAATAAACAACAAGTAAGAAAGTCTAAGTTCAGGCGGAGCCGAACATTAAACATCCGGCGCAAGTATTAAATATATGTTTTTCACCTTTCCGAAAACTACCGCTACATGGTAAGCCAAGGTGGTTTTACGCCTATTTTAAACATCTTCGATAGAACGTTCAGTTAGACATAATGAGATAAACCCATAGTCATATGTTGGCGATATCCCGCTCATTTTCCGAAATTCCAAACAATGTTACTTCTTTTCAAGGGGTTGTTTTTAGTATCAATTTTGAGTAAATTAGTGCCCTTAAATTTCGAAATATTGAAGTTTCAACCATTTCTGAAATTTACCGTTATATGAAAAGCGGCCGTTATTTTAGTCCGATTTCAGTAATTTTCAACGTTTTGCTTTTATGTGGCAAGAACAATAACCATACCGAGTTTGGTACAACGGTTACCGAGATACATATATGTGATCATAAGTGAACGGTGCCACGCCCATTTTCCAAAATTTTATCATAAATGTATTTCTTGGTAAAGAATTGTTGCATGCATCAATTTTGAATAAATTAGCTTTAATATTTACTGATTTATCGAATATTTCGTATTTCTATAAATTACCGTTATATGGGATGTGGACGTGGTTATTGTCCGTTTTTAAACATTTTAGGCCATTTGGTATGTTGTACCAAGGCCAACAACTGTGCCAAGTTTGGAAGATTACCAAAAGATATACACATGTAACCATAAGTGGGCGTGGTTACGCCCATTTTCCAAAAATTTATAATATTTTTATTTTTCGTCTAAAAATTATTGTAAATATTAATTTTGAGTGAATAATCTTCAGTAGTTACTAAAATATTGCAGTTTTCGTATTTCTGAAAATTACCGTTATATGGGATTATGCCCATTTTCAATACTATCCGTCCTACGCCCGGAAGAAGTGTACGTACCAAGTTTCGTTAAGATATCTACATTTTTACTCGAGTTATCGTGTGCACAGACGGACAGACGGACGGACGGACAGTCACCGTTTAATCGATTTCTCTTTTCATTCTGATCATTTATGTATACATTTGTCTATATCTATCTCGATTCGTTTTGCCTGTTACAAACAACCGTTATGTGAACAAAGTTGTAATACCCTTGTGCACAAGTGCGCTCGGGTATAAAAATCGCTGACAACCAACTTGCCATATCCGATTGCGATGAAAGCTATAACCATAGGTGTGTTATAGTAACTTCTCCAGTAAAAAATTGCAGCGAGAGTGTTAAAGCAAAATAGAGCGTAAAATTGAGAAGAAGAGAAAACTAGTAGAAAAAGTTATTGAACAAAAAACTAGTAAAAACTTGCAAGTCAACAGTTGTTGCACTGTTTTGACATTCTGCTGTAAACATTTTACTATTTATAAATCTGTTTTAAACTCTTTGCTTTACACACAAGCACTTACAGTCCAGTACATCATTAATATTTTGATTTCCACTCATTATACTGTTGTTTACGCTTAAACAATTCAACAAATGGCAGCTTTTTACATTCATTCTTCTTCTTCTGCTAGTAAAAATTTCAGTAGTAAGAATTTGCAGCTCTCCCGTTTATTACGCTCTCAATTCAGGGCTCTCTTGCAAATTTTTTGGGTTTTATACACTTTTCCAGTAAAAATTTGCAGGTTCCAGTACACATTAGTGCTGACTATTTGTTACAATACAAACGTCATATTCGCTTAATTTGTTGCTATTTTCCATAAAAAATTTTGTTTGAGCGAGTAAAACCGACTGTTAACGAGCAGAGAAGTGGCAAATTGAATGCAGCTATTCTAAACATACACAGGTCTCTGAAAACCAAATACACTACACAGATTAGGTTATAATTTGCAGGTGCTTTGCTATCGAAAAGCGGCGCTTTAGTTTCAATTGTAAGCACGCAAATCAAGACTTGCCAGCGCTTCAAAAGAAAATAATTGATCGTCTGACATAAACAGCTTAAAGATTTTGTATTTTAGTTGTTGAATATATATATATTATATATATGTATATTTTGCTTATCTGCACATCCTTCTTTGCACGAAAAACTTGTGCACGTAACCGAAAAAGGCACTTAAGCGAATTTTCTTTGCTACTTCAATGAGGAAGGTATCCGAATCCTTATGAAACCAAATGTTGGCGGAGCACTTACCATGTAGAAATTACTGCAAGCGAAATTTTTACCGAATGTTATCTAATTATCTATATAACTACATAAATTGATAGCCATTTTCGTTGTTCTGCGAGATGAGCAAAATAAATAAAAGCTGGTAAAATTAGGTAATTGTGGGGCCAGTGCAGGTAAACGTAATACTTTCATTGATAACACTGGTCTACAAGGGTTTTGCGAATAAGACGGGACCTGGTGTTTCCGAACGGATTTTTCGTGCTGAACACGAATCTGGGGTCCAAAACTTCCCATCACGTCACGTTTTCGAGAAAAAAGGGGTTGAAACCCCTAAAAACAGCGTTTTTGGCCATTTTTGAAAAATTGTAGAGCTGAAGCCTGACGTGCTACAAACTTTGTATATGTCAGAAATTAAAGGCTAAATCGTGCCCTTTCGAATGAGCCCTATGCCGAATTAATCGCATGCACCCTTAGATCAGGGGGTGTATTTGTGTCTAGGAGTCCAATTTTTATATCCACCATATTCGACCCGTCATCTTAAATTTTTAAAATCTAACTGCAGATTCGTAATCAGCGACTTTTAATATAGTTAAAACCTTGGCATTATTAATTTTCTATGATCGTTTAAGATTAAATTCTTTCTGTGATCAATTTTTCCTGCACCCCTAAACACAAATACACCCCCTGCTTTAAGGGTGCACGCGATCAATTCGGCATAGGGCTCATTCGAAAGGGCACGGTTTAGCCTTTAATTTCTGATATATGCAAAATTTGTACCACGTCAGGGTTCAGCTCTATAATTTTTCGAAAATGGCCAAAAACGCTGTTTTTAGGGGTTTCAACCCCTTTTTTCTCGAAAACGTGACGTGATGGGACATTTTTGACCCCGGATTCGTGTTCAGCACGAAAAATCCGTTCAGAAACACCAGGTCCCGTCTTATTCGCAGAAAAAAAGTTGAAATTTGTAGACCAGTGTAATTGATACTAGTCGCACAATTTTTAAGGCAGGTATCGCCAATGTGCAGGTATGTTGAATGCATCTATCGGAGCAGTTTCCTTATAAATGTTAAAAACAATGCTTTTGATGCGCATTTTGGGGTAGGTATCTTAAATGTGCACTTAAGCATAGAGGCAGCAAAGCAAAATATACTGTATATACCAAAACAGTATATACTATATATATGAATGTACGAATTTTCACAAATAAAGTTTGCTTGTTAATTTTACATAATGCTACACGTTATAACGAAATTTGTTCCATATTTAGCCCACGAAAACAGCAACAAATCTGCGTCAGTCAGTGTGCGAAAGCAACGAAAAATTATTAAGTTATTTACTGAGTGGGATTTGAATGGTAAAACATCGGATGTTAATTGTGAAATACTTTTTGTTATTCCAGTATATTACATACTGTACATATGCACATTAGGGTGGTCAAAAACAAGTTTAAAATGTTAAGCTCTCACACCCTAGGATTTTTCTAAATGGAAATAAACAAATGGGTATTATTATTGGAAGTCTCCTAAAGAGAAGCAGAGTTTTTCGGTCGAAAAATATTGATTTTGAAATATTCTATACCATTTCTTCCTGAGCTTTGAGGCAGTTCTAAATATATTTTGTTTACAGAAAAATACGGGTATTATTTATTCCATTTAGAAAAATCCCAGGGTGTGAAAGCTTAACATTTTAAACTTTTTCACCCCGCATGTATTTATTTTTGGACCACCCTTATATACATACATATTGCTAATTGCTAAAAGACTGACACTACTCGAATATGCACATGTACACATACGTCCTGCCATAAGTTCTGTTACAAATTTAATACAGTGTAAAAATTTAAAGAAGGGTTTTAGACTGTATTGTGTGTTTAGTTTTATTTATTGAAGGTTAGTGTTCCCGAGAAAACAAAAAATAAGTTATGTAATTATAAAAACAAATATTTTTAAAGCAAGCTTTCTAAATATGAACGAAATCGGACCGTAAATACTGGTTTACCAAATATATTGATCGTGCGCCACCAATCGGCAAAACTTTTTAGTGGGGTTATTCCTTTTCATGTAGTTAATATACGTTATAAATATGAACCAAATCGGACTATAAATACGAGGTTTTCAAATATCCCGACTCCTGCGCCACTTATCGGATTAACCCATCTTTCGTATTGCATTGTCATCGGGTTCTGAGCCAACTGTGAAGTTTCAAGCCTCTAGATTATCGGGAAATTTGTCACAAATTGATTGCAATATTTGCCCCCTAACAAACGTACATACATACATACCAGGATGTTGCGAATATTTGCATTCGCATTCGTTATGCGAATGATTCGCATCATCCAACACATTTGCATTCGACATTCGCATTCGCATCAAATGATAGGAATGTTTTGTGAATGCGAATGTGTACATGGGCAGAGAGTCCACTCTAATATTGTTGAAATGGCTCTAAGTCTGTCTAACCAGGGTGCGGACAATAACCGGCATTTAGCTTCAGGCGCTAAACGGTTATTAAGTATATCAAGCAACATTGATGGGCCTTCAACAAGTACTGCTAAAAGTCTTATAAGCAGGGAACGGATTTTATGGAAATTGTCTTTTTTTCTGCTAAAGAGATAGAGTATATTCTATTACGAATGTGCACCATTTAGCTTTCCCTGATTCCATATATGCACATCTGATGTTGCCTTTTTTTGCCTATTGTACCTTTAGAAAAGTGATTATAGCCAAGGAAATGGCCCTTATTCCTGATAATATAAAAGTTTCAAACGTTCCATATTTAAATTGGGCACCACTTGTATCAACTCACGACGAGCGCACGCTTAGTACATTCAAGGCTGTGTTAGAGCCTGTTCTGTTACAAAAAAAAAATCAAGTTGATAATGAAAAAAGTCGATGGATAAATAAAGAAGTAATAATTGATCATATGAAAATGCGCAAAAATTTTTTGAATGAAAAATTAGCAGGAAAGAATGTTACTCATACGCCATGTGCACCTGAAAATATCTTTGAAAACTTATCCATAGAATAAAAAATTAACTAGATTTTCGGAATCAACGAGCAATTCTATATAGGAGTTGGATATGTAGTGGTATCCGTTAAACATTTTTCTGTAAACCAGTGTTATTTTTCAGTTTTTGTCTTTTTTAGTGCCTTCTTTTTACTTTATTTTGCCTTTTTTATAGGTTTTTAGGTCCTAATAATCCGTTCCCTGCTTATAAGCAACCTAGAAATAATTATAGATCCAGCGAAAGCGAAGGCTTGGATTTAGAATCTGGATACATTAAAAAATGTGAAATTAAAGTCTATCTAAAAGAAAAACGAGCTCCTTGGTGAAAATCCTCTCGATTAGTGAAAAACTAAACTAAAATACGACAAATTGACAGATCTGTCCCGCAAATATTTGAGTGCTCCACGCGCATTCGTACATTCGCATTCGCGGGGTGTTTGTGGAGCAAATGTTGTTAACGAAGCGATATTCTACCGAAATCCGCAATAAAATCTGCGTTTTGCAAACTTTAGTCCTACAATTGCCACGCCCATTTCTAAAGGTTTGTCGCCTTAAAGAAAAATTTTGCCGTACAAATATTATACCTGGATAGGTATTCTATCGGAATCTGCAGTAAAATTTAAATTCTTGCAAAAACTCGATGTTTAACACCTTACTAAATATATCTCAACACAACTTTTCGAAAACAAATAACAAAGATTGTTGATTCTCACAAAATAAACCATCTCGTCACAAAGAAAAATATTTGAAAAATAATTCTTGAAAAACTCCCAATTTTTAGAAAAATGTTTTTAATAGGGAATTAAAAAAGGATTACGATGGTATAATTTTAAATCCCTAATTTACTGGCCTTCACTATGCAAATCAACTTCAAAAAGGACAATCTTGACCATCTTATATATAGAAATGTTAAGCCCGTTTCTTTAGCTTTAAAACGGAACGGAGAATGGATATTGAATTTTATTATTTTGAGCATTCTGGGCTGCTAATTGGGCAGAACCCGAGATATAACGATTTGAAGAATGGTTACATGGTTAGTCAGAATCACGAAAAAATGCAAACTTTTACAGATCATATATCCAAAGAAAAAATTAAAAAAAAAACTCCTCGAACACGTGTTAGCTTATTTCCTGTATAGAAGCCATAAAAAAATTATAAGCCAATCGAAAGTGTGCTACCAAATTTGGTGTCCGATATGGAAAAGAATGTCTCATATATATATTGAGCCCTAACCGCCAAAATATCTTAAGCGACATTTTTTTTTAATTTTCGTTTTGATGCAGAAATGCATCTACTTAGATGCTCTAGGAATATTTCTGCATAAAACGGAGAATTAAAAAAAAACGTTATTTTGGCGGTTAGGGCTCGATATTTAAAAAATTACTCATATACTGTCTTATTTATACTATACTTAAATGCGAAAATGTTGGCTAAAAATCTAAAAAGATATAGTTTTTGAAATCGACACTTGCTACGATTTCAAACTTCGCATATTCTGACTTGGTAACGTCCCCCCAAATTTGTCTAATTGTAAACTCCTTCGTTCCAGACAGACTCTGTTAAATTTGGTTCAAGAATATCGTGGTTGCGATGAGCAGTGATCGGATTTCTACCACATTGTGGTAGATCTGCCACGTTTTTGAGCATCTACCACATCTACCACATAAGGTCTGAAATCTACCACATATTCGCGTTTTGAGTAGTTTTATTTTTGCTCGACATAATTTTCTTAATTTTAAGAGCAAAAATTTTCCAACACTTAACACTAACAACAGGCAGAATGGGAGGATAAAATAAACTGTAAAATAGTAAATTTTCTCAATATTCAATTTTTCGACAGGAAACGTGGTTTTATTGTGTTAAATTGCAAAATATATAATTTATAAAAAGAATTAATAGCGAAAATGTTAAAAAACGGAAATTTTTGTGAAAGTATTAGCAAAGTGCATGTTAAGTTTCTAAAGCGTTGTTTACTTTTACTCGAGAATTGTCAAAATCGGCAAATCCCAAGTAGCGGTTTCTGGAACGTGCCATATTTGTTCGCTACATCGTGATGTGATAAAAAGAAAATCTGGCAGCACTCCGCAAGTAGGTAGTGGTGCAATTTAGGTGAAACCTTGCAGAATTTCTTAAATTTTTGTACAAAATTTGATGCAAAACCTGAGATCTACCACATTTTTTTGAAATCTACCACATTTTTTTCCAAATTCTACCACACAAATTTTTTTATAAGTCCGATCACTGGCGATGAGTGCTTGCTTGAGACATTCCAAGTTTCAGTGGCGAACTTTGCAGGCCAGACTCAGACCATAATTTGTAATCGAGACGATTCAAATCTGGAGTGTCCAAGGGCCAATCTTCAGCAGAAATAAAAGCGGTAATATTAAGCTGTAACCACTCTTGAGTTGTTTTTACTTTATGCGCCGGTGCAGAGTCTTGTTGAAGGACCCAATGTTCTCCGAAATTGTCAAATTTTTTACCGCGCCTTCCAAGACATCTTGTTGATACACTTTTGAGTTTTTACGCATAGACTTTATCATTTTGTTTATTAAAAACTTCCTCCACCGTAAACATTTTTTCAGCCGTAAAAAGAATATTTTCGTGGCGGTTGCTTGCGTGCCACTGCAAAAGCTTCTTGCACCTCATGAATCTTATTTACTTTAACAGCGGAGTTAAAAGATGAGCAGTGCACCGGCGAAAAATCTTCATGTGGCGGTCATCACGGATTAGTGGAGACATGGATCTGAAAGACATGTCCAGCTGTCTTGCCATGATTTTCTGCTTCTTTAAAGGATTTCGGCGAATACGTTCTCGCACAGCTTTTATGGCTCCACTCGTACGAACAACACGCGGACCTCCGCTTCTGACCCTGTCCTCCACTTGAGAAGTTTCTAAGAAACGATCGATGGCACGATAAACAAACATTCTGGATATACCGAGTTTTTTTAACGGCGCACAGTGTTTCGACTATATGGAGGCAGGTAGAAAAAAATCGTGGTGACAGTTGATAAAAAAAAATCGGTTGGACTTAGAGAGGGAAAAGTAAAAGTCATAAATACCAAATTTTACATTATTTACTCACCCCCCTTCTTCACGGACGATACATTTCCAAAAAAATACGGGAATGGGCGCGATACCGACTAATCAGTTTAGTTGCCTTTGGCGATTAACCCATTAAAAAAAGTGTTTGTTTTTCAACTGTAGTCAATTATTTAAATGTCGAGGAATATTCAGGTGAAGGTATTTATCATTTATTTGATACTTTCCTATTTTCTTACCAAAAAATTTACTTTAAAATGTAGATGCTAACGATTGTTAGTAAAAAAAGTGTGAGTACCGGTCCGTCAGGTCTGGAAATTAGACCAATGTTATAGACAATTTTATGTATTTTTCGAATATATAATTTGATCTTTGCGCACGACTTTGCAAATATATGTAAATTTTGATTTTCTTAATTTTTGATTTTCAACTTCGTTTTGCATAATTTCGCGAAAAGAATTTTTCAACCCATGAAAAAATCTCACCAACATTGGGGAAAAGGCGAGTATTTACACCTAAGTTATTTTATAGTATAACCTTTGTTTTCTGAGAGTGGAAAGCAGGAAACAAAAATTAACCAGAATTCCATCACATTTAATGACTGCGCCCATATTTTTGGTTAGTTTTGAACGTTGTAGTAATCCAATCTTCCCCATATTTTATATTTAGGTTTTTCTAATAAAATAAAGACTACAAACTAAATTTCATCGAAATCGGATGAGATTTAATGTTTCCGCCCACAAGAGTAGAGGGCGTGGCAATTATTCCAGCTTTACAAAATTTCATAATTCTCTATTTCTAAGTAAAACTAGAGCACATGTCAAGTTTAAGTGAAATCGGTGCAGGTGTACTATCATTTCCACCTGCCTCTATATAGTCGAAACACTGTGCGGCGTGAATATCTGACTCGTGATTTTCTTTGTCACCCCACTCCATGTTTATTAGACGAAATTTCAAACCAACTGATTTGAATTTATATTGGCATAGCACATTGTACCGAATTATGGAATAACTGGAGCACACACTTTCAAATGTCAAAGCCTACTGCATTAAAAAATTTGTTACAGAACTTATGGTAGTACAGTATACATATTAGTGTTGGGAAGTATCGAGTACTTTTGAGGACCGAATTCTTTGGTATCGATACTTTTAGGGATCGGGTATTTTTGAGTACTGACTACTTTCTTTAAATAAGTGTACACATGTTGGTAACATTTCAATTCTTAGTGCAGAAATCTCAATTTAATATATTAATCCCAAATTACGTAAAATTAATTTCTAACTGTAATGGGTACAAGTATGGTATTTAAAAATTATTGAAACTAGAAATTGAGTAACATCATTTTTGAATACCGGTAAATGTAAATAGAACTCAATACTTTTAAGTATGTATTTGACCACTTTGTGTGTTTCTTACACAAACAAAATACTTATGGATTTTTTAGGTTTTTACACAACGTCAGAAAATTAAGAAGAAAAAAATTTAATAATAGTTGACATGCTTCAGATAATGTTTGATATGCGCGAGAAATTAATACAACAACAAGTAATTTTTAGCAAAAAAAACCGACTTAAAAAAATATATATATGTATATATATTTCATGATCCAATGATCGGATCTAAACCAAATTAGTATGGGACCACCTCTGAGACACTACCTTTCTCTTGCAAGAAGAATTATCGCAATCGGTTCCAAAGTTATGCGGTAACATACATAAAAAAAAAAAATAAAATTCCGACGAACTGATAACCTCCTCCTTTTTTATTATGTATGTTACCGCATAACTTTGGACCACGTCAACCGATTTTTAATTCTTTAATTCTTTTTGCATCGGAAAGGTAGTGTCTCAGAGGTGGTCCCATACTAATCTGGTTAAGATCCGATCAGTGGATCATGAGATATATATATATATTTATATTTTATATGAGAGTTGAAGTCGGTTTTTTTTTGCTAAAAATGACTTGTTTACTATACTTTTATTACAATTTAAAATTAAAAAGTGGTATTTGCCTTGAGTAAAGGTTTTCAACTTTTAAAGAAAGCCATTATCAACAAACTTTTTTCACTTGATAAGTTATAATCTCAAAAATACTAAATTAGTAGTTATAGTTAGTTAGTTTTCGTCAACCTACTTCTACGCTACGTCGTTGACTGTTTGCGCGTTAACTTTCAATTTATTAAAAATAAATTTGCTCAATTGAATTACATTGTAAAAGAGTTTTACATACATTAACCCTCATACGATCTTCTGGTGAAAATTCACCCATTTTGAGAAGAAAAGCCCAGTACTTTTCAAATTATAAAGTAAAAAAATATCAAGTTTAATGTATTTGTCAGTAATGACAACATGTTACAACAAGTAATTTTTACCAAAAAAAAACCGACTTCAATTGTCATAAAAAATATATATATATATCAGACAACAGCATGAGTTTACTCACTTCCATCTAAACAGTATGAACTCATTGCTGTGAACTGTATAAGGTTAGTGAGAAACACCATACAAACAGTGAGTTTCACAGTTAGTTTTGAAATCAATGTTTAGCTGCAGTGTACTCATTTGATTTCAAATATGGCATTGATATACTCTTTCCAAATCAAGTCAAGCGAGTGAAAAATGCTGTTATGAAAAGCAAGTCGAGTAATCGAATGACACTCATTGACTTCAAACAATTAGTAGAGAATACAATTTTGAAAAAAATGGATTTTGACGAAGTATTTTTTTAAATATATTAGTTTTACTAAATTATTTAATTATCCACCTGATGTACATTTATATAACTAGTCTACAAAAGAAATGCACTGTTACCTCAGAAGACATCGGCTTTATAAGAGAATTGAAAAATAAGTTGCTTTATTATTTAAAAACAGTTGCTGTTGAAAACCTAACAGATTTGCACAAAATTGCGCTTTTTTTATACCCGTCAGCAAAAGAGCTCAGGAACTTTACCCGAATCTGAGCAAAGATACACAAAAGAGAAATGTTTACAAATTATGAGAACGTTAACTGAGAATTCTGACAGTACAACGGAACCACAAATTGCGCATACACCTTTGTTACCTTCAGACAAATTTGAGCTGTGTTCAGGTCTTCTTAGGCCGTGGTTATGCCACCAATTTTAATTGGCAATGAAAAGAGAAAAATTTCGGTGATTGGTGAGAAGTGGTTACGCTCTGTTTGCTGATTGGCGAGCACAGGGTTGCTTTTTAAGAAATGCCCTTTTCCATTTGATACAATTTCGCACACAATGGCAGCACTGAAGTAAAAATGCAACTAAAAATGCATCAAAATTGAAGTCGGAAAATGAAAAATGGAAGAACAACTTAAAATTTTTTATTTATTTAATATTTAATATTTATGTTTTTTGGTTTTTGTATTGTATTTATAATAATATTTTTTTAATAACTACTATATAATAATAATAAAAAAATATTTTTTACTATTCTAATATTTAATACTAATACTTTTTCGCAAAATAGCGTATTGCCACCCTGAAAAATTGGCGTGCTGGCTGTTCGGTTCACCCAGCAAATCGTGCTGGCTGTTCGATTTCGAAAATTCTCTCACTCCGTGCTGTGCACCACAACAATTGCACGGTGATTGCCAATCGAAATTGGTGGCGTAACCACGGCCTTAAACAACCTACCTTTGTGAGCAGAACTGATAAAGATACTGCAGAGCTGCGGCGATATGAAAATATTGAGGTATATTTTCATACGGACTTCGATATAATTAATTGGTGGGAGGTACACAAATGCGAAATGCCGCTGCTGCACAAACTGAGTCGTAGAGTAATAGCCACTCCTTCAACTAGCGCATCGTCAGAAAGAGTTTTTTCTTCTAAAATAATAATAAAGTTAACAAACATTTTCTTTACAAATTGGGTTTCTTTCATACTTTCAATACAGCAGTTATGGCATGCACTTGTTTTTCCAATCAAGCACTTGTTATTTGAATCGAGCACTTGATAGTGTGAATTACTCATTCAATTGACAATGTTTTTTCAATTCTATAGCACGTTATGTTTGGAAATAAATGAGTGCGAGTGTGTGCAGATGTGAAAAGAAAGCGAGTGACTTAAAATGTAATTTGAGTGTATCCATGCAGCTCTCTGATATATATGTATATATATCTATACTAATATACATATATTTTGAAAGCCGTTTTTTTCTGTTCGCAAGGCACGAGATCGGCTATACCGATTTTTTTGAAATTTTGGTTATAGGTTCTGGATGGGCTTCTCATTGTCTTAGGCAAAACGTTTAAATGCTTCTTAAAAATGGAACTATAGGACTTTAAAAATCCTATAGAATCTAACATACATCCCCACATAACAGCGCTGCTCACCAGCAAATCACAAATAAGAGCGCCCTCTGTTGTTAATTTGTACGGAATATAGCGTATAGCAAGGGTTATTTAACATATACATACGTGGTAATGTTAACGGTAATGTTTATTCTTATGTTAAAACAAGTAAAAGCAGCGCTGTCTTCGGCTATGCCGAAGGCTTCATACCTTTCATGAGAATCTGAAAATTTTACTTTAACATATTACTGCATTTGAAAAAATTTATATATTCACAGCAGGCATAGATAGAGGAGATACATATATAAATAATCATATCTAAACAATCAGAGGTATGGAAGATATACCTTATATAGCACCAACCTAAGTGATTTTCACTGCTGTGTGATCGGTACGGGAACCGGTAACACAATTTAATGGGTTTAGCTTCCTACATAAAGAAGATATATCGCAAAGACTGGTATCTGAACAATCAGTGGTATAAGAGATAAAGCTCATAAAGCATAAATTTTGACGATTTTCTCAGTAGACTTTGTATTATTATTTATAAAATAGCTTACGAAATTTATCGGTTTTAGCTGTCCAAATAAAGGAGTTTTACAGTAAAACCCCATATCTGAACAATCAGTTGTATGGGGGCAATAAACAGGTAATAGTGACCCGATCTTTGTTATTTTTACTGTAAACTTTCTGTTGATAATGAGTGAAAATAGTGCGAAATTTCATGTTTCTAGCTGCATAGCTGGAGTAGTTATAACAAAAAATCGCATATCTGAACGACCAGTTGTATGGGAGCTATATGTAAAAGTGAACCGATCTTTGATATCTCCGCTGTATATTCTGTTGTTAATGGGTGGAAGTATTGCAAAATTTCATGTTCCTAGGTGCATAAATGGAGGAGTTATAACGAAAATTCTCATAACTGAACAATTAGTTGTATGGGAGATATATGTTATAGTGACCCGATCTTTGTTATTTTTACTGTAAGTTTTCTGTTAATAATTAGTGAAAACGGTGCGAATTTTGATGTTTCTAGCTGCATAAATGAAGAAGTTATGGCAAAATATCTCATATCTGAACAATCAGTTGTATGGTGGATATAGGTTATAGCGACCCGATCTTCGCCATTTTCACTGAAAGTAGTCTTTTGATAATGAGACAACAGTGCAAAATTTCATGTTCCTAGCTGCGTAAATGGAGAAGTTATAGGGAAAAATCTCATATCTGAACAATCAGTTGTATGGGAGCTATATGTTATAGTGGTCCGATTCTTCCGGTTCCGACAAATGATTAATACATTATAAAAATACACCCACCTACCAAATTTGATCCGGATATCTCGAAAACTGAGAGACTAGATTGCATACAAACAGACGGACAGACAGACAGACAGACAGACGGACATGGCTAAATTGAGTCAGCTCGGCGCTCTGATCATTTAAGTATACATTTTCATGGGTCTATCTCTTCCTATTCTGGTACTTACAAACATCGGACCAAAGTTATAATACCATTTCATGCCCATGAAAGGTATAAAAAACAACAAATATGTATGTACAGTTCATGGATAAATAATGTAGGCAATTGCATATGTATGTACAAGGAACAATTAACATTGCTGTTAGCACTTACATTTGCATATGAATATTTATGTACATACATTTGTATGTATATAATTACGCATAAAAACCCTGCTGCTATGTTTTTTTGTACGAACTACTAACTGAGCGCAGTATTAAATGCAGCAACTCTTATCCATCTATAACATAGATTCTATGTATATCGCAAAGCTCGAGAACGGCTGAACCGATTTTTTCGAAGTTTCGGACATCTGCTGCAGACGTTCAAAGGATGGTTATAGGCTAAAAAAAATCTCGATATATAAAATGGGCGTGGAACCTCTCATACAAACCGAGTTTTTCATACTACATGTCTCTTGAAATGTGCATGGTAGAGTTCTGGAACTTAGTATGGAGATGTATGAAATCGATCACATACTCTTGGAGAAAAATTGGAGCTATTGGAAAAGGGGGCGTGGCACCTCCCATACATACCTAACTTTTCATACGCATACCTCTGGAAATGTTCATGAAATAGTGATGGAACTTGGTATGGAGATATTGAAATCCATCGCATACTCTTGGAGGAAAATTTTGAGCTATTGGAAAAGGGGGCGTGGCACCTCCCATACAAACCGAATTTTTCATACTGCATATCTCTGGAAGTGTTCATGGAAGAGTCCTGAAACTGGGTATTGACGTATATGGAATCGATCGCATACTCCTGGAGAAAAATTGGAGCTATTTTAAAAGGGGCGGGGCATTTTCCATACACACCAAATTTTTCATACCGCATATCTCTGGAAGTGTTCATGGTACAGCACTGGAGCTGGGTATGGAGATACATATATGAAATCAAT
>NW_023458556.1:70038002-70043417 GCF_013731165.1 Rhagoletis pomonella
GGTACAGCACTGGAGCTGGGTATGGAGATACATATATGAAATCAATCTCATACTCATGAATAAAATTCGGACTATTTGAAAAGGGGGCGTGGCACCTCTCATATAAACCGAATTTTTCATAATAAGTATCTCTGGAAGTGTATATGGTAAAGTACTGGAACTTTATACCGGCGGCGCAACTCCCATACAAGTCGAATTTTTCTTATTGCAAATCTCTAGAATTGTTCTTGTACTGGAACTTGGCGTGTAGATATATGAAATTAATCGCATAGTCATGGAGAAAATATGGGGCTATTGGAAAAGGGGGCGTGGCACCTGCCATACAAGCCGGATTTCATACTGCATATCTCTGGAAGTGTTCATGGTACAGTACTGGAACTTCGTATGGAGATATATGAAGTCAATCCCATACTCATGGAGAAAAATGGGCTTTTTGAAAAGAGGGCATGGCAAAGTACAAACGTACTGACTTTTACTTATTTTTAATGTGTATAGTTATAACTCTTCTGTAGGCATGTTTGTGAGTGAAATCATAAACGGCTAGAGGGATTTTAACAAAGTTTTGTGTGTGTGTTTGAGTGGGTCTCTGGATAGTTTAGTTTCACAATTTAACCCTCCAGTTGGCGCTGGAGTTGTGTTATTACTAAAAATCGTTGTATGGTCCGATTTGGCGAATATTCAAACATGTATTGGAAACGGTAAAGGCAGTCCAATTGCAAAAAAGGGCTGCCAGGTGGTGCTGAGGTCGAGTTATTACTAAAAATCGACAAGCAAGAAAAGGTGCCGTGAAGTCAGACTAAATCGATCTGTTGAACCATTGAGTATATCGAACTCTTGTGTTTACGATTGGCCCAATGGATGTGGTTTGCCAACATTATTATGCGTTGAAGCTTCGTTCGGAGACACCAGGGTTGAGTTGTGCAGTGTTAAATCTCAAATCACCACCTGTCCAAATACCTTAAAAGACAATTTTATGAAAGCAATTTAATGAAAATTTTGTTTTTTACTTGAATTTAATATGGAACCTGACAGAAAAACATTTTCACTAAAATTGTTTTCATGAAACTGGCGTTTAAGGTATTTCATCTGAAATAAGTCTGTGTATGTACATACATATATAGGATTTCTGTTGAACAATGATACGCACCCATTTTGAAATTGCCACCAACTATAAGATAAAGTTTCTAGGGCAGATTCACTATAGATCCGGATCATTGTTGCCGCCAGGGAACTTCTTCATGGACATAACACTTTCGTTAGATTATTTAAGGCGGCAAACGACCACCAAACCATAACACAGGCCAACCAAAATGAAAAAAAAAATGTTGGTGCGACAAATGTTAAAGCTATTTTTGATAGACTTTTTTTGCTGATTACGAATCCGTAAGTACAAACGATCCAACACGTAGAGGTTTTGAGAAAATCGAGGTCAAAGTGTTAAAAAATCGGGCTTTTGCAATATTTGAGAAGCTCTAGCAAAGAGTAAAAAGGTGATAGAACCTTCCACTTAGGCTTAGATTAAAGCAAGAACCCTCGACTACTATCCTTGAAAATACCATTCCCGCATTGAATTTATGGTCACTTATAGTCATTTATTGAGCAGTAAAATTTGACTTTGGCGAAGTTTGAGTCCCTGCCGCAATTAAACAAAAGGTGATAGAACCTTCCACTTAAGCTTAAATTAAGGCTTGAACTTTCGACTACAATCCCTAAAAATACCATCTCTTCGTCTTGACCCTAAGATCACTTATAGTCGTTTATTGAACAGCAAAAACTGATTTTGGCAGCATTTTTTTTTTTTCAATAGCACAATTTGCCAGCATTTTTTTTATTGTTCAACAAATGACTATAAATGGCCATCAAGTAAAGGTGCAGGGATGGTATTTTAGGGGTTCTAGGGTTCTAGCTTTAAGTTAAGCCTAAGTGGAAGGTTCTACCACATTTTTACTCTTTGCTCGAGCTTCTCAAATATTGAAAAAAAAAACCGATTTTTTTACACTTTGACCACGATTTTCTCAAAATCTGTACGTGATGGAATCTTTATAATCGTAATCAGCTCAAAAAAGTCTATCAAAAGCAGATTTAACATTTGCCGCACCAAAATCAGTGTTGCCCTGTGTAATCTTAGCCGAAGAATGTGTGAATGGAAATCGTAAACGTGGACTGTTGGAGAAAATGTTGGACCAAAATGTTTAAACTAAAAATCTAACTTTGGGCGGGACGAAGTTCGCCGGGTATGCTAGTATATGTATATATATCTCTCATGATCCAATTATCGGATCTAAACCGGATTAGTATGGGACCACTTCTGAGACACTACCTTTCCGATGCAAAAATTATCGATATCGGTTGACGTGGTCCAAAGTTATGCGGTAACATACATAAAAAAATATATATATTCCGACGAACTGATAACCTCCCCCTTTTTTGGAAGTCGGTTAAAAATAAGCGTATTTTGTTATTTCCTTTTTGGTTGTTGTTGTTTCCGACAGGGTGGGTGTATGATGTATTTTGGAACGAATTTCCGTCATCCCTTGTCAAATTTGGTTTGGAGACAAACCGGTTTCGGCGTTGTGCCATCTTCAGTGTCATTTTTCGGTCTGCATAATTTTTGTTGGTTGCTCGTATTTATACTCCTTGTTAACTACCTCTTTCTTTTGTTAGGTAGTCTTCTTAGTTTTGCAGTGTTTGCGGTGCTCAATAGGTAGATGAATTGTTCTGGCTCGTTTTTGACGGCAGGTAAAAGTCCGTGATTTTTACCTTCTTAGTTTTTGCAGTTAGTGTATTCCCTTCCATGTCTGTCCTTAATATTTTGTTGTTGTCATTTTTCTTCTCGTACAGTAGTTTTAGAGATTCAAACAGTACGTCCGATACAGTATTTATTTGCTCATTTATTTTTTGTCCTTTGAAGGTCTTCTGTTTATATATTTCCATATTTTCTAATATCTTCAATCTTTGTCCTTTATGTTGTACACGGAGAAGCTCTGTTGTTTGTCTAATATTCATTGGTGTGCATTTATTTTTGATCATGTGATTCGCGAAGTTCGATTCTATTGCAGCCTCTGGTTTTCGTTTTTTCTTATTATAATCCCTTATGTGTTCTCGATACCTTGTTCTTATATTTCGCCCTGTTTGTCCTATGTAGCTGTGTCGGCACTCGCAGGTTAACTTGTAAACACCCTGTTTATCTAGCGGGTCGTCCTCGCTTATTTTCTCTTTCAATATACTTTCCACAGTGTTCCTTGTTTTAAATGATGTCTGAATGTCGTACTTATGAAAGAATTTGACAAGTTTATAAGATGTCTTTCCTGTGTAAGTTAGAACTGCCCAAGTTTTTTTATTAAGGGTATTCAGACTATACTCGTTAAGGTCTTAATCCGGTATTCGGTAACTCCCACCATTGTTTTGTTTTTGTAAATTACCGAATACATCATTACCAACTTAACGAGGTGGCAAGTCTGATAATGGGATAACACACGTGTTAAAATGTCAGCTGATTCCTTTCTCCCACTTATTTGCTGGAATTTTCTCGCGCGAAAAGTTCATAAATTTTTTCAAAAGTTCAATAAATCTTTCTGTCATGGAATTAATAAATGTTTATAAATAAAAGAACTTCAAGTCAGCTGATTCAAAAGCAATTTTAACCAGAAAAA
The DNA here is from genome assembly GCF_013731165.1 of Rhagoletis pomonella. NCBI lineage: Eukaryota > Metazoa > Arthropoda > Insecta > Diptera > Tephritidae > Rhagoletis > Rhagoletis pomonella. The sequence goes on from NW_023458556.1 coordinate 70,041,656, forward strand.
GAATAAGGGGCGTTCGAGGTTGAAAGTGTTACCGAGTTACCAGGTAACGAATTAATACATTAACGAGGATAGTCTGAATACCCTTATTGTTTTCCTCTTTGCTAGTCTTTTTCGATTTTGTGTCCTTTCTTAACTTTTCAACCAGGCCTCTCCTATATCCGTTATTTTCCGCAATGGCATATATTGTATCCAGTTCCTTCTTGTAGTCTTCTTCTGTTAGAGGGGTCCTTTCAAGCCTCGTTATTAGTTGTCTAAGTGGTGCATTTTTGTGTTGCTGTGGGTTGCTATTTATTGTGTATAATTATATCTGTGGCTGTTGGTTTTCTGTATATTTCGAACTTTATCTTGTTCGTGGTATTGTTTATTTTAATTGTTAAATCCAGATAGTTAATCTTTCTTTCCTCTTCCGTTTCCATGGTGAATTTTATATTCTGTTGTTGTTTGTTGAGATAGTCTAGTATCTGTTTCTCTTTGTTTCCCTCTATTAGACATATTACATCATCGACATATCTCGCGTAGAATTTTACTCCTAGGTTGGTCGATAGGTTTTCCATGTATTTCTCCTCTAGTGTTTGCATGAATACTTCCATGAGTATTGCTGACGTCGGATTGCCCATTCCTAACCCGTTCATCTGTTTATATATCTTATTATTGAACCGGAAGTAGTTTTGTTTTAATGTAACCTTCAACGCGTTTATTGTTTCCGTAGCAGCTTCTCTTTTCATTTTTCCAATCAGTATTTCTTGTACGGTCTTTATGGTTTCTATTGTTGGTATCGATGGGTAAAGGTCCTTGATGTCGAATGATACGAATTTAGAGTTTTCGTTGATCTTCAACGATTTCATCTTCTCGATTAGTTCCGTTGTATTTGTATTTGACAAGGGATGACGGAAATTCGTTCCAAAATACATCGTATTTTGTAACTTGTGTGAACAAATTTAGTTATATTTTTGTAGCTACGTGAGCGATCTTCGGATGAAATAAAAGCAAAACCTTGAAAATTTTTGAAATCGGACTGAAATTACGCTTACTTTTCATATAACGGTAAATTTCAGAAATGCTTGAATCTTCGATATTTCGAAATTTAAGGACTCAAAATTGATGCTTACAACAATCGCTTAAAAATGAATAACATTGTTAAGGAATTTTAGAAAATGAGCATGGCACCGTCCACTTGTAACTAGTATAAGTTTATCTCATTAATTCTAACTGAACATACTATCGGGATTGTTACAAATAGGGGTAAAACCACTCTGCTTACCATGTAACGGTAGTTTTTAGAAAGGAAAAAAAACTATATTTAATACGTGCGCCGGGTATTTAATGGTGGGCTTCGCCCGAACTTAGACTTTTTTACTTGTTTATACTACATTTAATGTGTGTTAAAACGAATAACATTTTTATTTTTTTTTTTAACTATTTACATTTTATTTATACATACGTATACCCAATTATTATTAAAAACAAGTACTCTGGCGTTTTAAAGTATTTTCTGTGACTTCCATTCATAATTTTGCTTTGAATAAAAGTGTACTGAAAAGTACTGATTTTTATAGCATGAAAAATTCTATGGTACGGATTTCGAGCAAAAAAATCTGGCAACTCTATATTCGACACTTAATACTGAGTATCTTGAATCGATCCTGAGTACATGTATCAAAGTGATGATTGGAACAGAACATTTTTGAGTACTGAGTACTTTCGAGTTCTTTTAAGTTCTGAGCATTTTCGAGTTCTTTCGTGAGTACTGAGTACTTTGGAG
>NW_023458556.1:70043427-70058760 GCF_013731165.1 Rhagoletis pomonella
GTTCTGAGCATTTTCGAGTTCTTTCGTGAGTACTGAGTACTTTGGAGTACACACGTTAAACTCCTTTTTTCTTTCATATACAACCCGTCCACCCCATCTGGAGGGAAATGAAGGGGAATGTTTATTTTTTGAAAATCGCAAAAATATGACATACCAAATCGGGGATGCTCTATCTTTTGATGGTATAAACGACTTCCGGCTTCGACTAGAAGTGGGTTAAACTAACCGGAAGTCCATCTTTTTTTAAATTAGACATATGTACATGTTTTACTACTGATTCAGATTCTGAGGATAAAGATGCGTAACTTTTGTTTGAAATACATATAACATTGGGTCGGTAACATCGGCAATGGTGTTTAACTAGGGATTAATGTAAACCAGAGTTGGTGAAATCGGCCCTAAATGGCCCTCGAAAAAAAATTAATTACTAAGACGGTGCTCTATCTTTTGGCCGAATTACCGATTTACGGTTTCGACCGTAAGTGGGTTAAACAGACCGGAAGTGCATTGTTTCAACCCGAAGTCTATTCCAGAAAAAAGTTTCTGACAAAAGTTGTGTATTTTTGTGCGCCGTATCCGAATCTGTGGCAAAGACATGTACATACATAGGTCGTATTAAAAAAATGGACTTCCGGAAGTCGATAATACGACCAAAAGATAAAACGTCCCCGACTTGGTGATTCATATTTTTTCATTTTCCAATAAAAATATGTTCGTCCATTTTAGAAGTACAAGACGAGTTGAAGTTCGAAGGTCAATTGGGGGTTGAAAAAGGCACTTCCGAGAAAAAATTTGCAAACAAAAGTTACGTATTTTTATCCTTAAAATCTGAATCAGTAGTAAAAATGTGTATGTCAAATTAAAAAAATTTTACTTCCGGTTGCGCTTTTCAAAAAATTAACATTTCCTTCCATTTTAGAGGGGGTGGACGGTTGGTCTAGGGCACCCTTTATAATGATAATGCTTAATGTACATATGTACATACTATGTATGTATATTTAAATTCATTATTTATTTTTTTATCAACTCAACTGAGATATTTTCCAAAATAACATCGACCCTATTTTATCCATTTAAACCACATGAAAGTTTCTATGTAGGTGACTTCAACTTGTTGCATACCATGAACCTTCAACTACATATATGTATGTATGTATATTACAGTGAAACCTCCATAGCTTTAACACCGCCGCTGTCGCACAGTGTTCTCTCCCAAGTTTTTTGAAATTATACATACATATCTTAATCGTAAATCCTTTTTTGTTTGTATAACTTGTGTTTGTTTTTGAACTTTCTAAAAAGAGAAGTATTTTGGCTAAGCAGATATTTAATTTTGAATGATTATAACTTTTATAAGATAATATTTATTTCACTATGATCCTGTAAAAACAAAGCAACCTAACTATCGATAGAGCTATCGATAGTTTTGTTTTTTTCGAGACTATCGTGAATATTGATAGTTTTTCTGAAAACTATCAAAACTATCGATGGTGTGACTATCGATAGTTTGACACCTCTACGCGATACCGACTAATCGGGTGAAGGTATTTATCATTTATTTGGTACTTTCCTATTTTCTTACCAATTTACCAAATTTACTTTGAAATGTAGATGTTAAAGATTATTAGTAAAAAAAAGTGTGAGTACCGGTCCGTCAGGTCTTGAAATTAGACGAATGTTTTGGAGAATTTTATGTAGTTTTCGAATATATAATTTGATCTTTGCGCGCGACTTTGCAAATATATGTAAATCTTGAATTTCTTAATTTTTGATTTTCAGCTTCTTTTTGCATAATTTCGCAAAAAGAATTTTTCGAACAATGAAAAAATCTCACCAAACATTGGGAAAAGGCGATTATTTACACCTAAGTCATTTTATAGTATAACCTTTGTTTTCTGAGAGTGGAAAGCAGGAAACAAAAATTAACCAAAATTCCATCACATTTAATGACTGCGCCCATATTTTTGGTTAGTTTTGGACGTTATAGTACTCCAATCTTGCCCATATTTTATATTTCGGTTTTTCTAATAAAATAAAGACTACACACTAAATTTCATCGAAATCGGATGAAATTTAATGTTTCCGCCCACAAGAGTAGACGGCGGGAAATTATTCCATCTTTATAAAATTTCATACTTCTCTATTTCTAAGTAAAACTTGAGCACATGTAAAGTTTCAGTGAAATCGGTGCAGGTGTACTATTATTTCCACCTGCCTCCATATAGTCGAAACACTGTCGTGTCGCTATTACGCAGGGCCAGGGTTCAAGCCTGGTTCAACCCAATATCAAAAAATAAAAATAAATGTCTAATAGCGGTAGTCCCTCTGCAGGCAATGAGAAACTTCCGAGTGTATTTCTGCCGTGAAGAACAGCTTCTCATAAAAATACAATCGCCGTTCGGAGTCGGCGTAAAACTGCAGGTGCCTCCACCTTGTGTAAGAACAACAAGGCGCACGCCACAAATCGGAGGAGAAGCCCGGCCAAACACTAACATAGTGAAAGCGCCAATCAATTATTATTATTATTGTACATATTTATACAAGCGAAGAGTGAATTATAGCTACGGTGACCATCCGTCCTGTATTATACGGGACAGTGCTCTGTTTTGACCCATTGTCCTGGTAATTTATTTATTTTATACGGGACGCCAAATGTTCTGTATTTCTTTTAAAGTCCTGTATTTGTTGTCCCGTATTCGGTGTTTCGACGCCTTAATAGCTCATTAAAATGGCATGCCTATGAACGAGTTTTAAGTGATGTTGGTATATGATCCTAATTTTCTCCATAAACAGTTATTATTTTCTAATCTGAATGCCTGTGATTCGAATCGAGGAATACATACAGTGACCAAAATAGAAATTAGGACTCGACATTTTAGTAAGTTTTGGCTATATTTCCTTGATTTATTTAATGTTTAGTATTTATTTTTTGAAAGTAAAGCTCCTTTCCTAACAAAAACCATATAATACAAATTTTCAACTTTGTGCAAAAAAATATGAAAATTAATGTTGAAAATTTTCACCGAAATTTCAATCTTTTTAATTACAATCTTTAGAAAAAATTTGGTTTGCAGTTTTGTAACTCATTAAAATTGAGTATTATAAAGTGCGAGTGGAAAGTGCTGCTCATTTGCTTCTCTTTAAAAAAAATGATGGAACATACTAACTTTATATGAAAAAAATGCGTAACACCGTCAACAAAAAAAAAAAATTTGCCAAAAATTAATGGTAAGCCTTGGCAACTTAAAGTTGCACTTTATTATGCTAAAATTTAACAAATTTTACGGGGTACAAATCTTGAGAAAATTATCCTACAAATTTGTTATGTTACTATAAGGATACTGTTTCAGGGCTAATACATCTAGGATCATTGAAGAAGGCTTTAAGATCTGTAAGCTGTTGTGGAACAAATTTGAAAAAATATTTTTTGTCCCGGATTCGGCTCTCATAAATATGGTCACCGTAATTATAGCAAACAATTGATGGGATAAATAAATAAATTGTTTGGAAATTTTAAGGAAGTTCCTACCCGTATTAACAAAGTCTGAAATTTGTTTTCCGCTTGATAACTTGTTAGTTTATTTAGAGCTTACGCGGACAGCTACTACGAATCTTTCTCCTTATTCTGTAAAAGTTTTTTATACGCAAAATAACCACACATATATTTGCGCAAATACAAATTGGTACAAATTATATTTTTTCGAATTCTTATTCGATTAGGTACATTTTGCGCATTAGTTAATTAGGACTTGAAAAGTCGGTATATCGATAACAATCCGGAATCCCTATTTTAAAATTTTTTGGTTTGTAGAAATTCAACATTCACTTCTCAAAAGCTTGACTGTAGTGCAGTGTATATGTTGTATGACTGGCGGCACACACCAACGAAAGTATAAAAGTGAATATAGGCCAATTCAATTACTTGTGGGGCTTCCTCGCCTATGCAAAATATTCGCAAACTGGTCTCACAGCTGGTGGTTTTACTTTCAGTGGGGCATTGGCAGCGCTATGCACATTACATATCTCACTCGTTGGTAACAGCAAACGTATTTGCGGCAAAGAGTTAAGAAATGAAGCAAAATACAAACCAGCTTACTTGTAATTCATTTAGGTGTGCACCCTGTTCAAAGGCTACAAATGCACATACTTTAATAAGTAGTGGTAACAAACAGACTTTCAATGTTTGATAAAATTATTTTTTAACGTGATTTCTTATCTTTAAATGTTTTCTTTTTTTCAGGTATTCTAAACAATCTATTCGAAGGCCTTGCGGACAAGGATGAAACTGTGCGCACGGCCATCAAAAGTTCGCTTATAAAAATATTAGAAACACATCCGGCGCGCGCCACTGACATACTTGTGGACTATCGAGGAAGAAACCCCAAGTTGCCAGAACAAACAGTCATCACATTGTTAAAGTGAGTTTGTATATGTTGATGAAATTATTTCTAAATGTGTGTTTAACGCAGAATTCGAGTAAGTCGCCTTGTCTAAGCCCCGTTTGTCTCGAATGGATAGATACTTCCCAATTTGAACGGAGTTAAAATCGAGCTCAACTCTACTCTAATTATCCGTATTAGTTTTGAAGGAATCCCATATTTAGACCTGGCGGCGTAAAGGCAGCTTCCTCTCGTGCTATCAAATGCTGTAAATTCCACGAAGAATCGGTCATAAAAGGGGTTAGTCTTTCTTACAATGTCGTCGAGAGGACTTTATTCTGTGGAATCGGGTAAAGTACTTCTTCGGGGATTTATTTTATGACTTAATCTCGCTCAGCAACGAGTTTTTTGCCGCCGACTTTGAACAGCCTCGCTGGCATACAAACGGCACCAAAACGTTTCGAGAAGTGTTCCCTCCATATTTCAAGTGTTATCCGGACCTCCTCAATACTCACTGTCGTAACGATTGGTCGTGGTCTGGTTTTGCAACCAACCACCTCTTTAGCAGCAAAATCATAACTTTTGGACTAACGTATCTATTAGTATATATATATCGGTCGCCCCTTCTCAGGCAATGGCAAACCTCCGAGTGTATTTCCGCCATTAAAAACAGATTCTTATAAAAATACAATCGCCGTTCGGATTCGGCGTAAAACTGTAGGTCCCTTCCCTTTGTGTGACAACATCAGGGCGAACACCACAAATCGGAGGAGAAGCTCAGCCAAACACTAACATATGTTTAGTAAGCGCCAATCTATTATTATTATATTGACTACCTTTCACACTGTTTACAAACCTCGTTTAACTCATCGATTTTAGCCCGATTGCTATCAGATTCTGACACTGATCGCCTGGCCTTTTTCCTACAAGCAAACAACAATCGATATTGTTTCTCAATCCCCTCATTCCTCCACGCACGAAGGGAACCCTTTATCCAATTGAGGTCAATTGTTCTCTTACTAACCTCACTACTAATGGCATTGCAGATATCATTTATACCCTCATCACTTACAAGCCCGAAACCACCAATAAAGACAGGACATACTTTCCAGTTAAGCTGACATGCCGAGTTTATGAAAGAAAGGTGTAAAACCGACAAACCCCCAGGACTGTTCTTGTTTTTTGGCAAACATTGGACTTCCGTCTTTCAAGCATTTAAATTGGGCCTTTTCGATAGCACTCCGCAGGACCCTTCCCTTGGGGAGGTCCCTGGGACTGACCCACGCCCTAGATTTCGTGTTTAAATCGCCCAAGAGTAGGGCGTTTTTACGCCCTTCCAAACAAAGCATTAAACGATTTACTTCGTAGTCAAACAGATACCTGTTCAACGTAGGAGGAAAATATGCCTAAACCATAATAAAATTTTGAAGAAGATTCGTGGTCTTAGCCACTACAACATCAAAAATTAGAGTTATACCAGATCATCTTCAAACGAATGTTTTGTTTTCTGCCACCAATAGCTACCCCTCCGTAAACATCAGCTCTGAATTTTGAAATTAATTAACTTATGCCCTTCTTTAATGTCCCCAAGAAGAAAAAAACTCGTAAAGGACCACTATGTCAATATTGTTACGACTGAGAAAATAGTTTAGTTATGTCAACTAAAAATGTTTCTCTCGACACATGATTTGGTTATAGTTACATTATTTGGTTATGGATACCAAATCCTATGGATACCACTGTGTTCTGAGTGTGATTCATTAAAAAAATCTATATAAGTAGTCTCTATTTAAGACTCTGGCAGTTAAACTGTACGCGCTTTATTGTCATTGTGATTTTGATTAACGATAAGTCTCTCATCTACCTTTGTTTTTAATAAATTCCCCAAAGCCTTTACCGTAGGCTTCTCCGCATCAATGCTGAGCTTAGTAATTTGTTGACTCAACAGTTTTTCTATTTCACCGGTTCTCTCCCATTTAGTACCCTCGATGACCTGCCTTTCTCTTTCCCAGCTGGGGCATTTGTTTTTATTAAACGGCAAGTGACTGTTGCTTCCACATAAAATGCAATTCGGGTTTGTACTAGTACACTTATCTGTGCAGAACTTCTCCTTGCCACAGACTTACACGAGAGTTTGGTATGCCCTAGACGCCCACACTTAAAACATTGTTCCGCTACGGGGAAAAATGGTTTACTCTAAAATCGAGACGAAAACTTCTGACAGTCCGGAATAAATAATGGACAGACTGGGAATGAATTTGTCATTGTTCAACAGGTCTTCTAGTAATTCTAGCGACCGAAAGCATTGAAATGTCCGAATTAGAAATGGGCACGGGCCTAAATTTTCAGGCCCGGCCCGACACGAGTGCAAAATCAACTTTCAAAAACGCGCACGATCCCGCACGTTAAGAATTTTAGTTGGGCCCGGCCCGGCCCGTCCCGGCACGACGGGACACGTCCAGCCCGGAAATAAAGAGCCAACTTTTATTGTATGTATACATATGTACATATTTTTAATTTTGTGTTTATGTATGTATATTTACTTATGCGAATCAATTTTTTACATCAAAGATTTTTATTATATATTTTCTGGGAGTGGAAGTGGAATGTATTTTATGTACAGATATGTAAACAAAACTACTAAGTATCTTATTTTTTCTATCGGTTTACAAATATTTGTTTTTTGGTTTTCTCTTATCAAAAGAGTTTTAATATGTACTATTTTTTTTTGTATAAAAACAAAATCTTATCTAAATTTGTAGTATTAGCAGCGGTCTTTTTCGTGCTTATTCGTGCTTTTATGAAATGCCCATGCACGCACAAGTTCGTGCTGACAGCAAATATTCCGGCCAGTACCCGCGTGCTTACGCAGAGGCCCGCCGGTCCCCTGCCAAAAGCCCGGCCCGTGCCCATCTCTAGTCTGAATGAATACTCCCTAAGATTTCGTCGTCAAGAAAATCCAGCGGTACCTCTTTTATGACCCCGTAGGTTTCCAAAAATCTTCGCGGAATGAAGGCCCTAATGGCCGTGTACTGCAAGTCAGTGTTAGCCAAACTTGCATCTTCAATTGTATAAAAAAAATTGTAGAGACACCTACCAATCGCCACAATATCTTTTAGCCTTTTGACACATAATTTACGAATTTTACCAAACAAGAAAAGTCCATTTTTAGCACCCTTACTTTTAAAACCAGCACTTTTAGAGGTATCCATAAGGACCGTATCACCCTTAAAATCGCATTTATGCTTCGGGCTTTCATAACTGCGATGGCTATCCGGAAAATTTCGTTTACCATCCACTTTATTGCTGGAGTTGGCATTCTTACTTGTACTCGCTCTATTCGCATTAGTGCAATCCGCACCCACACTACCGCTAGCATTAGCATTAGAAACATTAAAACCTGCACTGACAAAATCGGAGGAGACAGGCCATCCCATTTTATTTGCCACGAATGTATTATTACCACCTGAAAACACATCACTAGCCTGTACTAAATCCACAAGCGAACCTCCCTTAACAAGCATGCCTCTGAACGGTGGAAGCTCTTTACAGCTCACACTCTCACTTGAGTCACTAAAATTTTCAACTAAATTATTCATTTCGAATTTAAGGAGTTAGATGCCCTTTTCTGCCTTGTTTTACTGGTTTTGCCCAAATTGGCCTGCGCGTTTTTCAAAGATGCGCACGTCATTTTGGACACTCGACGCCGAAGCGTCCGCAGTCTTAAGAATAAGAAAAGAGATTCCACCGTCAAGCAACTTACTCACAAGTCAAAGTTAAAAACACACAAAGCTGCTTTCTCTTAGCTGCAAAACTAAATTTATGCACAAAATTCAAACATAAATTACGCCACACAAACTTCAATTTAACTTCTTAATAGAAAATAGCTTCACAAATATTATTGAAAAAACTACAGTCACCACTGGGCTGACGAATATTCCACTGCACTCCGAAGTTGATTCGCTCACTTTCGATGCTACGCCAAATATAAAACCGTTTTTACTCTTCGGGGGTTTTAGGTTTTAGCCGTAGCTTAAACCACTTTCCATGTTCACTGAGCAACACAGCACCCTTGTGCGTTGCTGTAACATCTCTGTGTTTGACGGGACGGGCGGCAAGTGACCTTTTTATTTCAGTAGCTTGAATTGACCCAGTCGGCAAGGCAATGAAAGTTTGTGGTTTTTTACCCTTGGGGGGATAAACAGTTCTGTTTAGGACTGAAGCGTACTGTGACTGAATAAAACCAAGTTCTTTGTATTTAATTTTTACAATGCTCTATTTTAATGAAATGTTTCACCTAAAATTAGGTTTACACTACACAGTGGTCTTGAAGCAACCATAGCTATAACTAAAATGCCAACCAAAACGGCTTACATAACTGTCTTTGTACATAATCATAGATCAAAATTTCGTTGAAAATAAAATTCCATCTGCTCCTATGCTTAAAATATTATAAAATGTTGATCTAGAACTTTCCAAATCCAGTTATATAATCGCGAAGGTCTATGGTAATATAATTATAACACTTTCTTATATAAGCATAAAATATTTTAACTTAGTTATTCAAGAGATAATATTACATAATTGCATATTTTAATAATTCTTATTGCATAAATTTTATAAATTTACAAAGTCAATATAAAATATTATTTTATATAAATTCATATGTATTTTGATGAAAATTCAACGACAGTTTTTTTTTTAATTGATTATATATTTAGGGTCGTCAATCGAATTAACTTTATAATTGAGCCAAAATCTTAAAAATACGCCATGAATGGATTCTCCAGCTTGCTCCGACCACATTCCGAAGCTGTCGTTGCCTAAAAAATGCAGACAATGTTCCAAATGATTTAGAAGCACGTGAATTTTTAATGTTTCCGACATTTCTGTGCTTCGGAAGGCTTTAGCGAGTTTACTTACATGATTTTTTAATTCTGACCCAACTGACAAAGCAGTCAACCCATTGGTGGAGTTTTTTTCACTCAATACATTTAAGGTATGTGCTCTCCCTTGTATAACTTTTGGATGGCTGGTTGCCCGAGCAGTGAGCCAGATATAACAAGAGCATGAAGTTGTTCTTGTTTCTTTTGTCGAATCTTCATAGTTAGGCATGTTTGGAAGAGGCCGCGTTGCATTTGGTATATCCTTATCTCGGTCACAGAGAACCCTACGACATGTACCACAAATGCCTAATGGGAACTTCGAATTGGTCAATCTAAAATTTTCACTAACGTATTTTTTAATAAGACACTCCAATTTTCCGGTTATATTAAATTCTGAAGGTTTTGACGATCCGAATTTAATCTTTCTCCCACAAGGCGCGCACACTTTAAATCTGTTCTCTTCGTGATTACACTTATGTTGCGGATGACTTATAGAAGACATGATGTGCAATCAAATAGCTTACACCAGAAATATTATCATCGAGAAAAATACTATCTGTTTTTTTTTACACTAATATACAAAACGATAACTTTAGAATACTCTGTTGAACAAGAAATACTAACAATTGCAGTTAAATTTTTTCCAAATTTTCATTTGACAATATTTTAGGCATAGGAGCAGATATGATTTTAATTCCAACTGCATAATGGTGTATGGGTGCCTTCCAAAACAGGTATGCAAGCAGTTTTGGTTGGCATTTTAGTCATACCTATCATTGTTTCAAGACCACTGTGAATAACGGCGTGAAAGACTTGGCAAACTTGTTTTTACTGCACGATTTAGCCATAGCTATTTCTTTAAAATAATGATTGAAAAATGTATTCTTAGATCTTCAGTTTCCTCTTTGTAACACTTTATCTATATTACAGCTATTTGTGATCCAGAGATCCGTTGCTACTGACGCAGAAATTCCCGCCTCTTTGAAGATGGTTCTTATCCCTCCTGCAATGACCGAACGTGATGCGCTTCTCGCCGAACCCCTTGTAGTAATAAATAAATTATCCAAATTTTTTCTGCGGTCTTCCCAGAGGGCAATTAGCGTTCTCACTAAATCAAGCATTAAATCTTCATTTTCAGTTTCCTTTTGAAGCAGCCAGCCAGACTGCTGTTGGAATCTTGAATCCCCCTTGTCCTCAAAAGTTCCTTCATTTATAGTCAATAGTGTTGAGTCACGTACTCTTCTACCATATGCCAGTAGCAATAGGATGGAAGTATGTCTAGACACGGCAAATATATTGTTTTTATTAAATTCATAAGTACGTAAATAATTAAGGAAACCTTCTATTTCCCAGGTAATTGCCTTCTTAAATAGTAGACGGATTAGCAGCGAATATACCTCCTAGAACTCTTTATTAGCGGATGAGATGAGAGTTCCTCTAAGCGAAGAGGGTTTAAAAAATTTACAACCACAGACCTGTTAAATGCTATCTATCTTGGCGCTAGTAGTAGTTATGGTTCCGTAAAGATGCCACAGGTACTTTGCCACTGAGTGTGCCTCTGGATTATCCATCAAAACATTATTCTTGCGAGCCCAGCTACACCATCTTGACCATGCCTGCTGGTAGATCTCAAGTGTCGACTCTCTCCATGATGATTCCAGAAGCTTTAGCTCTGCGTCCATTCTTCTATAAACTTTTCCCAGCCCGAACCTTCCAAACCGCCAACTTTAGGTTGTCTACACCCAGTGGAGGCCGGTTTGTCTGTAGGTCGATCAAATTCTCTGTTAGGCTTGGTATGTGAAAAGGTTTGTACCACAACTATTCGTCGAAGAGCAAGAACCCAGAATGATCACCCTGGCCTGTGGCCTGTACAATCAAAAAAAAAAAGAATCCAGAAAGCATTGTCCCATACTGGCGCCAGATAACAGCCCTCTTTTTGCAAGTGCTGAAGTATCCGTGGAATGAGTGCCGGTGGAGGGAGAATCCCACCTAGCTTGCTTTTCCACCGCATGTTGAAAGCGTCGGTAAATTAGCTTTGGGAATCCGTCGCATCCTCGCTTACATATGCGTCCACAACTGCAGATCTTTTTGACGCAAAGAGATATATCTCTGGAGTGCCGAAAAGTTGAAAGATCATTGACAAGCATTCTCTTCTGAGGTGCCATTCGGGAAGAGCTTTTGCCCTCGATAAGCTATTCCGTTGTATTGACCTGGAACGTGACGGGCAATCAGAAAACAGTTTTTCCTCTCGCAAAGGAGAGGAATTTTCCTCGAAATTTCTAGAAGACCCATTGATTTGGTGCCTCCTTGCTTCACGATGTATGCTACGCCCGTTCGATTGTCTGTTTGCAGCATCACTGTTTTCCAAAAAATTTTATGGAGCCCGAACGTTGCAGTTCCTCGTATACAGTCCATAGCTCCTTCATGTTGATGTGCCACGTTTGTTGAGGTTGAGTCCAATTGCCCCATAAGTGATGACTGAGAGTTCTCTAACCACCATGTCAATTCTCTCCGCGCAGCTTCCGGAATGACAGCGATATTTGCAAAGTGAAGGCGATCGAGGGGTACAACAAAAGACGCAAAGTTAAGTTTCCCCAGAATAATGTTGGCATCTTTCCAGCTCCATTGACTTTTCTCTAAGAGAATCAGCAACGCGCTTTTCAGTTGCGCCACTTTGCCCATGATAGACGTTTTGTGTTTTTTATTGTACTCCAAGTTACTCCCAAATATTCCAATTCTGTTGTTGCGACCATAGACGATTTTCCTTGGTTTATCTGCCATCCTAAGTCGTTTAGAAATTTCCTCTCATAATGAGCCTGTTCAATCAGAGTTTGAGATTCCTGATGGATGAGCAAAAAGTCGTCTAAATGGACTAGAAATCGAAGACCTTTTTATCTCAATTGATGTGCTAGCCCAAAAGGTAGGCATGTCATTTCGTATGTTGTGCCATGATACGTCATTGACAGATAACGTCAATTTTTTTGTATATCGGTATATGGAAATATGCCGTGGCAACATATTCTTTCCCTAATAATTTTTTCGCCTCTTCTGGAAGATTATTTGGCAGATATTGAAAAGCAATACCCCGCTGAATTAGCCCATTTGATAGGGCCGCTAGTGTCAAATCAAATCTTTCTAAAAGTGACACTGCCTTCCACTTTGACGTTATTTATGCCAAAAGGCTATTAACCTTCAAGGAGCTGAAACCCGGATATGCCTGAAACTTTTTTTGCGATTCCGCGTATCGGATGTTATGCCAACCATCTTGACATAATCTCTGACATTCTACTCCGTACTTAACAGCTATCGGATATGCTTTTGCAATTCGTTGCTCTTGCTCAGACGTTGCTGGAGCGAAGTTGAATTCTACGCGGTCATCAAAACCTTCCGTGTTACTATCTTGAGAGGTGAACAGATTCAGGTGCCCTTCCGGTTCTATAGCGACTCGTGCCTGCCACCATTACTTAATCTCTCTTAAAGAAATTCTGATTCTTCATCTATAGCGCTGTCGCCTGGCGGATCAAAATCCTGGATTTTGTTGAGAAAGGTGCTGATTACTTAGAATTGTCTTAATGTTTTCCCCATGGTCAGATTGAATACTTATGAGTTTGTTAAACAAAAACATTTGCTGGTTGAGCACACTTGGCAGCAGCTGGAACTCTTCGATCCCGGAGAGTTGCGAGAAACTGGAGAACAATCAGAGCCACCAGGCGTCGGCTCGGAACATCGATCACGTTTAGAGTCAGAGTGATAACGCTTCGTATCCTCCGTACATAAATTATTTGCCTCCCCCCTCTCTTCCTTGAAAGGGGCTTTTGGCTTTCAAAAACAAACCGGAAGCAGTGTCTGTACATTTGGTAAAGTTGAAGCAGTTATAATGTTAATCCGCAACCTAAATATATACATATGAACGATTAGTTAATGGTCTCGCCTAATAGTTAAAGAACTACAATATGTATAATTGTTTGGATGCCGCAATACAAATATGTATATTAGAGGGGTTCATAAAAACACTCTTTTTGGAAATTCATAAACGCTACATCAGAATATTGTTATTTGTGATAAAAAAAAGAGGCACGTATTTTTTTATTTTTGAAAAAAAGTTTTTTTAGAGTCGCGCTGGTCGGTTTTTTATAAAAACGCTGATGTTCTCAATTTTTTGTTTTCGTGACATGTTAAAATGCAGCTAAAAATGTATTTTTTAGATATAATTACTCTGGTATTATTGGGGAAGATTCCCTAAATTATACATCTGTGTGGGACAGTTAGAATGGTCTTAGTTCCCAAAAATATGCAAACGAAAAGACACTAGTAAAATTAAAACGGGTTTTAAGGGTTTTTGGGGTCGCCGATTACGTATCTGAAGTCAATTTTTTAAAATTCAAAATGGCGGATCCAATATGGCGATCAAATCAAAAAAAACTTACTAAAATTAAAACGTTGATACTGAAAGTTTTAAACATTGTCAAGGATTGAAACTCGTTTCCAGTGGGTTTCTGGGGTTTCTGATTACGAATCTGATGTCAGATTTTCAAAATTCAAATTTATGTATTGAAAATTAATATATATTCTAAAATATATATAAACGCATATAAGACGTTAAATTAAACAGAGATAAGACAGGTGCATAAAACATATAACATATACACACACTATGGTATGTTAACAAGGCTCACAATCACTTGTTTATATATTATTGCAAATATATAGATGGTTCATACATTTTAAGAGAAGTCATTATAAAGAATGGACATGAAAAAAACTAGTCGATTATGTTTACTCACCACTTGCGTAAAGCTAACTGTAAATGTAAATTAAGTATACACATTCATAGGGTATTTTGTCGTTATTAATTTCGCGTATCTACTTTTTTGCAACTTCTACGTATTCTTCGAAATATATTCGGCGAAGTGTGAGCTTGCGGAGAAAATTTTGTGCAAAAAGCGAAAAAAAGTATGTGTCTTTAAGCACATTCGGGCGCTGAGTTTTATAATGCAACGAAGACAAATGGAGTCCAAGATGCCTTCAAGCTAAAAATATTGGACAAGCTCCTTGGTTTTTGTTATTTTTTGGCCTAATATATACTTGGTGTGGCAAGCCATCTGCCACTGTGGCACGAAGAGCAAAAATGTATTATCACGGGCTCTAAAAATCAAGTATATTATATGAAGAAGTGTTTGCAATAACGCTGGCTGTCGTTCATAAAGCAACATAAAGGCTCAGTTCTGTTCTGATGCGATTTAGCATTGAGCCATTACAGCCCTCTTGCCATGAACTGGTATGTCAAATATGGGGTAGATATTGTTCAAAAGGGCCACAACCCATCAAACTCTTCACAATGGCGACCCGTTGAAAATTATTGAAAGAAAATAGTTAAAAACGAAAGAAGAAATCTAACACTAGTAGCATTTCGAAATTAATTGGCAGAGAGCAGCAGATACCTTCACAAAAACGGGTGTCCATAGCTTAATGAGAGGGCTCAAATGTAAATGGCGCCATTTTGTTTATAATGAAGATAATTGAAAAAAAAAATTTTTTTTAATGTAGTAAGCTTAATAAAGAAGATGGTGAAACAGAAACCTTTTTTCTTAGGTTATGTAATATGTTGCTAGAATGATTTTCGGCTGACCAAAATTTTTCGTGTCCATTCTTTAAAATTATTTTTGAAGTTGCTTCTGCTGATTTTGCGCCCAATGGTAGCAGGTATAGAGTTCCAAAATCGAATAGCATTGATGAAGAAAAGTCTTGTGGAGTTCATAAGTTTAAAGACAGGCACAATTAGGTCATAAGAACGCACAGATTTTGTAAAGATCAGTTTTTCTTAAAGGAAATGTCGCTCCTTTGAACTCAACAGTTTAAAAAGATAGATACAGTTTAAGGCTTTTGAGTAATCAGAAATGTCACATCCTAGTAAACAAGACCTCCAAGCGGATATATGGTCAAATTTCCGTATTCCATAAACATAGCGCGTAACATTATTAAATAAGGTATCAATTTTATGAGAACACCTGGAGTCGAACTTGCTGTATATCAACTCAGAATAGGTAATAATAGGCAAGATTAATTGA